>NC_135893.1:4595110-5178159 GCF_964194155.1 Cetorhinus maximus
CCCATTCCCGCCATTGTCCATGTGCGGACACGAAGCTCGAGCCCCCGGAATGTCCCGCCCGAACCCGGAGCCTGGAGTAACCGGGACACTCACACCCGGGACACTGTCTCAAACCCAATCACTAACCGGAGAGATCCCCATTCCAGAGAGATGGGAACCCGACCCCAATCCCGGAGAAAACACCGTTTAAAACTGTCCCTGCTCCGAACTCCAGCCTCGAGCGGAAGATGAAGTCCTCATTTTTACTCACAAGTTTTGGGTATTTAGCTCCGCCTAAATCATTACCACAGGATTAAAGAAATCCAGTACTTAGATGTTGTTAATGATTCTCCCATCCTGCAGACCCAATGTTGAGTAGAGTCCTGTCTGTGTGTTTTGCTGCTGGTTAAAAACTCCTCTTACAGTCTTCCTGTCGCTCAGTGTTTATGTGGAATGGGTGTTTAAAAGGCCAATTTAAAAATTGGTTCAGTGGGTCTGATTCCTCTTTTATAAAAACAAAAAGCTAAAAGCTTTTACTGCGGATGCTGGAAATGCAAAACAAAAACAGAATACGTGGAAAAACTCAGCAGGTCTGGCAGCATTGGCGGAGAAGAAAACAGTTGACGTTTCGAGTCCTCACGACCCTTTGGCAAGAAGTTCTGCCGAAGGGTCGTGAGGACTCGAAACGTCAACTGTTTTCTTCTCCGCCAATGCTGCCAGACCTGCTGAGTTTTTCCAGGTAATTCTGTTTTTGTTCTGGTTCCTCTCTTGTCAGGTCACCATGTCTCTGACAGTACAGTTTCCAACCCCTAATGGCACCAAGAAGAAAAACTGGATGAGAAATTGAGCTCTCAAGTGTCCTAACGCTGGAAAATAGGGTTTGAGAGGTGCGTGTGCTTCTGATGGGAAATGTGCCAGAAATCATTTTGGTGATTGGTTTATGAATGCACATCGATGATGCCAGTTGGTGCGCAATGCAGATTTGATGCTGGCGCTGCCATTTTCAAACGCCATGCTCCAACCAACACCTTCTGTTAACCTCAACACAGCTGAACATGTGTTAAAAGGCATGAAGGAACCTCACCAGTGTTACCTAAATACTGATCCCATTTGATGCTTGCCTATGTTTTATCTGTCTTCTATTTTTGCTTTCTACTTTCTTTTACCAGTTTTGCTTCCCTCGAATCTGAGCTCCTCAGGTTCCCATTCCCCTGCCAATCTAGTTTCAATCCTCCCCAAGGATGTTAATCCTGGTCCTGCGAAGATGCAGCCTGTACATCTTGTACAGGTCCCACCTGCCCCAGAACCGGTCCCAATGACTCAGAAATCTGATGCCCCCTCTCCTACACCAGTTCTCCATCCACATGTTCAATCTCTCAATTCTCCTATTTCTATGCTCAGGAGCATAATGGGACTGAATGTAGTCCTGAGATTACTGCTCTAAAGTTCCTGCTTTTCAATCTCCTTCCTAGCTACCTGAAATCTGCTTTCAGGACCTCATCCCCTTTCGTAAGTCATTGGTGCCAACGTGGACCATGACCTCTGACTGTTCACCCTCTCCCAGAAGAATGTCCTGCAGCTGCTCCATGCTATCCTTGACCCTGGCACCTGGGAGACCCTGGCACCAGGGAGGCAATATACCATCCTGAAGTCACGTATATGGCCACAGACATGCCTGTCTGTTCCTCTAACTGACAAATCCTCTATCACTACTGTGCTTCTTCCTCCCATCCTGTACAGCTGAACCACCCATGGTACCACGAACATGGCTCTGACTGCACTCCTACGAAGAACCAACACCCTCACCAGCATCCAAATCGGAAAAGCAATTGCCCTCACCAGCATCCAAAATGGATGAAAACCGATTAGCAAATGGGACCTTAGGGCACTCCGGCACTACCTACCTTGTTCCCTTGGACTGTCTGGCAGTCACCCATTCACTTTCTACCTCCATGCTCCTAGACTGCGATGTGACTACCTCTGTGAAAATGCTATCCATGTAGCTCTCAGCCTCGCAGATGCGTCACAGTGACTCCAGCTGCCACTCAAACTCTGAAACCTGGAGCTCAGGTTTCTGCAACTGGTGATGTTTCCTGCACATGTGGTCTTCTAGGTCACTGGTTGGACCATGACTTCCCACATATTACAGGACATGCATTCCATCTGACTGAGCTGCCCTGCCATGCCTTTACTTCACTTATGTTAAATTTATTTTCCTTTAGTTTACTTATATTAACGTTATTTTACTTGGCCATTATCTCATAAACCTTACAACTATTGATGAATCTTACTCGTGCTGATAAATCCGAATAATTAACACACAGTTGCAATTAACATTACTTAAAGCCGCTCTTCAACTGTGCACCAAATTCCCACGTGAACCTAATTCGCTACTCATTTGGTTTACATCTCACTCGGGCATCGTCTCCTGACCATGCACCCACTTTGGAACTTCAGAATGAGAGTCATACTGGGCTCAAAACATTAACTCTGTTACTCCCGTCACATGCTGCCAGACCTGCTGAGTTTTTCCAGCACTTTCTGTTTTTATTTCAGAATTTCAGCATCCGCAGTATTTTGCTTTTATTCCAGGGATGATCGGGTTGTCCTATAATCAGAGGATGAGTAAATTGCCCCTATATTTCCTGGAGTTTAGCAGAATGAGAGGTGATCTCATTGAAGCGTACAAGATTCTGAAGGGGCTTGATGGGGTAGACACTGAGAGGTGGCTTCCACTGGCTGGGAATCTAGAACAGTTAGCTACCATCTCAGGATAAATGGTTTATCATTTTGGACTGAGATGAGGATAAACTTCTTCACTTAAAGGGTTGTGAATCTTTGGAATTCTCTATTCCAGAGAGTTGTGGATGCTCCATCGTTGACTATATTTAAGGGTGGTATGGACGGATTTTTGGTCTCTCTGGGAATTAAGGGAACTTGTGGGGGGGCGGGGGTGGGGGGGATGGGGGATGGGCAGGAAAATAGAGTTGAAACCCAAGGTCAGCCATGATTAGTGGAGCAGGATCAATGGGCCGTATTGTCCACCCCTGCTCCTTATCTCTTGTCTTTTTGAAAATAGTCTAACAGATCGCTATTTTAGATTGTAATTTAGATTACAGATTGAATTTTTAAACCCACTCCAAAAACATAGAGAGTTATGTAAAAAAAACTCATTTTGAACTTTTGGCAGTAGTCACAAGTAAATCATGTGTAAATCAAAAGGATTTAGTTGATCTATCCCAATACTTAGGGCAAAAAAGGTACCATACTCGAGATAGCTTAAAAATAGTGGTTAGTCGGTAAATGGGTATTTTTTATTTAATAAAATGTCACATGTTTGGAAGCAAAACCACCTGCAGAAATATGTGATAATATTACTAAAACTTCTCCAGATCATGAAATCTTTCTATTGTTAAATGAAAGGAAGAATCAGCTACGATGAAATGACATGAGCAAAATACTGCAGATGCTGGAAATCTGAAATAAAAACAGAAAATGCTGGAAACGTTCAGCATGCCTGACCGCATCAGTGGAGAGAGAAACAGGAGTTAATGTTTTGGGTCCGTATGACCCTTCTGCAGAGCTAAAGAGAAGTAGAAATGTGTTGAAATTTATACTTTTTAAGGGGGGGTGGAGCTGGAGAAGCTGGATAGAAGGTCAGTGATAGGTGGGGGCGAAGGAGAGATTGACAAAGATGTCATGGACAGAAAGACAAAGGAGTGTTCATGGTAGTGGTGAAGATTAAAGAAGGTGCCATCAAAAGCAGCAGGGCCATTTACAGAGACAGTGCTTGTGAAAAACAGTGGGGCCATTTACAGCCAGAGCATTTGTGAAAGCATTTGGAACAGTTACGAGGTTCTTGCAAGCTGTGTGGACAAGAGCGGGAAAGGCAGGGAGGATGAGCGAACTAACCTTGGCACCATGGTACAGGGAGCCATTCAAGTGGGGGTGGGGGGGAATAGGAACATAGTAGTGGTAGGGGACAGTATAATTAGGTGGATAGATATTATTCTCTGCAGCCGTGAGCCTGTGTCCCGAAGGCTGTGTTGCCTGCCCGGCGCCAGGGTTAAGGACATCTCCTCAGGGCTGAAGCGGAGTGGGAGGGGAGTGGGAGGGGAGGGATCCAGTTGTCGTTGTCCACGTTAGTACCAACAACATTGATAGGACTAGAAAGGAGGTTCTGCTGAAAGAATTTGAACAGTTAGGAGCTAAATTAAAAAAAAGAACCTCCAAGGTAATAATCTCGGCATTACTACCTGAGCCACGAGCAAACTAGAATAGGGTAAATAATATCAAGGAGTTAAAAGCGAGGCTCAAAGATTGGTGTGGGAGGAATGGGTTTCAGTTCATGGGGCACTGGCATCATTACTGGGGTAGAAGGGTGGGACGGGCAGCACTTGAACCATGCTGGGACCAGTGTCCTGGCAAACCAAGTAACTAGGGCTGTAGCGAGAGCTTTAAACTGAATAGAGGGGGGGGAGGGTTCTGGAAATGGGATACGTATGTTTACAAAGAAAAAGGATATGGCAGCCTTGCAGGGCAGCTATTTAGGTAATGATACCCAGAGTGTGACAGGAAGGGACAGAGTGTACAAACATAAAAGACAGCAGAAAATAGTCAAAGGGGGGAAAAATGATAAAAAGGCAAAATTAATGGCTGTTTACTTAAATGCTTGTGGTATTCGGAACAAAATAAATGAAGTAACAGCACAAATAGAGGTTCATGGGTATGATCTTATAGCCATTCTGTAGACATGGTTATAAAGAGATCAAACTGGGAACTAAATATTCAGGAGTGTGTGACTTTTCAAAAGGACAGGCAGGAAGGAAAGCGTGGTGGGGTAGCTTTGTTAGTACGAGATGGAATAAGTACAATAGCAAGAAACGATCTTGGATCAGAAGGTGTGGAATCCATATGGGTGGAGGTTAGAAATAACAAGGGGAAGAAGACACTAGTAGGAGTAGTCTATAGGCCCCTGAACAGTAACTATACTGTAGGACAGAGAATAAATCAGGAGACAATTAGTGCATGTAAAAAAGGAAGAACATTAACCATGGGTGACTTTAATCTTCATGTAGATTGGGAAAATCAAATTGGCAGAGGTAGTCATGAGCAAGAATTTTGCCCTTGTTGGACGGGCTTGGGGGGGTGTGGGCGGGGGTGGTCCGGAAGCAGAGTCAGCAGCCTCTCCCCAATGCCTGTGCCAGCGAGGTTGGGAGCACCTAGATGTAGCACCCGCAAACGTAAATTTAAAGCACCTTAAGCGCAAGACGGGCTTGTCACAGGTGATATTTTGTTCCCCCATTTTGCTTTGAGTTTTTAATGGTGTGACAACCAACACAGGTTACTGTTCAGTTCAGCAATCTGTCACTTGCAGCATGAAATGACATTTGATTTTGTGTTATTGGTTTGAGTCTGCTTCTTTTGTTCTGTGGATGCAGGTCGGCCAATATTGAATGATGAACGTGTGCCTCTTGAAACTTTATTACACAGACGTTGCGTGTATCTTGGTGGCCAAGGAAATGCTGCTCTCTGGGATCGAGTATGGAGGCTGCAGCCCTGGCATGTGGTGGTGGTTCTTATTTGGTAGCCTAGCTGAAGGAGCGTTGGATCAATGCATCCTGGGTGTCCTTGCCTCCCTGGAGATTAGCCAGCTCTGCCTCCACACCCTCAGCATTCTCCTCACCATGTTTATCCTCAGACTCGGTACTGGACTCATCATCTGTTGCCTGTGGAGCTAAGTCAACATCTTCTTCCTCCTTGGCAGTGCCAAATTGTGGAGAGTGCAGCATGCCACCACTATCAGTAACACCCACTCTGGGGGGTATTGCATTGCATCCCACTGAACGGCCCAGGTATTGGAAGTGCATCTTGATAAGACCAATGGTCCTCTCTGCCACCGCGCTTGTGGAGGCATGGCTCCTGTTGTACCACTGCTCGGCCTCTGTTCTTGGATGCAAGTGAGGCATCATGAGCCACATTTTCAGGGGATTGTCCTTGTCACCCAGCAGCCATCCAACCAGTTGGGCTGGAGCACTAAAGAGCCTCAGCACCTCGGGAGTGTCTCAGGATGTCATGGGAGCTGCCAGGGTACCTTGCACAGACTTGCTGAATCTGCATTTTGTGATCATGCAGTGTCTGCACATTCATGCAGTGGAATCCCTTCCTGTTGATGAAGGCACCCGGCTCACCCGCTAGCACCTTGGTGGCCTCATATGTGCAGTCGTTGGCACCCTGGACACAGGGGACCGAGCAATCGCTGCAAAGCCCCTGGCTCACTCAGGCTGGCTGCCCTCGTCCAAGTTGAAATGAATGAAAGTCAATGCACGCCTGAACAGAGCTTCTGTTACCAGTTTGATGCAACTGCGGACAGCTGATTGGGAGACTCCACACAGATCCCTCACTGCGCCTTGGAAAGATCCAGACGCATAGAAGTTGAGGGTCGCTGTGACCTTCAGAGCCACTGGCATGGGGTGTCCACCCACATAGTTGGAGTTGTTCTCAGGCCTGATCATCTGACAAATGGAGTTAACAGTCTCCCTGGAGAGACAGAGCTTTCTTCGGCATTGCATCTCAGACGTATTGAGGTAGCTGCATCGCCGCCTGTAATCCCTAATAGCAGGATAATGCCGTCTTCAGCGGCTCCTTCCACTTTGGACTTCCTGCTGGCCCTGCACCTGCAACCCCCACCCCAGTGCCTGCGCCTCTCCTCTCACAGGTCGCTCCTCTGGAAGCTGCATTGGGACACCTGGCCTCCTCTCCCTTCTGTCCCTCTGTTTCTCCTCAGAGCAGGTGCCTCCAGCAGAGACCACAATCCCCACTACCAGGGTTAGGAAAGGCCTGCACAGTCTGAATCCTCCGGAGGCCTGTAGGACAACAATGAGGCCTGAAAGGAATCCGAGAAATGCACAGAATGAAGCTCTGAAGCAAGATGAATCTGTCCAATTCAAATAAGCAACCAGCAGCACACGATCTCCAAAACTCCTCACTACTCACATTGACAATGCTGCTGACCCTTCCTATCCCACCTGTGGATGAGCTTTTGCAAATTGTGGCCTGCCTGCCTGCCCATTTTGCCTGTGCTACGACCAAGAAGTCGCACTGGCTATGTAAATCGCTGACAATTAGAGTGTCAAAGGCCTTAACTGGCCTCTTAATTAATGGCGAGTGTGGCTCCGTCCCCTGCACGCACCCGCCGACTGAAATATCCCGAGAGTGCGCATTGATGTCGGGACGCAGGGCCGACGTCAACGCGCGTCATTTCACACTTGAGCGGATCGAGCGCACGATCACCTGCCCACCCGCCAAGCCAAAAATTTCTGCCCATCGAATGTATTTGGGACAGTTTCCTAGAACAATATGTTGTGGAACCAACCAGGGATCAGGGATTCAGCTATTTTGGATCTAGTAATATGCAATGAGGTAGGTTTAATAAATGATCTCAGAGTAAAAGATACCCTAGGAAACAGTGACCATAAGATGGTAGAATTTAGCATTCAGTTTGAGAGCGGGAAGCTTGGTTCGGAAGCAACTGTGCTAAACTTAAATTAGGGTAATTACAAAGGAATGAGGGCAGAGTTGGCTGGAGTCGACTGGGATAGGATTTTAGCAGAAAAAACGGTTGATGAACAATGGCAGACATTTAAGAAAATAGTTCATGACTCACAACAAAGAGGAAGGATTCAAGGAAGGGGATAAACCAACCATGGTTAACCAAGGAAGTTAAGGATAGTATCAAATTAAAACAAATACATACAATGTGGCAAAGACTAGTGGTAAGCCAGATGATTGGGAAAGTTTTAAAAACCAACAAAAGATGACCAAAAAATAATAAAAGAGGGAGAGAATAAACTTTGAGGGTAAACTAGCAAGTAATATAAAAATGGACAGTGAGAGCTTCTTTAAATATATATAAGAAGGAAGAGAGAGACCAAAGTGAACATAAGCCCCATACAGAACGAGGCTGGGGAAATAATGGGAACCTGGAAATGGCAGAGGAGTTGAATGAATACTTTGCTTCAGTCTTTCCGGTAGAAGATACTAATAACAATCCAATACTAAATAATCAAGGGGCAAATATGGGGAGGAAATAAATACAATAACTATCACTAGAGAAAAAGTACTGGGGAAACTAATGGGTCTAAAGGCCGACAGGTCCCCTGGACCTGATGGTTTGCATCCTAGGATATTAAAGGAAGTAGCTAAAGAGATAGTGGATGCACTGGTAGTAATCTTCCAAGAATCCTGAGATACTGGAAAAGTCCCAGAGGATTGGAAAACTGCCAATGTAATTCCTTATTCAAAAAGAGAGGGAGACGGGAAACAGGTAACTATAGGCCAGTTAGCTTAACATATGCCATTGGAAAATGTTAGAGTCTATTATAAAGGATGTAATAGCAGAGCATTTACAATTACTTAATTTAATCAAGCAGAGTCAGCATGGCTTCACTGAAGGGGAAATCATGCCTGACAAATTTATTAGAACTCTTTGAGGAGGTAACTAGCAGGACAGATAAAGGGGAACCAGTTAATGTAATATATTTGGATTTCCAACAGGCGCTCAATAAGGTGCTGCACATTAGGCTACTTAATAAGATAAAGAGCCTATGGTGTTGGGGGTAGTATATTAGCATGGATAGAGGATTGGCTAACAAAAAGAAAACAGAGAGTTAGGATAAAGGGGGCATTTTCAGGATGGCAACCTGTATCTAGTGCAGTGGAGTTTTGGTCCCCTGATCTCAGCAAAGATATACTGGCACTGGAGAAAGTCCAGAGAAGGTTCACTAGTTTGATTCCGGGTTTGGAGGGATTTTGTTATGAGGAGAGGTTGAGTAGGGTGGGCCTGTACTCATTGGGGTTGAGAAGAATGAGAGGCAACCTTATCGAACCTTATCGAAGGGCAGAATTTTGCCTTTGTTGGGAGGGCTCGGCGGGGGAGGTTTGGAAGCCGACCATTGCCCGTGATCAGGGCCGGACCGTGATTTCATGCTGGCGGGCCAAGTGCGCGCTTGAAAATCTTCCTGAGACACAGAGCTGCCTCAGGGAGATGAATAGTTTTTTGAAAAAATGATGAAGGTTTTAAAAATGTTATAAAACATGTCCCCACATGTGACTCCGTCACGTGAGCAAGGACATGTTATAAATGAAATGTAAACTGTTTTATTTTTATTTGCTGTTGGAAACCTCATCCCGTTCGTGGACGAGGTTTCCTAAAATGTGCAAAGGCTGCTTGGTCTTTTCGCCTGCCCGCCAACCGTAAGGTTGGACACGCGGTGAAAAACTTAAGTCAATTATCTTTTTATTGGCCTTGACAGGCCTTTTAACTGTCGGTGGGCACACTGCTGTTTCCCACGCACGCCCACTGACTGAAGTATCGCACAACTGTGTGTTGTCGTTGGAACGCTCGCCCGATGTCATCTTACGCTCGAGTGGGTCAGGCGCACCCTCACCCCCCCCCCCCCCACCAGCTGAGGTAAAAATTCTGCCTGTAGATCCTTAGGGGGTTTGACAGGGTAGAGAGGCTTTTTCCCCTTGTGGAAGAGTCCAGGACCAGAGGGCATAATCTCAGTGTAAGGGGTCGCCCATTTAAACAGAGATCAGGAGGAATTTCTTCACTCAGAGGGTAGTTAACCTGTGGAATTCTTTACCACAGAGGGCTATAGAAGCTGGGTCATTAAGTAAATTCAAGGCGGAGATGGACAGATTTTTAATCAGTAAGGGAATCAATGTTTATGGAGAACAGGCAGGAAAATGGAGTTGAGGATGATCAGATCTGCCATGATCTCATTGAATGACGAAGCAGACTCGATGGGCCAAATGGCCTACTTTTGCTCCTATGTCTTATGGTGTTATGGTCTAAGAAAGGTTGAACAGGTTGGGCCTATACCCATTGGGGTTTAGAAGATTGAGAGATGATCTTATTGAAATATATAAGATCCTGAGGGTTTTGAAGAGGGTAGATACCAGAAGCATGTCTCCACTTGTGGGGGAGACTAAAACCAGGGGACACAGTTTGAGAATAAGATGTCTACCATTTAAGATGGAAATGAGGAGAATATTTTTTCTCTCAAAGGATTGCTAGTATGTGGAATTGTCTTCTCCAGAAAGCAGTGGAGTCCGCATCACTGAATTTATTCAAGGCAGAATTACAGTTTTTTGATAGACAAGGGAGTCAAGGACTATGGGGGGGCAGATGACAAAATGGAATTGAGACCACAACCAGTTCTGCCATGATCTTATTGAGTGGCGGAGCAGGCTCAAAGGGCTGAATGGTCTACTCCTGCTCCTAAGTCCCATGTTCCTATGAAAGAGTATTATTATGCACAAGATCAGGTGGAAGACAGTTCAACCGATTCAGATCGAGAGCAAAGACCAAAGTGAGACATGTTCTGATACATGAACTCCTGTTTGCCAATAATGCAGCTTTTGTGGTGCATTCAGCTGAAGACCTGCAGTCACTTCTAAATGCTGCAGAGGAATTTGGGGTCAGGATCAGCCTACAAAAGACAATGACCTGAGGTGGTCAGCCTAGAGCTGCACTACAACAATACTGATCTGAAAAATGTAGACAAATTCTGCTACCTGGAGTGAAGTGAAATGAAGTTTGATGAGGAGATGCCAGCTTGTATTGGTACTGCTGCTGCAGCATTTGGAAAGCTTTGGGCAAGAACCTCGTAAACCCCAAACTCACAATTGCCACACGACTAAGAATCTATAATGCTGGCGTGCTAAGTAAACTGCCGTGTGCTGCTGAAACGTGGACTCCATATCAGGAATGCAGATTGAATTGAAGATTTCCTAAAAGCCTGTCTTGGAACTTCACAATGTAATGCTAATCCCCTTTAACATTCAACTTCAGCCTTGAGCCAACTGTTAATACAAATGTTAATACAAATTGCCACAATAGTTTAACTGTATAGCTACAGATTCAACAGTCAGAGAATACATTCATCAGGAACAAGTTATCACCTACAATGAAATAGTAAAGGGAAAAATTATCTTAAATATGTTAACTGTTCATACATTAATATCCCATAGTGTAATTAAATAAACATGAAACAGTGTAAAACAAGAGTGAGAGTACAGATAAATAGTATAAAAGTTAAATTGTGTAGTGCAGAAGAAAGTGATGAGAGAAACACTCTTCAATGTCTCCATTGACAAATGGATCACTGACATATACAGTAGCTCATCAAGTAATTCTTTAGGGACAGCTCTAACTCCTGGGAGTGGACGGCAATCTGAAGTGGGAGTCCAATATGTAGGTTTTATGTGTGAGGGCTGATATTCCTGCACACTTAGCTTCATTCTTGGCAATCTTAAAATTACAACTTCTATTTATTGACTCAGTTCATTGGAAATTCATCAAGAAATTCATTTAATCGGCGAACATAAAATTGCAACATCATTTATAGGAAATAAGTACAGGTACAGTCTGCAGTAGACTTCCTGCTAACCTTCTGGTTCTGGTTGTCAGACTATACAAGAAATAAGGGGGATGGAGTGAATTTCCACAGGCATTCCCCAATCTCATGCTGAAACATCAATGCAAATGCCGAAGATGGATTGTCCTGGACCATTTATGCTTTTCTCTGGGATTTCTGTCAATATTGTGCTGAAGTTAAAGCAAACGATTGGGGAAACCCATGGAAGTGTCACACCATGGGCCTTTAGAAGATACTTCAAACTCTTAATGACTGAACCAACAGTTATTGTTTTAGAAGTATTTATACCATTACCATCATCTCTAAGCCTTCTCCAAATCACATGTCATCCTATCTTGGAAATATATCGCCATTGCTACATTGCTGCTGGGTCAAAATCCTGGAGTCCCTCCCCAGCAGCACTGCAGCAGTTGAAGATGGCAGCTCACCACCACCTACTCAAGGGGAATGAGGGATGAGCCATAAACGCTGCCCACGACTGATGAATGAACCATTTATCCTGCAACGTAATTATCATAGAATGATACAGCACAGGAGCAAGCCATTGTTGTTCCTTTGAATAGTTGTGCACATTGCAAATTTGTTGCCTATTTTCTTCGATTTCTTGACTGCATTTTGATTACGGTCAGTGATAATGTGAGAAGATGAAGCATATTCATTTTATGTGGTAAATTGAGACTGCGACTTGAAGCATCTTAGTATGGTCCAGTAAACATAAATGATGCTTATTGTGCTTTTTAAGCAAGTTTATACCTTCAGCAAACAAAGCTTTGTTAAAGACAGCAAGTTTGAGCATCAATTATTTCATGTGAGCTTTCGTAACCGTTAGTGCCAATCTAAAGAAAAGCTGTGAAATGCTTTGGGACATTGTTTTCTGTGAATGACACATATGAATGCAACATCTTGCTAAAATCTGATCCTCAGGGTAAAACTTTAATGGAGCTAATCTCACACCAGGGTACGGGGAGGTGGGGTGGTTGCTGCCAGAGGATGGGAACCCTATCTTTGCAGAAGCAGGCTTTGCCGTAGCCATTTAACTTCCGGGTTTCCCGACCAATCACAGAGCATGGGTATGATGACGACCACCACTTGCCAATGAAAGAATTTCTATTTAAAGGGTCCATGGCATGGGTCAGAATGGCTTGTAAAAGGATTGAGAATGAGAAGGCACAGATTTAAAGTGATTTGCAAAAAAAAGCAAATGCAATGTGAGAAAAACCTTCTTCACATAGCGAGTGGTTCAGGTCTGGAATGCACTGCCTGGAAGTGTGGTGGAGGCAGGTTCAATCGAGGCATTCAAGAGGGCATTAGATGATTATTTGAATAGAAACAATGTGCATGGGGTATGGGGAAAAGGCAGGAGAATGGCACAAAGTCATAATGTTGGAGAGCCAGTGCAGACACAATGGGCCGAATGGCCTCCTTCTGTGCTGTAACACAATTTTGTGATTCTGTTTCTGAAGGCTGCACCTGGAAAAAGGATGGATCCAAGTCATGGGAAGGCTGCCTCTCCTGGGGTTCTGGCTCTTCTCTGGAGATGATACAGGCAGTGCTGGGGGCTCAAAGAGATTATTGTTTTCCGTGGATGGGCAAGAGGTCAGTCATGAAAACTAAACAAGAAGTCTGTGAAGCAGTCAGCAGCAAGAGTGTGGTCCCTGTAACATGGTACAGTACCACAAGAGGTTTGTTGACCTCATATGGGTATGAAAGCTGAGTGGCATACCACTATCAGGTGCCAATTCTCACTCTCTGACTTCCACAGCATTTCCTGCTCAGCATTCCTCAGAACACGCCTTGCAGCTCTGCTCACTTTTCTCTTCGAGGCACCTCCTCAAATCCCCAACTGGACAGTCAGCATTCACACTCGCCCTCATCATGGTATCATCCCGCACCCATCACTCACAGAAACCCTCCACAAGTGTTGTCAATCCATCCTTTCCACATATTCCATTTCCCCCATTCATAATTCTCTGTTTTCTCTCACTGCAAGAGGAGAGCTCATAACCCCAGGGAGAGACAGAGACCCAGGCTGGCCCTGCAGTCAGTACCACCCTGACTGCTGCAGAAGTGGAGGCATTGGATACTGGCAGTGTGGCACAGTCTGTGGACGTGGGCAATTGAGAGATAGGGACCTCCCACATACCTGGTGACAGAATTAGATATCATTCTGCATGATATGAACTTTGAACCCTTCCACATTCAATTTCAAGGTCTTTCAAGGCTAATGGAGGAGCTAGAGCAGGAGGAAGCAGATGAGTCATCAGAGCAGGGTGTGCACTCTTGGGGGAGAACAGTCATATACATGACTAATGCACACCCTCCACCATTACAGAAACACATCTCAGTGGGGAGTCCAATAGAGATAACTAAGTTGTCACATGGTGAGATGCACATCACATGTATGCAGGGATAGGTGCTGAGGAGTGGAGTCTCCCCATTTGGGGATGCTTTGCCTTGCCTGTTCAATGCCTCACTGAATTGCAGCAAAGTGCTCTCCAGCTTTGGCTAGCTGGGAAATGCAGGTGGGCTATGAGAGAGAAGATGGAGAAAGGGCAACTGGAAATGGGGACTCTTCTCAAGGTGCCCCCACTTCTCATCCCTTGCCCCTGCCCCCAGACAGAGCTGCCTATTGCCCCATAACCTAGTCTTTCCATACACAGGTGTAGATGGGACAGTCTTTGGCAGGGCCCTCCCGGGCTACAAAACTCAGAGTGTCCTCCACAGGCATTTCAGCTGTCAGAGCAGTGGAAGGAGCAGTCAGCCTCTAACACTGTTGAAGCCACAGGGTAAGATTGATAGACAACAGAAGAAAAAGATTTCTAAAATAAAAGCAAAATACTGCAGACGCTGGAAATCTGAAATAAAAACAGAAAATGCTGGAAATACTCAGCAGGTCTAGAAGCATCTGTGGAGAGAGAAACAGAATTCGTCAGAGCCAGCTCTGAAGAAGAGTCACAAGGATTTGAAACGTTACCTCTGTCCTCTCTCCTCTCTCCACAGATGCTACCAGACCTGCTGAGTATTTCCAGCATTTTCTGTTTTTATTTCATATAAAAAGATTTCTAAGATGTACAAGGGTATTTACTTGGGAGTTTATATGAGTCAAAATGTCGTTATGTTTGTGGAATTATAAATGAATGAAGCACCTTATTTGAACTCTCCATTGTCCTGCCTTCTGCACGGTTGCATTCCTGATTCCAAATGGATATCAGCCTTCAGAAGAGTGGTACGACCAGAGTGGAGAACAAACTAAGGGTGTGAATATGGTAGAAGGATTTATGCTGGTGGGGAATGCAAAGGGGGATTGTAGTGCCATGTGGTTTCACACATTCAGGTGATCTGAAGTGTGGTTGTGTGATCCTGACATGGCCTTCTCTTGCAGTCAGGCTGCAGACACCCAGTCCAAATCAGCTCCTCCTTCTCTTCATCTTCTTCCTCCTTGTTGGCAGATGCTGAGTGGTCTGTACCTTCCTTCACCTTCAGTTCCATTCCTCTCTGCAGCACCATGTTGTGCAAGACCCTTGCTAGTGCATACTGAAGGGCCCCCATGCAGATCTATCCAGGCACCAGAATCACATGTTCAGCAACCAAATGACTTGCTGAATGATTGCCCTTGTCGTCATGTTGCACCTTTCCTCTGCACCTGTGGTAGGGCCCCTCAGAAGTGTCATGAGCCAGGTTCTCAGAGGAAAGCCCTGTTCTCCAAAGAGCCACATGCTCAGTCTGTGTGGAGGTGTGAAAATCTATGGGTGATGTGACTGTCACAGAATCCAGGATACTTTGCACAGACATGCGTGAAAACCTTCTGATGGTCACCTACCAGCAGAACATTGAGGGAGTGGAATCCCTTCCAATTGATAAATACTTCAATATAGTGCCATGGGATCTTTTGCATCCACTTGAGAGGACAGACGGTCCTCAGAGCTAAAACAATGTCTAGTGCAGCCATGTACAATTTGTGACCTGTGTAATTGAGGAACATTATGTAGTTGTCTGTATCAAACTCTTTGATCAGAGTCACAGAGAATGCCATTTATCACTTTGGCCAAAGCCGTCATTGTATTGTGAAAAAGATGAAATGGGGCTGGAGAGATTCAAATAAGGAATTCTGAGAACAATTAGAACAGAGCAGGGAGGTGCAATTTGTTCAAGAAGCTTAAGAAAGGAAATGGGGAAATTTAAGAAATTTAAAGCATTGGTGAGTTTGACTGTTACAGATTACGCTGTTCTATTGGTGGAAGCAGAAGTAGACAGTACCCTGGATGAAAAATAGGCAGGCTTCTGGGGTAGCAGATCATGTTGCCAGGAGATTTTTAGGTTCAGGAAAATCATGGAGCAGGGCCTAGAGTATCAGAAGCCACTTGTTAGCAATTTCATTGATTTTAAGAAGGTTTTGTTAACATCTATAGCAGTCACTCTCGTACTTGGCGAGGAGTACGGCATCCTGGAGCTGGCCAAAGAGGAGCTGGCGAAGTACATTCGAGGAGGATGTCCAAGACCGGGACACCACCTGGGCTGTAGCGAAAGAGATTGCAATGCACCGGGGCTGGTGGTGGTGTCTAGCTGTCCATTGTCCTGGATGGGACTGGAGGAACTAAGTCTAAGTAAATAAATAAGCTGGTGGAAGTGTCTTCATGTCCCCAGCTAGCAGTTGACATATATCCCTAATAATCTCTGGGGGAATGAGGTAATGTCTTCTGCAGCACTGATGTTCAGAAAATTCTTGGTAAAATCTCTTGGTCTTTAAAGACTGTTGAATGGGCATATATGTGCATTGCCTCAGTCTAAGAGGCTCTAATCTAGCCTCTTCCAAGCTTACGCTCGATGCTCAGGCATTTAACATATGCTATGAATGTTTTCATTGTATTTTCATTACCTTAGTGTTGTCATTTGGACATTGAGGCTGATTCATTTTTTGTGTACATATCCTAGCTTTCTACTAATCCACCTCCTGCTTTGGATGAGTAGACCTAAGTACCTTGTTTGTCAGGCACCAAGATTATTCTTTTTATTTATATATTCACTTATGGGATTTGGGTGTCGCTGGCTAGGCCAGCATTTATTGCCCATCCCTAATTGCCCTTGTTCAGAGGGCATTTTTTTTAAGAGTCAACCATATTGCTGTGGGTCTGGAGTCACATGTAGGCCAGACCAGATGAGGACAGCAGATTTCCTTCCCTAAAGGACACAAGTGAACCAGATGGGTTTTCACAACAACCGATAATGGTTTTGTGGTCATCAGTAGACTTTTAATTCCAGATATTTATTGAATTCAAATTCCACCATCTATCTTGGTGGGATTCAAAGCTCGGTCCCCATAGCATTACCCTGGGTCTCTGGATTACCAGTCCATTTGACTGAGTGTAGCATCAAGAAGCCCTAGCAAAACTGGAGGGAATGGGAATCAGGGGGAAAACTCTCTGCTGGTTGGAGTCATACCTAGCACAAAGGAAGATGGTTGTTGTTGTTGGAGGTCAGTCATCTCAGCTCCTGGACATCACTGCAGGAGTTTCTCGGGGTAGTGTCCTCGGCCCAACCATCTTCAGCTGCTTCATCAATGACCTTCCTTCCATCATTAGGTCAGAAGTGGGGATTTTCACTGATGATTGCACAATGTTCAGCACCATTTGTGACTCCTCAGATAACTGAAGCAGTCCATGTCCAAATGCAGCAAGACCTGGAAGATATCCAGGCTTGGGCTGATAAGTTGCAAGTAACATTCGTGCAACACAAGTGTCAGGTAATGATCATCTCCAACAAGAGAGAATCCAACCATCGCCCCTTGATGTTCAATGGCCTTATTGTCACCGAATCCCCCACTATCAATATCCTGGGCATTACCATTGACCAGAAACTGAACAGAACTTGCCATATAAATACTGTGACCACAAAAGCAGGTCAGAGGCTAGGAATCGTGTAACAAGTAACTCACCTCCTGACTCCCCAAAGCCTGTCAACCATCTACATGGCACAAGTCAGGAGCGTGATGGTACACTCCCCACTTGCCTGGATGAGTGCAGCTCCCACAACACTCAAGAAGCTTGACATCATCCAGGACAAAGCCCGCTTGATTGGCATCACATCCACAAACATTCACTTCCTTCACCACTGACGCACAGTGGCAGCAGTGTGTACCAACTACAAGATGCACTGCAGGAATTCACCATGGCTCCTTCGACAGTACCTTCCAAACCCATGACCACTACCATCTAAAAGGACAAGGGCAGCAGATAGATGAGGACACCACCACCTGGAAGTTCCCCTCCAGGTCACTCACCATCCTGACTTGGAAATATATTGTCATTCCTTTACTGTCGCTGGGTCAAAATCCTGAAACTCCCTTCCTAACAGCGCTGTGGGTGCATCTACACCACATGGACTGCAGCGGTTCAAGAAGGCAGCTCACCACCATCTTCTCAAGGGCAACTAGGGATGGGCAATAAATGCTGGCCCAGCCAGCGAGGCCCACATCCCATGAATGAATAAAATAAAGCTCCAGTCAAGAGACCAGTATTTAGGCTAAAAGTTAAGTGCATTAAAGAGGGAGTTCTGCAGAGGTGCTGTTCATTAGGGAAATCAGGAAAGAATGTGGTCTTTTATCTTATCAAAGTGTTGAAGAACGTATCAGGTTGAACTTTGTTTTTTGTGAGCTTGCCTCCCGACACAATAAACACCAGATTACTTTCTGGGCCAAGTTTCAAAACATCGCCTTAAGCATTTTCTTTGTTTTCGACGGTCCACCACAATTATTTCACAACCTATTAGATTCCCTACAGCATTCCCTGTCGACACAACAGGACAAACCAAGGCACTGTGATCTCCCTCTTCATCGCACCCCCCACCATCCCCACGAACTTTTCCTCCCTCATGTCTGATCCCCAACTATGTCCTTCTAACAATAGTCTTCACACCGGCTGCCAACCAGCCTCTCAATCAAGCCAGCTGCTCACCGGGAAATGGAAAAAATTCAAAAGAGGTCCCTCCATGCCCATATTTGTAGGTTTCCCGGCCATTAAAAGTTGCCCTGGCCCCTCCACAGCTCCTTATAGTTATTGGGGCCATGGTCCCTGTACCATACTGTTGTCTTGTGAACTGCCTCTGTAATCATGTTTTCATATTAATTGAACATATTTCCACTTAAAGCTTTCTGGCAGGCTGTGCACAGGAGCAGCTGGGCGCAGCAGAATGGCAGTAGCGAGGACGAGTGCGCATGGATTGTTTCCGAGGCTGCTGAAGGAAGTCAGGGAGGAGATAGCAGATGCTCTGAGGATGATTTTCCAATCTTCACTAGATACAGGGGAGGCACCGGAGGACTGGAGAAATGCAAACGTAGTTCCATTGTTTAAAAAGGGATCAAAGGAAATGCCAAACTATTATAGGCCAGTTAGTCTTACATCGGTGGTGAGCAAATTAGTACAATCAATCCTGAGAGATAGGATTAACTGTCATGTGGAAAGGTATGGACTAGTCAGGGATGGTCAGCATGGATTTGTTAAAGGAAGGTCTTGCCTCACAAATTTGATTGAATTCTTTGAGGAAGTGACAAGAAGGGTTGATGAAGGTAGTGCAGTGGATGTTGTGTACATGGATTTTAGCAAGGCATTTGACAAGATCCCACATGGCAGATTGGTCAGGATATTAAAAGCCCATGGGATTCAGGGTAATGTGGCAAACTGGATAAAAGGTTGGCTTTGTAACAGGAAACAAAAGGTAATGGTCGATGGATGCTCTTGCGAATGGAAAGTTGTCTCAAGTGGTGTTCCACAGGGTTCGGTGTTGGGACCCTTGCTGTTTGTGTTATATATTAATGATTTGGACGTGAACATGGGGGGCACGATTGGGAAATTTGCAGATGACACAAAGATTGGCCGAGTAGTGGACAGCGTAGAGGATAGCCATAATCTCCAAAACGATATAGATGGGTTGGTGGAGTGGGCGGTAAAGTGGCAGATTTTAACATAGAGAAGTGTGAGGTCATACATTTAGGGAGGTCAAACAGTTACAGGGGTTACACAATAAATGGGAATATACTAAGAGGGGTAGATGAAGTGAGAGATCTTTGTGTACAAGTACATAGGTCCCTGAAGGCAGCAGTTCAAGTAGACAAGGTTGTAAAGAAGGCATATGGAATGCTCTCCTTCATTGGCAGAGGTATAGAATATAAAAGTAAGGATATAATGTTGGAATTGTATAAAACACTGGTGAGGCCACAACTGGAGTATTGTGTGCAGTGCTGGTCACCACATTGCAGGAAGGACGTAATAGCTCTGGAGAGAGTGCAGAGGAGGTTTACAAGAATGTTGCCAGGGTTAGAAAAGTGTAGCAATGAGGAGAGATTGGATAGGTTGGGGTTATTTTCCTTAGAACAAAGAAGGCTAAGAGGTGACTTGATTGAGGTGTACAAAACTATGAGGGGAATAAATAGAGTGGACAGGATAAAATTGTTTCCCTTGGTGGAGAATTCTAGAACCAGGGGACATGGATTCAAGATAAGTGGCAGAAGGTATAGGGGGGACATGAGGAAGAACTTTTTTATGCAGAGGGTAGTGGGTGTATGGAATTCGCTGCCCAAGTTGGTGGTAGAGGCAGAAACTCTAAACTCTTTTAAAAAGTACCTGGATCTGCACCTTAGGTGCTGTAAACTGCAGGACTATGGGCCGTGTGCAGGAAGGTGGGATTAGAAAGGGCACCTGGGTGTTCTTGGGCTGGCATGGACAAGATGGGCCGAATGGCCTCCTTCTGCGCTGTAACTTTTCTGTGGTTCTATGGTGCAAGGGAAAAGGTACTGTGGTATAGGTTAGTTCTATAAGTTAGTTTAATGTGTAAAGGTTCAGTGCAAATGGTATGAACTGAACTTCACAGATGACAAAGCAGAAAAATATTGCCCTAATTTAAGTGACCATTTGTAACAGGTACAATAGAAATGAAATGTCCCAAGAAAATCTTGAAAATTCAATGAAACAGGCGCCACTGTTTAAAAATAAGGGGTCACTCTTTTAAAACGGAGATGAGACGAAAGTTTTTCACTCGGAGGGTTGTGAGCCTTTGGAACTTTCTTCCTGAAAAGACGGTGGAAGCAGAGTCTTTGAATATTTCTAAGGCAGAGGCGGATAGATTCTTGGTAAGCAAAGGGGTGATAGGTTATTGGCAGTAGGTGGGAGGCAGAGTTGAGTTTACTATCAGATCAGCCATGACCTTATTAAATGGTGGAGCAGGCTAGAGGGGCTGAATGGCCTACTCCTGCTCCTTGTTTATATGTTCATATGTTCTTGCTTCACAACCAGTGCATTGCTTTTGAAATGCAGTCACTGTCGAAGTGAAGGCAAAGACAGTCAGACTTTGTAGGAACATAATAAAGGATGATTGTGAAGTGACAATATAGAAACTATTCAATTAAACCTGAAATTATTTCAGTAATTGCTGCCAAGTGCTCTAATCTGAGTAAAAATATAGAAACACATGAATTAATAATAAAGTAGGTGTTTAAATTTTGACTTAGAAACATGTTAAAATATCGCTTTTTAGTTTTAACATCCCAATTAATTTATTAATAAAATAATTGATGTGAATCATAAAGCAGCATCTGAAGCTGACATTTTTAGCAGTAACACCACATGTTTTAGTTCTCTGGTAGAATCACGTAAGCTTCACTTTTATTGTAAAACACATTTGCAATTAAATTACAGTTATAAATTTATCCCTCACATATTAATTAACTTGCTGGAAGGGGAAGGAGGTCCAGGGGAATAATTTTTATTCAGAGTACTCCCCATTTTACAGAAAAACGTAATAAACTTAACTGTTAAATTTATTTGACCTCTTTTTCTCTAAAATGTCAATCTTCCTGGAGCTAGGGGATCCTTCATTTCTGTCCCCTTTTGACTGAGCTCCCCGGTGATAAATTTTGAGGACAATCATGCATTGGAGAGGCTCCAATACAAGCAGGAAACAGGAGGGATTTCAACCCAGACTGAGGGTTGCTCAATCCCAGGAACCCCTGGTTATGGACATGTACATTTCTGACATCTCATGCGGTTTCTCCTGGCTGTGTTTGCCATTCCTAAGGGTAGCTAGATAACCCCTACCTCCTACTCTTTGCCATGAATGCAATTTAGGAGCCTGCAGCCTGGTGTCACTCAATGGCCCAGCAGGGAAGGCCATACAAGAGAGTGTTCTCTCTTGTAAACAAGTGAGGGTTTAAAGAAAAGGTCAAAGTAGAGGTAAGTTTGTAACTTCTTACCATAAATAAGAGGAGATATTTTGGATGAAAGCACTTTGCTTCCATTAGTGTGATAATGAAAGACTGCAATAATAATAATACGCTGTGTAAAACATTTTGCAGAAGGGATGACAATAGGACTAGTGTTGGAAAGACTCAGTCATTGTTGTTTACTGGATTGATTCATGGACCATCACATGATGTAGATTGATGGTTCTATGCATTGTTTGTCCATGTTCTCCTTAGTCCCAGGGGTTGGAGGGATGATGGTATACTGGTAATGTCACTGGACAAGTAATCTAGAGACCCAGGCTAATGTTCTGGGGATATGGGTACAAATCTCACCATGGCAGCTGGTGGAATTAAATTCAATTAATAAATCTGGAATTATAAAGCTAGGCTCAGTAATGGTGACCATGACAACTATCATCAATTGTTGTTAAAAACTCAATCTGGTTCACTAATGTCTTTTAAGGAAGGAAATCTATTGCCCTTACCTGGTCTGGCCTACATGTGACTCTAGACCCACAGCAATGTAACTTAACTGCCCTCTGAAATGACCTAGCAAGCCACTCAGTTCAAGGGCAATTAGGAATGGGCAACAAATGCCCACATCCCATGAAAGAATAAAAAAATAACATTTTTCAGCAATTTTTCCATTTGTTAACGAGTAGAAAGCTGGGAAACCACAAAGGATGGTTAAAATGGAGCGGGTAAATTCCAAGCTCAAACTGACCATTTGAAATTTTAAAATTTGGATTTTTCACCCATAAGAAATAAGAGAATAAGTAGGCCATTCGGCCCCTCAAGCCTACTCCACCATCTACCTCAGTTCCACCTTCCTGCACTATCCCCAAAATCTGGGAAGTGATTGGCTGTCATCCACAAGGGACCATATGTGTCACTCTTCATTAGAATGAGACAATTGGTTATATAGCTTGAGGGGCATCACTCCACTTGGGCACAAGGCAGGGTGAGGGGGCAGACCTCCATGAACTATCACAGCTGGCATGGGGATTGAACCCACGCTGTTGTATTACACTCTAGCCATCTAACCAACTAAGCTAACAAAACCCCTCTCTGAAACGTCTGCCTTAAATATACTGTATTCAACATTGTTACGGCTGGTCCTGGACGAGGTCCCCAATTTGTTAAATTCCGAAGTGAGGAGCAATGAGCTGGATCCCCTCTATCCAACTCCCTCGGTTCATCACAACAAGGTTAATTTAAAAATCCTTTCCCTGTGGATACCTTTTCCCAGTCCAAATGTATTTACTTCTTACGGGGAGCGAATTTAACTAGGCTTTCTTCAGTCAAAGAAAGAGTAAGTTTATTAATTAGTAAAACCCAAGGAGAAACAATAAAGACCTGACACACACGTACACTCTGATCGGGAAGGAGAAGTTAAGAGTCCAAATAAAAGTTTAAAAATATACAAACCAGTCCTTGGCCCGTCCGTGAGACGTAGATGGCGGTATGTTGCGGCCATTAAGTTGAGCGATTTTGGTAAAGTTGAATTTGGCAGATTCGCAGTTTTTTGGAGACACTTGTTGACTGGTCCCAGGAAGAGAAACCCTGATTTTCTGCAGGATAGCTGAAGAGGCTCTCCTGTTGCTGTTTTGCTTGTGGTTTCTGCTAAAACTTTGTCTTCAGCAAAAGAGAGAGAGAGAGGGAAAATCACCTGCTTTTGCAGGGGGTGACTGGTTCTTCTTGTTGATGTCACACACACCGCACTGGTCTGCAGCCAGCTTTTTAACCTGTTTTGCCCTGTGTATTCCCAGGGAATTTTGGCCACCCAGAGACCGTTTTTCTTTCATCTCTGACCATTTTACACATTCTGAGATATAAATCAACCAGAGATGGATTTTTGGATGACTGCTGAGATGTGGGAATCAGTCTCCACAGACACAGGAGATTAAAGTTCAGTCCTTTGCATTTTCCTTCCAAGTGTCCCTGCTTGAAGTAGGCCATGACACCGCTTCCGGTGCGATATCCCATGTTCTCTCAGGACAGGTCTGTCAGCATAATCCACGTAGGAATTTTCCAGAAAGTGGTCACCTCACATTATCAGCTGCCTTTTGATCAGTCTTTTACTTGTATTTCTATTAAAAACACAGGTCTTCTTTAAAATAAAGTTCAATGTGCCCATAGGTAATAGCTAGCTATAGCCCGTCGTTGTGATAACATTGAGCATCCACAGCTCTCTGGGGCAGAGAATTGCAAAGATCCACTGACCCCCTGAGTGAAGAAATTTCTCCTCATTTCAGTTGTAAATGTCCAACCCCTTATCCTGAGAATGTGACTCAATATCAGAGGTTCTTGAGTCTGGCAGGAGCTTCTGGCATTCATGCAAATTGGGGTCCTATTACCTCAATAGGACTTAGATGTTTTATATAACTGATGTTTGAGTTCGACCTGGATTAATAAATATCTGATATTCGACCCTGGAGTTCTTCATTGAGAAACTTTGACCAGGACACAAAGCCCACTGTGGTTGAACATACAGCCAGATCCTCTGATCAAACCATTTACTAAAATCTGTCAATGATCAATATGCTATTTATTTAAAACATTATGTTTGAGCTGCATCATATTCCAGTGGGGAAGAAAATGGCAGATGGGATATAATGTGGAAAAATGTGAAGTTATCCACTTTGGTGGGAAAAACAGAAAAGCAGAGAGTATGTCTTAAATGGTGAGAGATTGGGAAGTGTTGATGTCCGAAGGGATCTGGGTGTCCTTGTTCATAAGCTATTGAAAGCTAACATGCAGATGCAGCAAGCAATTAGAAAGGCAAATGGTATGTTGGCTTTAC
Source organism: Cetorhinus maximus (assembly GCF_964194155.1). Lineage (NCBI taxonomy): Eukaryota > Metazoa > Chordata > Chondrichthyes > Lamniformes > Cetorhinidae > Cetorhinus > Cetorhinus maximus. Next base: position 4,619,568 of record NC_135893.1, read on the forward strand.
TGCAAGAGAATTTGAGGACAAGAGTACAGATGTCTTGCTGCAATTGTATAGAGATTTGGTGAGACCTCACCTGGGCCTGAATTTTCAGCTCAGCAGGCGGACGGGATCGGTGGGCCCGGGATCGGCCGGGAAATGGACCGCTGACCGTGATTTCACGCTGGCTGGCCAATTAACGGCCAGCTCGTGTGAAATGTGCGCTGAAAAGCTCAGAGCTGCCGGGGTGGGGTCAGGAAGAGGGCAGGCGATGATGTCAATGCGAGCACGGAGGGAGCGCTGACAGAAAGCTCCCTGAAGGAGGAGAGCTGCCTCAGGGAGCTGAAGACCTGAAACAGCAAAAATAAAGGTTTCAGACACTGAAAAAAAGTGTCCACGCATCATAATCAGTCACCTGAAAATTTAGCTAATGAAAATGCTGTTCACAGAAATTTATTTATATTTCATTTCGTCACGGAATTCTCATCCTGCCCGTGGATGAGGTTTGATGAAAAACGCAAAAGTCGCTTGGCCGATTCGCCCGCCCGCCAACCGTATGGTTGGACAGGCTACATAAAATGACAGACAATTACACCGTTAATGGGCTTAATTGCCCTCTAAATTGTCAGCGGGATGACGAGGGGATGCTCGCCCGACATGATCTTGCGCAATTTCATGCCCGATTAGGTCAGGCATGGGCCCACCCAATCAGCATAAAATTCAGCCCCTGGAGTAGTGTGTTTTGATCTCCTGACCTAAGGAAGGATATACTTACCATGGATGAAATGCAACAAAGGTTCACTAGACTAATCCCTGGGATGGCGGGATTGTCTTATGAGGAGCGATTGAGGAGACTGGGCCTGTATTCTCTGGAGGTTAGAAGAATGAGAGGTGACCTCATTGACGCATTCGTACAGGGCTCGACAGGGTAGGTGTAGGAAGGATGCTTCTCCTGGCTGCGGGGAACAGTTCTAGAACCAGAGGGCACAGTCTAGAATAAGAGGTAGGCCATTAAGACTGAGGTGAGGAGGAATTTCTTCACTCAGAGGGTGGTGAAGCTTTGGAATTCTCTACTCCAAAGGGCTGTGGAGGCTCATCAAGTCAGAGATCAATAGATTTCTAAACATTAAAGATATAAAGGAATATGCGGATAGTGCAGGAAATTGACATTGAAGTAGAAGATCAGCTGTGATCTGGTTGAATGGTGGAGCAGGCTCGAGGGGCTGAATGGCCTACTCCTGCTCCTATTTTCTATGACAGCGATAGGCTCAGTGCTCAGTGAGGCCTGTTTCTGAGGTTCCCATTTGCACATCCTCACTTTTTAAAAATAATTCTAAAGGATTGTGGTTTGCTGCTTTCATGTCCTCGTGTGCTAGATCAGGAGTGTCCGGATGGTTTATTGTTCCGATACAGCATGACACAGACAGTGGATTCGAGGTAGGTTTATGCTTACAGCTCCCTATGTGGTTCCTTGCTGGGATGTGCAGAGTAATGGCTAATCAAATCTCATAATCAGGCAGAAGAAAATATCAGGAGAGCATTGTGTCCTGTTGAGTTTGGTGGGACTGGACATCTGTGAGTTCAGGTCTAGGAGTACACACCTTGCTGTACATATCTGGGAGTGCACACTGGACAATCCACAATATATACTGACAGATACTCACCTGGGAGTACATGGCTGGGTATACAAGCTGACAGATATATAATGTAAAGTATCTGCTGAAGAATAGATATTAGGGAATATGACAGGTAATGCACAACAACAACTTATATTTATATAGCACCTTTAACGAAATGAAATATCTTCAAGGGCTTCACAGGAGCATTATAAAATAAAATATGACACCGAGCCACATAGGGAGATATTAGGTCAGATGACCAAAAGCTTGGTAAAGAGGTAGGTTTTAAGCAATATCTTAATGAAGAAAAGTGAGGTAGAGAGGCCTAGGGAGGGTATTTCAGAGCTTGGGGCCCAGGCAACTGAAGGCATGGCCACCAATGGTGGAGCGATTATGATTGGGAATGTACAAGAGACTAGAATTAGAGGAACGTAGATATCTTGGAGGGTTGTGAGGCTGGAGGAAATTACAGAGATAGGGAGGGGTGAAGCCATGGAGGGATTTGAAAACGAGGATCAGAATTTTAAAATCAAGATGTTGCTTGACCAGGAGCCAGTGTAGGTCAGTGAGCACAGGGGTGATGGGGGAACAGGATTTGCTGTGAGTTAAGACATGGGCAGCAGTTTCGGATGATCTCAGGTTTACAGAGGGTAGAATGTGGGAGACCAGGCAAGAATGCATTGAATAGTCAAGTCTAGAGGTAACAAAAAATGAGGGTTTCAACAGCAAATGAGCTGAAACTGGGCCGAAGTCGAGCGATTTTACAGAGTTGGAAAAAGATGGTCTTAGAAATGGCCTGAATACGAGGTCGGAAGCTCGTCTTATGATCAAAGCCAAGATCAACATCCAGGAAATGTTGTTGAGGAATGGATACAAAGAGCTGGGGCCTGGGAATATAGGCCTGGGACTATGTGAGAGTATAAAGCGGTATTAGTGGTAATAATGATTAGATTGTGCAGATTTCCATTACTTATAATATATATCCACTGATTACATGACCATTAATATTAACTGCCTTAAGTTGATGGTCTATAAAAAGCCTCATAAATAGAGTCCTGTTTAATGGTTTCTGTAAAACACATTTTCAGGCGAAGATGTTGAATTTTTTTTGAGTGTATGGAGCTCAGGATTCAGAAAGAGAGAATTGATGTGCTGCAACAATGGCTGATTGAACTATACAGATACCAGATAACAACTGCCCACTTCAATGAGGCTAATCCGAGCTCCACTGAATCACAGAATTTAACGGCACAGGAGGAGGCCATTCGGCCCATTGTGCCTGCACCGGCTCTCCAAATAAGCATTATGACCTAGTGCCATTGCCCTGCCTTTTCCCCGTACCCTTGAATATTGTTTCTATTCAAATAATCATCTAATGCCCTCTTGAATGCCTCGATTGAACCTGCCTCCACCAAACTTCCAGGCAATGCATTCCAGATCCGAACCACTCGTGTGAAAAAGTTTTCTCTCACATCACATTTGCTTCTTTTGCAAATCACTTTAAACCTGTGCCCTCTCATTCTTGATCCTTTTATGAGTGGGAACAGCTTCTCCCTATCTACTCTGTCCAGCTCCTTCATGATTCTGAACATCTCTATCAAATCTCCTCTTAGCCTTCTTCTGTTCAAGGATAACAGTCCCAACCTCTCCAAACTATCCTCATAGCTGAAGTTTCTCATCCCTGGAACCATTCTTGTAAACCTCTTCTGCACTCTCTCCAATGTGTTCACATCCTTCCTATAATGTGGCACCCAGAGCTGTACACAATATTCCAGCTGAGGTTTAACTAGTGTCTTGTATAAATTCAGCACAATCTCCTGCTCTTGTACTCTATGCCCCTATTAATAATGCCCAGGATATTATATGCTTTATTAAGTAATAGTAACAGGTAGTGCAGAGGGTATAGAGAAGGAGGAACTTAGAACAATCACCATCACGAGGAAAAAAGTACTGAACAAACTATTGGGATTAAAGGGTGACAAGTCCCCAGAACCTGATGGCCTACATCCCAGGGTCTTAAAGGAAGTGGCAGCGGACATAGTGGATGCATTGGCTATAATATTCCAAAATCCCCTGGATCGGAAAAATGCTAATATAACACTAATATAATGCTAATATATTCAAAAAGGGGGAGAGGCGGGAAGTAGGAAACTATAAACCAGTTAGTTTAACGTCTGTCATTGGGAAATTGTTGGAATCCATTATTAAGGAAGTAGTGATGGGGCATTTGGAAAAGCAAAATGCAATCCATCAGTCAGCTGGTTTTATGAAGAGTAAATTGTGTTTGACTAATTTGCTAGAGTTCTTTGAAGATGTGACAAGCAAAGTGGATAATGGGAATCCTGTAGATGTAGTATATCTGGACTTCCAGAAGGCCTTTGATAAGGTGCTGCACAAAAGATTAATACACAAGATAAGGTCACATGGAATTAGGGGTAATATATTAGCTTGGATAGAGGATTGGCTAACCAACAGAAAGCAGAGAGTCGGGATAAATGGGTCTTTTTCTGGATGGCAAGCTGTAACTAATGGGGTGCCACAGGGTTCGGTCCTTGGGCCCCAACTATTTACAATCTATATTAATGACTTGGATTCAGGGATAGAAGGTACTATAGCTAAATTTGCAGATGACACCAAAATAGGTGGGAAAGTAAGTTGCAATGAAGAAATAAGAAATTTACAAATGGATATGGACAGGTTAGATGAATGGACCAAAATTTGGCAGATGGAGTTTAACGTGGATAAGTATGAGGTTATCCACTTTGGTCAGAAGAATAAAAAGGCGACTTATTATTTAAATGGAGAGAAGCTTCAGAATGCTTCAGTGCAGAGGGACCTGGGTGTCCTCGTGCATGAATCACTGAAAGCTAATATACAGGAACAGCAGGTAATAAGGAAGGCAAATGGAATTTTGGCATTTATTGCTAAAGGAATAGAGTATAAAAATAGGGAAGTGTTACAACTGTACAAGGCATTGGTGAGACCGCACCTGGAGTACTGTACACAGTTTTGGTCCCCTTACTTGAGGAAGGATGTAGTTGCACTGGAGGCGGTTCAGAGGAGGTTCACTAGATTGATTCCAGAGATGCGGGGCTTGTCTTATGAGGAGAGATTGAGCAGTTTAGGCCTACACTCGCTAGAGTTTAGAAGGATGAGAGGAGATCTAATTGAGGCATATAAGATGCTAAAGGGATAGACAAAGTAGACGTGGAGCGGATGTTTCCCCTTGTGGGGGAATTCTAGAATGAGATGCCATAGTTTTAGGCTAAGGGGCGGTAGATTTAAATCAGAGATGAGGAGGAATTACTTTTCTCAAAGGGTCGTGAATCTGTGGAATTCACTACCTCAGAGCGCAGTGGATGCCGGGACGCTGAATAAATTTAAGGAGGAGCCAGACAGATTTTTAATTAGTAACGGGTTGAAAGGTTATGGGGAGAGGGTGGGAAATTGGAGTTGAGCCTGAAATGAGATCAGCAATGATCGTATTGAATGGCGGGGCAGGCTCGAGGGGCTGAATTGCTCACTCCTGCTCCTAGTTCTTATGTTCTTATGAACTGCTCTCTCCACCTGTCCTGCCACTCTCAATGATCTATGCGCATATACACCCAGGTCTTTCTGCTCCTGCACCCTCTTCAAAATTTCAACCCTTATTTTATATTGTCTGGCCATATTCTTCCTACCAAAATGCAACATCTTACATTTCTCCACATTGAACTTCATCTGCCATTTATCTGCCCATTCCACCAACTTGTATATGCCCCCTTGAAGTTCCACACTTTCCTCCTCGCAATTCACAACACTCCCAAGCTTCGTATCATCCACAAACTTTGAAATTATCCTCTGCACACCAAGATCTAGATCATTAATATATATCAGGGAAAGCAAAGGTCCAAATACCAACCCCTGGGGAACTCCACTACAAACTTACCTCCAGTCCGAAAAATGTCCATTGACCATTACTCCCTGCTTCCTATTTTTTAGCCAATTTTGTATCCAATTTTGTTTTGAATCTGAATAAAGTTTGATGGAAATCAACTTTTTCTAGTCTTTGTCTTCATGATTTATGAAGAAACCTTAGTCCAGTCATGGCTTTAAAGGCTGTTTGTATAGAATGGCCACGGTCTTAGTAATGTTAGCCGCTCACCTTTGAGCCACAAGGCTGTGGGTTCAAGTCGCATCCCAGGGGCAGGATTTTATGCCCCACGGACGGTTGCAGGCCAGGCCCGATTGGCCGTTAATAGCGCGAAAAGACGTCAGGTGAGCGTCCCGACGTCATCCTGCACGTGCGCAATTTTCAGGTCAGCGGGTGCACGCGCGGGTGTTGGAGCCACGCCCACCATCAATTAAGAGGCCACTTAAGGCCATTACAAACCCAACTGAAGCCAATTTTACATTGCCCATGTGATTTCGCGCTCGTCGCACGGGCAAAATGGGCAGGCAGGCAGCTCACATTTTGCAAAACCTCATCCAAGGGTGGGATAAAAAGGCTCAGCAGAATTGCCAGTGTGACTAGTGAGGAGCTTAGGAGATAGCTTGCTGCTGGTTGCTTATTTGAACATGACAGCTTCACCTCAGTTCTGATCTTCATTCTTAGCATTCCTTGGCTTCATTTCAGGACTCATTAGTGTCTCCAAGGCCCCCAGAGGATCTTGACTGTGTGGACCCTTCCAGGTATTAGACAGCCTTCCCTTACCCTGGTAGTGGGGATTGTGCTCTCTGCTGGAGGCACCTCCTCTGAGGAGGAAGAAAGGGGAAGAAGGGAGAGGAGACCAGGTGTCCCAATGCAGCTTCCAGGGGAGGGACCTGTGGGAGGAGAGGTGCAGGCACAAGGGGCGCAGGGCCAGCAGGACGTCCGAGACGCGAGGAGCCGTAGAAGATGCCACTATCCTGCTTTCAGGGTTTACAGACAGCGATGCAGCTACCTCAATATGTCCGAGGCGCAATGCCGGAGGAGGCTCCGCCTCTCCAGGAAGACCGTGATCTCCATTTGTATAAAAGCAAAATACTGCGGATGCTGAAAATCTAGAACAAAAACAAAAATACATGGAAAAACTCAGCAGGTCTGACAGCATCTGCGGAGAGGGATACAGTTGATGTTTCGAGTTCTTATGACCCTTCATCAGAACTAATACTGTCTTAGTTCTGATGAAGGGTCATACGGACTCGAAACGTCAACTGTATCCCTCTCCACAGATGCTGTCAGACTTGCTGAGTGTTTCCAGGTATCTTAGTTTTTGACCTCCATTTGTAAGTTGATTGGGCCTGAGATCACCTCCAACTGTATGGGTGGACACACCATGCCAGTAGCTCTGAAGGTCACAGCGGACCTCAACTTCCATGCCTCTGGCTCTTTCCAGGGGTCAGTGGGTGATCCTTGTGGAGTGTCCTAATCAGTTGCCCATAGTTGTGTGACAGAAGCTCTGTTCAGGCGGGTAATAACATTTATTCATTCCTGTACGGACAAGACCAGCCTGGCTGAGCAAGCCAGAGGCTTTGCAGCAATTTCTGGGTTCCCCCACATCCAGGGTGCAATCGACTGCACAGATGTGGCCATTAAGGCGCCAGCGGGTGAGCCGGGTGCCTCCGTCAACAGGAAGGGATTATACTCAATGAACGTCCAGATAGTGTGTGACCACAGGATGCAGATTCTGCAAGCCTGTGCACGGTACCCTGGTAACTTATATCCTCAGACATTCCCAGGTGCCGAGGCTGTTCAGTGCTCCAGCCCGACTGGATGAATGGCTGCTGGGTGAAAAGGGTTATCTGTTGAATAGGTGGCTTATGACGCCTCTCCACCATCCAAGAATAGAGACAGAGCAGCGTTACAATACGAGTCATGCCTCCACAAGAGCGGTGATAGGGAGGACCATAGGTCTTCTGAAGATGTGCTTCCGATGCCTGGACCGTTCAAGGGGAGCACTACAATACCCCCCAGAGAGGGTGTCACTGATAGTGGTTGCTTGCTGCGCTCTCCACAATCTGGCACTGGTAAGGGAGGACCCACTGGAGGAAGAGGATCTTGAGGCAGCTCCACAGGCCACAGAGGATGAATCCAGCAGTGAGTCAGAAGAGGAGCACAGTGAGGAGAACGCTGAGGGCGTGGAGGCCGAGATCTGTATCCTCCAGGGAGGCAGGGGCACCAGAGACTCCTTGATCCAACGCTCCTTCAGCTGGGCTGCGAAGGATCTGCTTCCACCTCATGCCAGAGCTGCTGCCTCCATCCCGGATTCTGAAATGACCCTTTCATTTAAACCCAAAGTCCACTCAGTGCCTGTGCAATAAAGTTTAGAGCCACTCATGTCCAGCATTACATACTGGCCTACCCTGCACCAAAAAAATAAAAAGGTGAAACATATTCAGGCCATTATGACAAAAAAAAATTGATCTCATTTTGACAATCTAAACAAATTAACATAGCCTTCCCTGGTCTTCATTCCCAGACCTGTAAATATAAACAAAATGTTGCACAACAGAAGATCACCCGTGACTGGTCCCTTTTGTGCTCATGGTGCCTTAAACTCACGTTTACAAGAGCCACGTTTTGGTACAACCCCTGCCCCCCTCGCTAGCAGCATTGGACACAGCCTGCTGACTCTGCTGTCTTGTTGGCCCTGATGACCTTGGCGGTCGTCCTCTGGCCTGTGGAGCCTGTGCTGGGAGCCTGGGAGGGAGCGGCCAGTGCCACAGCTGGCATCTCCCCAGTCACCGCAGCCTCATCAGATGCCACGGTCACTGGCAGAGGAGTGGAAGAGCTGCTGCCGTCATCCAAAGTGCCCTGAGAGGAGCCTGCAGAGATGACAAGCAGCTCATGCGCCAACGTGAGGTCACTCTAGAACTCCCTACTCGAAATTGATGGATGGGCGCCTAGCTGGGATTCTGGGTGCCTCATCCACTTCCCACACTGGCACTGACCACCTGAGGTCATTACCTGTGTGAGGGCTTGCAGGTCCGAACGCAACCCAAGGAACCCCTGATTCTGTTCCTGGAGCTGCCTCTCCATGAGAGTTGCCACTCTCTCAATGGAGGAGGCAGTGTGCTCAACCATGAGGGTCAACGCATGGACTCCTCCACAACAGAGACTATGGCACGCATGCCTTCATGGATCTCCGCCAGATCCTCCTGCACATCCTGCTGGACATCCAGCGTCTGCCACCTAATGGACGACTCCAGAGGCTCATCATCTGCCTTCGACTGAGCATCGTTCTGGTCTCCAGCAGTCCTCCGACTGCTGGCACCCTGGGCCCTCTCTATCTCTGTCTGCTCCTCAAGCCAGTGTGAAGTGCCCTCACTGCTGTGCTCCGACATTCTGGCCGAAGATCTAATGCCCACTGAGGTGCTGGTATCTTTGTTGGTACCTGGTTCAGAGAGTGGGTGTGACACAGATGCATGTGAAGCCTGGCGGTCCTCTGGAGTCAGGGGTGGCTCTTCGGGGTCCTGTGATTGAGCCTGTGCTGACAAATCTAAGGGAGAACAACAACATGTCATTAGTTTAAGTGATCAAACTGTCACTGTTCATGCCAGGCACCCTGGTGAGACCATGGAGATCTGCATCATGGTGCCTTTATCTTTCAATTATCAATGGGGACTCCAGTTTTGAAACTCTCACCTCTGTGCACTGTACTGTTACCTTCGTCTGACACCCCAGCCTCTCCGTGGCTGGTTGAAGGCATCCTGTTCGAATCTGGTTAGGATTAGGAGGTTTGGGGGGCCTCTGCTGGTCCTTGACCTTTCAATGCGGTTATGGCTCGTCTTCGCCTGGAAGGACAGAGGAGCATGGATTAATCCACTTTCTGCATGCAGCGCCATTGCAGCCTTGCCACTCCACCTGAGGAACACCTTGCAGGGCATTTCTGAGTCGTGGCCCTCGTGCCGCAAGGCATTCAGTCCAAGCAGCCAGGAATCACTCCCTTGGCCAGCTCCGGCGTCATTGACAGTTGGCACTCAGACTCTAACACCCCTGAGCTCCATGGAGGGATGGCCAGACCTTAACACTTCATCACACTGATCCATTCCCACCGGGTACTCACCCTCCCCGAGTGCAGGAGGTCATTCAACCTTTTGCGGCACTGCACCCATGTGCGCCGCACAACGTGCTGACCTGGGCTGCCACCTCCTCCAAAGCTCTTTTTGTCTGGAGCAGTGGCTTCCTCCTTCCATCTCTGGGGACAAGGGTTCCCTCCTGGCAGCCACCTCCTCCAGGAGGACCGCGAGGCACTCGTCCAAAAACCGGGGAGGTCCGAGTGCCCACCTGACCTGCCTTCCCACCTGGCATCTCCAGCTGCATTGGAGGCCATAACTTTGGTCTTCAATACGCTGCCAATATGTTCTTCCCTGGCAGCCTTTGAGGAGCTGCCTATTCTGTTTTTAAACCGCCTGCCGGGTGGCCATTGGACCCAGTGGCTTACAGTGCCCCGCCCCCTCCTGACCCTTCCCGACCGTTGGGAAGATGTATTTCACGCTGGGCGGGCCTTAATTGGCCAGCCAGGGTGAAATTGTGGTCAGTGGCCGATCACGTGCGCCTGCCTAGGGTAAAATTCAGGCCTAGGACTTGAACACAAGTGCAGCCCCAGTGCAGAGAATGCTGCATTGTCAGAGGTGGCGACTTTCAGGTGAGATGTGAAACTGAGGCGCTGACTGCTCTCTCAGTTGGATGTCAAAGAATCTATGTTGCTATTTTGAAGAAGAGCAGGGGTGTTCTCCCCAGTGTCCTGGCCAATGTTTATCCCTCAATCAACATCACAAAAAAGAGATTATCAAGACTTTGTCACATTACTGTTTGTGGGAGCTTGCTGTGCGCCAATTGGCTGCTGCATTCCCTACATTACAACAGTGGACATGCTTCGTTGGCTGTAAAGCACTTTGAGACGTCCGGTGGTTGTGAATAGTGTTACATAAATGCAAGTCTTTTTTTCTTTTAGACCTTTATTGCCTATCACAAAAATATGTTTCTAGATCAAACCTGAACTCTGTACGATTGGCTGATTTTCCTCCCAGTTGGTATGCATGGGGGTGGCGGTGGGGGGTGGGGTCGGGTGGGTGATGAGTGAAACTGGAGGTGCTTCCGATGGAAATCCATTGAAATCTGTTCCCAAGTTGGTGATTCTGGACAGGCCTGACCTCTTTCTCAGACTGTCCCAGATATAAGAGTTTTGCTTTGAGGAAACAAAGTGTATTTCTGTGGGGAATGTGGTGAAATCTGTACTCGTTTTGTTTGCTGTTTCACTTATGATAAATACACATGGTTCAGCAGGAATTGAAAGTGCAGCATTGCTTCTTCTTGTTAAAACCAAACTGGCAACAGAAATGGTTCCATGAGGCATTGTACCCAGGCATCTAGCCAAGAACTGACAAAAGACATCATGCTTAAGGCTGGGGAATTTGAGTGTCACCCGTTGCTGGGACCTCACATCCCACCGTAAAAGCATCTTATTTTATTCATTCTTATTCTTGTTAAGAAGTGAATTTCATGTTTTTCCATATGCGAGGTGGGGAAGGGAACACTTTTCACTTTTTGTCCTGTTCAAGATGTCACATATTCCCAGCTCAGATGTTGTGCTGTTTACACTCCTACAGGAAATCGACACAGAATCATATAGCTCAGAAGGGGGCCATTCAGCCCATCATGCCTGTGCCAGCTCTTTGAAAGAGCTTTTCTATTAGTCCCATTCTCCTACTCCAAATAACTGGGAATGATTATGAATCGTCTGCTGATCCCTGAACCTGGCTGTCTGATCCAGGTTCCAGTTGAGTGAAGTTCCACACTTCCATTGGAGGCTGGGAATTTATGGAGTGAAACAGCACAAGGGAGATGGGTTATGAACAGTGAAGATACACTAATTCTGGATGTCTCCAAATTCTATCACTTATCTATTCTGCCCTCTGAAATTGCCAGGCTTTTTAAGGAGACCATAGTGGGCTAGATACTGTTCTTTCACAGCTAGAACTTTTGGTGATAGCTGGGATGACATTGTCTTCGCTTTATTACCTGTAACAGTCCTCTGTGTTAATCAAGATTGGACATAATTTGAAAGAAAGGGAATGGGGTCTAAATTTAGCAAATTAAACAGAAATAAGGTTAAATATAGTTTGCTGTATTGTTTTACACATTTTCTTCCATAACTCAGTGGGTTTAGGGATTCTGGACCAATTGAACAGTTTCTCAGCTGTTTGTGGCTACCCCTCACCACTGATCAAAATGGAAATGATCTGTTTCGAGTTCAGTACACAATGGCTGCTCCCTGCAACATGAGGTAAGGCAGGATAATGCCGATTGTCACAAGTGAGTTCCTACTACTTAAGTATCAGTGATGTAGATTCATATTTTATGATTACTCGATATTTATTGCTGAAATAAAAGCAACCATTGAATAAGCATCATTAAAGTTGCGGCAACTGCTGTGAAAAGTGCCAACATGCTGAAGTGCATTTTTAGATATGGAGCTGTAACAAGACTGAAGCTGGAAAGAAACTTGGGAATGCTTGAGAGACACTCAGCTGAATCCATCGCACCAAATATTTGTCAAAGAACTTTAATAAGGCATCTGAAACCTTGAAATAAAATAAATGTCCTCGTGAAACCTGAACCTTTCTCCCTATCACATCATTGCACCCTCCAACGATTGCCTCTCTCTGCTCCTGTCCATTCTAGTGCAGTAAGAACTTGCCCATTATAGCTTTATAGTCTTCCCCATCAATGTTCTTTAACTCCACCACCATCAGCAACATTTGGAATCTTTTAAAAAATACTCAGTGCCACTTATACTGGATTTTTTTCCCCATAAAATTAATCAAAAATATGAGCTATTTTAATCAATCCCTTAGAGTTAAATAAAAGCAAAAAACTGCGGATGCTGGAAATCCAAAACAAAAAAAAAAATACCTGGAAAAGCTCAGCAGGTCTGACAGCATCTGCGGAGAGGAACACAGTTAACGTTTTGAGTCCGTGTGACTCTTCAACAGAACGAAGGTGAAATATCAGCTGGTTATGGGGGGGTGGGGGGAAGGGATCGAAATAGGCTAAAAGGTAGAGATAAAACAATGGATCGAAATACATTTAAAAATAATGGAAATAGGTGGGAAAAGAAAAATCTATATAAATTATTGGAAAAAAGGGGGGTGGGAAAGGGGTTGGGGCTGGAGGAGAGAGTTCATGATCTAAAATTGTTGAACTCAATATTCAGTTCGGAAGGCTGTAAAGTGCCTAGTCGGAAGATGAGGTGCTGTTCCTCCAGTTTGTGTTGAGCTTCACTGGAACATTGCAGCAGGCCAAGGATGGACATGTGGGCATGAGAGCAGGGTGGTGTGTTGAAATGGCAAGCGACAGGGAGGTCTGGCTCATGTCTGTGCCAACAATGTTAAATGCCTTCTGGAAATCTAAGTACAGCACATCCACAGGTACCTCTTTATCCACCTTGCTTGTTACTTCCTCAAAGAACTACAATAAATTAAACCAGCTTATATTTCACCTCTTTTCTATTTTTCCTTAGTTCTGTTGAAGAGTCATACGGACTCGAAACGTTAACTGTGTTCCTCTCCGCAGATGCTGTCAGACCTGCTGAGCCCTTAGAGTTAAAGCTGGTTTCAACAGAGTATAAAATCCATAGTGTAAGGTAGACTAGGGCTGCAGTCTTTGTCTGTGTTACAGAAATGAAGATTCAAGATGCAGAAATCCAACATTTGCAAGCTTATTAACAGTAAAATTAACATAATCACAGACAACACACGGAGTGATACTTTGTTTTAAAAAATCACACACCGTAGTTGTTGAGGTCAACTTTTTCGATCTCTTCCTTCGGCTTCATTCTCAAATTTCTGATTGCATCTTGCTCTTTCTAACTGTATTAATCCATATATATTCCATAACCTATATATTTATATTCCACAAAGATGAGTGGCAGGTCAGAAGATTGGGCAGAATATGAAGAATAGCAAAGAATGACTATAAGAATAATAAGGAAATTAGAGCATAAGAGACAGCTAGCTAGAAATATCAAAACAGATAGTGAGAGTTAACAGGTAGTTAAAAAGGAGAAGAGTAAGTAAAATGAGTGTTGGCCCTCTCAAGAGTGAGAATGGGGAATTACTAGTGGAAAATAAGGAAACGGCAGATGAATTGAACAGATATTTTGTGTCTGTCTTCACTATAGAGAATACAAATAACATCCCAGAAATAATTGTGAATCAGGAGGTGAAAGGGAGGGACGGACTTAAAACGATTTCAAGAAAGGCGACAAAAAGAGGGAAGCTACAGACCAATTAGCTTAACGTCTGTTGTAGGGAAATTGCTGGAATCCATTACTAAGGAGGTTTTAGTGGGGCATTTAGAAAATCTCAATGCAATCAAGCAGAGTCAACATGGTTTTGTGAAAGGGAAATCATGTTTGATTAATTTATTGTAGTTCTTTGAGGAAGTAACAAGCAAGGTGGATAAAGAGGTACCTGTGGATGTGCTGTACTTAGATTTCCAGAAGGCATTTGACATTGTTAGCACAGACATGATGGGTTGAATGGCCTCTTTCTGCATCATAACTTGTCTATGGTTCTACGGTTCTATGAAAGGTTACTGCACAAAATAAGAGCTCATGGTGCAGGGGTAACATATTACCATGGATAGAGGATTGGTTAGCTAATAGGAAGCTGAGAATAGGATAAATGAGTCTTTTTCAGGCTGGCAAGATGTGCAGTGCCATAGGGATCAGTGCTGGGGCCTCCAATGACTTGGATGAAAGGACCAAATGCATGGTTGCAAAATTTGCTGATGACAAACATAGGTAGGAAAGTAAGTTGTGAAAAGGACATAAGCAATTTGCAAAGGGACATAGATAGATTAACTGAGTGGGCAAAAAGCTGTCAGATGGAATATAATGTGGGGAAAATGTAAACTTGTCCACTTTGGCAAAAAGAATAGAAAAGCAACATATTATTTCACTGGAGAGAGATTGCAGAACTCTGAGGTACAGAGGGATCTGGGTGTCCTGGTACATGAATCAGGAAAAGTTAGTTTGCAGGTACAGCAAATGATTAGGAAGGCAAATGGAATCTTGTTTACTGCAAGCAGAATAGAATACAAAATAGGAATGATTTTCTATGGTTGTACAGGGCGTTGGTAAGATGATATTTAGAGTACTGTATACAGTTTTGGTTTTATTTAAAAAGGATATAAATGCATTAGAAGCAATTCATAGGGGGTTCACGTTAATGATACCTAGGATGGGGGTCTTATCTTACAAGGAAAGGTTGAACAGGTTGGGCTTGAATCCATTGGAGTTTGGAAGAATGAGAGGTGATCTTATTGAAACATATAAGATCCTGAGGGGACTTGACAGGTGGATGTTGAAAGGATATTTCCACTTGTGGGAGAAACTAGAACTAAGGGACACAGATTAAAAATGAGGAGTCTTTCATTTAAGACAGAGATGAGAAGAATTTTTTTCCTCTCAGAGGGTCATGAATCTTTGGAACTCTCTTTCCTAGAGAATGGTGGAGGCCAGATTAATGAATATTTTTAAGGCAGAGGTAGATAGATTTTTGACTAACAAGGGAGTCAAAGGTTATCAGGGGTAGGCTGAATGTGGAGTTGAGGCAATGATCTTAATGGATGGTGGAGCAGGCTCGAGGGGCTGAATGGCCTACTCCTGTTCCTGATTCTTATGCTTGTATGTTAGTAAGATTAACACACTCACTACCATCACATATTAGTTATATTTATTAAGTTCTTGGTCCCCTGAACTTCCATCATCCCAGGTTCTCGATCTGATGTATGTGGTGCTGGACTCTTGCAGAAACTGCTGCTGCTTAGATTCTTGTTTAGGCATAATGGGGGGAAATTGATTCAGGTAGCACCATTTCCAGTAGATTGCACTGACCCCATATATACTGTATTGGCCTTAGGTACATAAGGCGCAGACCTTATGTAGACTACACTGACCCTATGTAGACTGCACTGACTCTATGTAGAATGCACTGACCCTATGTAGAGTGCACTGACCCTATGTAGAGTGCACTGACCCAATGTAGACTGCACTGACTCTATGTAGACTGCACTGACCCTATGTAGAGTGCACTGACCCTATGTAGAGTGCATTGACCCTATGTAGACTGCACTGACCCTATGTAGACTGCACTGACCCTATGTTGAGTGCACCGACCCTATGTAGACTGCACCGACCCTATGTAGACTGCACTGACCCTATGTAGACTGCACTGACTCTATGTAGACTACACTGACCCTATGTAGAGTGCACTGACCCTATGTAGAGTGCACTGACCCTATGTAGACTGCATTGACTCTATGTAGACTGCACTGACCGTATGTAGAGTGCACCGACCCTATGTAGACTGCACTGACCCTATGTAGACTGCACTGACCCTATGTAGAGTGCACTGACTCTATGTAGAGTGCACTGACCCTATGTAGACTGCATTGACTCTATGTAGACTGCACTGACCCTATGTAGACTGCACTGACCCTATGTTAACTGCACTGACCCTATGTAGACTCCACTGACCATATGTAGACTACACTGACCCTATGTAGAGTGCACTGACTCTATGTAGACTGCACTGACCCTATGTAGAGTGCACTGAACCCTATGTAGACTGCACTGACTCTATGTAGACTGCACTGACCCTATGTAGAGTGCACTGACCCTATGTAGACTGCACTGACCCTATGTAGACTGCACTGACCCTATGTAGAGTGCACTGACTCTATGTAGAGTGCACTGACCCTATGTAGACTGAATTGACTCTATGTAGAGTGCACTGACCCTATGTAGAGTGCACTGACCCTATGTAGAGTGCACTGACCCTATGTAGACTCCACTGACCATATGTAGACTACACTGACCCTATGTAGAGTGCACTGACTCTATGTAGACTGCACTGACCCTATGTAGAGTGCACTGAACCCTATGTAGACTGCACTGACTCTATGTAGACTGCACTGACCCTATGTAGAGTGCACTGACCCTATGTAGAGTGCACTGACCCTATGTAGAGTGCACTGACCCTATGTAGAGTGCACTGACCCTATGTAGAGTGCACTGACCCTATGTAGAGTGCACTGACCCTATGTAGAGTGCACTGACCCTATGTAGAGTGCACTGACCCTATGTAGAGTGCACTGACCCTATGTAGAGTGCACTGACCCTATGTAGACTGCTCTGACCCTATGTAGACTGCACTGACCCTATGTAGAGTGCACTGACTCTATGTAGAGTGCACTGACCCTATGTAGAGTGCACTGACCCTATGTAGAGTGCACTGACCCTATGTAGAGTGCACTGACCCTATGTAGAGTGCACTGACCCTATGTAGACTGCACTGACCCTATGTAGAGTGCATTGACCCTATGTAGACTGCACTGACCCTATGTAGAGTGCACTGACTCTATGTAGACTACACTGACCCATTGTAGACTACACTGACCCTATGTAGACTGCACTGACTCTATGTAGACTGCACTGACTCTATGTAGACTGCACTGACTCTATGTAGACTGCACTGACCCTATGTAGAGTGCACTGACCCTATGTAGACTACACTGACTCTATGTAGACTGCACTGACTCATGTAGATGACACTGACTCTATGTAGACTGCACTGACTCATGTAGATGACACTGACTCTATGTAGACTGCATTGACCCTATGTAGACTGCACTGACCCTATGTAGACTGCACTGACCCTATATAGACTGCACTGACTCATGTAGATGACACTGGCTCTATGTAGACTGCACTGACCCTATGTAGACTGCACTGACCCTATATAGACTGCACTGACTCATGTAGATGACACTGGCTCTATGTAGACTGCACTGACCCTATGTAGACTGCACCGGCTCTATGTAGATGACACTGACTCTATGTAGACTGCACTGACCCTATGTAGACTGCACTGACTCTATGTAGACCGCACTGACCCTATGTAGACTGCACCGGCTCTATGTAGATGACACTGACTCTATGTAGACTGCACTGACTCATGTAGCTGACACTGACTCTATGTAGACTGCACTGACACTATGTAGACTGCACTGACCCTATGAAGACTGCATTGACTGTATGTAGACTGGACTGACTCAATGTAGACTACACTGACTCTATGTAGACAGCACTGGTTCCATGTAAACTACATTGACTCTATGTAGACTGGACTGACTCTATGTAGACTCCATTGACCCTCTGTAGACTGCACTACATGAATCTCTTCAAGCTTTTAACTTTAGGGGTTAGATACAATATCGATACCTGACTAGCTCGCAATCCTTTGCCAATAGGATTGCAGTGCTTGGGGATATGTAATAGCTTTCAGATGGGGTTTAGAAACCTGAATCCTGGTGACAATGTGGCATTCAACAACTCTTCACAGTTATTGCCACTGTGACAATCGTATTCATTTAAATTCAGCGGGATTTATTGACAAGTAGATCATGGAGTCTACTTTTGGAATGGGGGTTGTCAGTTTTAACTAAAAGCTGTAATTGTGAAAGAGACAATTAAGTTCTTTTGGAAAGAGGACCTGGCCTAGGTAGGCAGTAGGTAGTTTCAGACTACATGGGCTGCTTTGAGAGTGGTTCTAGCCTGGGCTATATCATCGGATGCAGAGAGATTATATTGTTGAACTGAGGTAAACTGACCTATCACAGTGGGATAGCGTTGTGTCTTCTTTATTTTGTATCTGTACATGGCTACGAATTGTACTGATTGAACTAAGTGACTCCAATAGCTTATTACTCTGTACTTTTCACTTGTACTATGCAGTAAAACAGATTAGAATTCAAACCAAACTCTGCCTTATTTAGTGTTAATGTGGTAGTTGTATTTTATGCTATTTCACAAGTAGATATCAAGGCTATTTCCACCTATCACTGGCCCTCTATCCACCTCTACCTGTCCCACCTCCACTTAAACCAGCTTATATTTCACCTCTTTTCTATTTTTCCTTACTTCTGTTGAAGAGTCATACGGAGTCGAAACTTTAACTGTGTTCCTCTCCACAGATGCTGTCGGACCTGCTGAGTTTTTCCAGGTATTTTTATTTTTGTATTAGGCACTGTTGGAACGTGACTACAATGGAGATGAATAGCTACTGAATGAACGAGCCCAGCACAAACAATATGCCTGTTATTCTAAATGTATTACTCCAGGGTGGTTATCACTTGCTGAAAGTCATTGTTTGGAATCAATATTGTATCTAACTCCTAATGCTAAAAGCTTGAAGAGATTGCTGTCAGTGCAGGGTCAATGCAGTCTACATAGAGTCATTGTTCGTATGTTCGTATTTAAAAAGGAAATGGAGCAGAGCTTGAAGAGAACGTTATGAAATGTCCATTGGTAATCTTAATCACAGGCAAGGAAAGCATCCTCTGGTGCCCTGAATATTTTCAAGTAAGTTCTTTTGACATGAATGATGATGCATTATTCCTTTGCTAATTGTCTTTCCAGTTGTTATGCACCTGTAAACAACTTTATTGCACTGTGTTCCTGCAGGTGACATGCTCATTGCCAAAAGAAAGTGTAGAGGGTTTCGTAAGTCATGACTTATAGGGTGTGCCAGTGCTAACACAGAGCCTGATGTGGATGTTGTATTAACCTTGTATTGATTTTTCTACTTATCAATCACCACAACTCACACTTGCTCACTATGGCGCGCAGGGCACCTTTTTTGTTATTGCAGAAAATAACACGTGGCTCAGTCCCAATTCAAACTCAAGCACAATGGCCCAGGAACTGCATTGTACTGCAATCATTTTGACAGGCGTAAGACTGGTGCCTAAGGGTTCAATACGGTGGGCAGCAGGTGTCACTCATTCTGCCCCAGAAATGCTTCACCCACCATATTGGGTGGTTCCTCCATTGGCATCCAGGGCACATGTATGAAACAGGCAATAGGACCTTTGCCTACACAAATAAGAGTTGATCACTGGTTTGAGGCTCCTTTTGCGATCCTTAAAGGGACTAGCATTGAAAGTTTAGATTTGTTTACTTACCTGGATTTGGGAGGCGCAGGAGCACAAACTCCACATTTAATCCACAGCCCACTGCCGGCACCACTCACTCCCCTCCCAATCCAACCAACTTTCCCGGATTCTCATTACAACCTCGACTGGTGTCTGAGTTGCCAATCCTCGGTCTTCCTGGGCCTGGTGAGTTGCCTCTGGGGCCACGATTGATTGCTTCATCTTGCTGGTCAAGTCCTTCGTTAGGAAAATTGATCCACTTTGCACACTCTTAATGGCAGTAACATTGCAGGGGATTGGCCTGTGGAATTGTACGGTGTGAGTGGGATGGTAATGCTTAAGCCACTTTATAAACTCAGTAGGGTTCCTCTATAGACCAATGGGTAACTACACTGGTTGGTGATGTATGAGAGCAACGAGATCTCTGGCTGGTGTTGTGTTAGCTGATTCTCAGCTGGGATGACCATAGTGGATTTATAATTGGTTTCAGTGTCCCTGGTCTATCTGGGATTTAGTTAGCCAGGATTGCTGGGAAGTTCATGTGGAGGTTAAATGAGGACATTAGGTATGACCCTTTCTCTGCTATTAACACATTCTGCTACTTTGCTTTCAGACAGTGGTATCCTTTATTCTGCTATTAACATTTATTTTGGATCAAAGCTTGAGTCTTTAATACTACAGTACCACTCCCTTTGTCTTGTGTTCCATGACTCATTTTTCATTTAATCTCTTCTGCCCTCCAACCTATCCCTGATCTTCTATTTTGCTCCACCTGCCCCTCCCCCCTTTATTCCACAGCATGAAACCAGTATCATTTCTAACTCTCTCTAGTTCCGAAGAAGAGTCAGATTGGACTCAAAACATGAACTCTGTTTTTCTCTCCACAGATGCTGCCAGACCTGAAGAGCTTTTCCAGCATCTTCTGTTTTAATTTTGGATCTTTAGCACCTGCAGTATTCTGCTTTTATGATATGTTAAAACAGGACTGAAGGAATAAGAGCATTGTCACAGGAACTGGGGGGTGAGATGGATGGAGATGTGCCAGCTGAACCATTTTTTCCATTGCACCAATGTGACAGATAATTCTGTTACCTTATTAAACCTTCATGCATGAGCCCTAACATATAATAATACACCTGTACTGAGCTGTTAATTCAGCCACCTGGTAATGATACAACCAGAATGCAACCCAACTGTACAGTTGAACCCAATGGAAGGGGTGTAATCCCCAAATTGCAATTCTATTTGCATGCACTGAACTTCAATAAGTTTCTATAGGAAATGTGGGTCCATTGGGATTGTGAATCTGGCTCACTATCTCCTATTGCACTTTGGCATTTATCCACACTGCCTCAGTCAACCACATAGTCAAAAAAAGGAAATATTAAGTTTCATCGTTTGTTGTCCCAATTGATTGTTTTGATTTCTGTTTAACGTTTAGTTTTCATGATGTGGTGAGTATAAAAGACCTGGATCAGTTAGGGCTGTAACTCTTTCTTGATTCATGCTTAACTTCCTCCTGAACTGTTCCATTTGAACCACACAGTCAATGAAAGTGACTCAGTAGCAGCAATATGTATTTTCTACATAATCTACCTCTTAACCTTGGGGTGTTGTACTTGACCCTGAGATGAACTTCTGACCACATATCCATGTCATCGCTGTGCCACCTATTTTCCACCTCTTTAACATTGCTGGACCTGCCCTTGCCCTGCCTCAGCTCAGCCACTGTCTTTATTCATCATGTCTTTGTTACCTCTAGACGTGACGAATTTAACACACTCTTGGCTCATCTCCCATCTTCTATGAACACAACTTGTATTGCTTGGTGAAAATGGTGAGCATGCATCACTGAGATAGCCATCAAGTGACGTATTACCGTCATTTCTTCCCGAAAGCTCTCTACTTCTCTACCCCTCTCTTCGCTACTTTAAGACATGCCTTAAAACCTACCTTTTAGTTTAAGCTTTTGGCCGCTTGTCCAAATATCTCTTTATGTGACTCGGTGTCAGATTCTGTTTAATAACGCTTGTGTGAAATGCCTTGGGATGTTTTACTATGTTGAAAGTGCTATATAAATGCAATTTGTTGTTGTTGTAAATCGACTCTTCCCTTTTTCTGCTGGTTTTATTTTCTTTTGCTAATCTGGGATGTGGAATAGGAACCAATGAGATAGCGAATGTGCCTTTGAATACAAATACCAATGGAAATTATAACCATTTCTGCCTCAAATTCCACCCCCCTCCTCTTTTGAAAGTGCTGATTCATTTTCCCCCCAAAATATACTTTATTCATAAAATTTGTAAAATTACAAAGCACTTTAAATTTGACATTACTTAAAGTGCAATACAGATTGATTTCTTTCAATACAGCCTATGAGGTGCCCCACTACATTTGCCACTGCAGGTTCCATTTGCAATGTATATTTACATTTAATGTCAAACATGTTCATGTGGGAGTATGATTCCACAGACATCCATGTTGAAGGCCAGGTAAGCAAGTTATCAGAAATGCCCAGAGCTCATGTTGACAACACCTTCAGGAGAAGGTGAGAAAATTGGCTCATGAAAAGAAACATATTTCAGAATTAGCATTTATTGCTTGCAAATAATAGGCCAGCTTTTTGTACATTTTGATTTATTGTGTTCACCAAGAGGAACCAGTTAATTAACTCTTGTCTATCTAAAACTCAGGTATGGGAACCATCGTAGAAGTGTTGCCTCTCTGGAGAGTGAGTGGTATATTATGCACATTCAATGGAGGCGAGTTGTCCACCAGGTATGTGTATTGAGTGTGAATCCTAAACCCTAGTGAAATTAAATCATGTTTAAGATCAACACTTTCCATTTACAAAAACACATTCACCCATCATATTGCGTACATGGACTGCAGCAGTTCTAGTAGACAGCTCACCACCACTTCTCAAGAGCAATTAGGGATGGGCAATAAATGCTGACCCAGCCAGCGATGCCCACATCCCATGAACGAATAAAAAAAATGTAATAATTATCAATATAGACCAAAATGCTGTAATTAGACCAGAGTTTTAGCCCAATAGACATTTCCCCTTGCTTCTCACATGACCCTTTAACATCCAATCCTCTCATTGTTGGTGTGGTATTGGCACTAGTATTTGACAAATAATTGCTCCAATCTCTTGATGTGTTTCTTTCCAACCATTGACGTTTGATTTTCAATATATATCTTCACCTTTTGTCCTCTCAGTGTCAATATTTTCTTTTTTTTTATTTGTCCATGGGATGTGGAAATTGCTGGCTAGGCCAGCATATATTGCCCATTCCTAATTGCCTTTGTTTACAAGGCATTTAAGAGTCAACCACATTGCTGTGGGTCTGGAGTCACACATAGGCTAGACTAGGTAAGGACAGCAGATTTCCTTCCTTGAAGAACATTAGTGAACCAGATGGGTTTTTACAATTGACAATGGCTTTATTGAATTCAAATTCCACCATCTGTCGTGGTGGGATTCGAACCCAGGTCCCCAGAGCATTACACTGGGTCTCTGGATTACCAGTCCAGTGACCATACTACGCCACCAACTTCCCCCCCTACTTCTGAAGGGATTAACATACCCATCATTAAAAAGAGGATGGGGTTTGTCAATTGAAGAATTTTCAAATGAGGATAAACTGACATTGAAGTCAATCGCTGTAAAGCAGGTGGATACATACACAGTGATAGAAAATAGAGATTTTGTAATGATCAATGTACCCAAAGTGGTTATACAAGAAATGCAGGTCAGTATTTGAAATGTACAAGGAGGATTTATAGATGGTCTCTTTAGTGTGATTTCTACATGGTTAATACAAATCAGAGTGTGGATGTAACTGAGATTGCACAAAGGCCTATAGCTTCTGCCTCAGTGGGTTGCGCTATTAAGGTCCACAAAAGGATTTGAGCTCACATTCTAGTTCAATACTGAGCGCTGAGTTGTTGAAAGTACCATCATTTGAATGAGCTGTTTAATCAAATTCCGATCAACCTATTTATATGGATTTTAAAGATTCTCTCGCACTGTTTGAAGAAGAGTTTGCAACGCTCCTGGCACTCAGTACAGCAGGTGTGATGAGACTGAGTGTGGGGAGGCTAGGACAGTACACACACACACACACACACACACACACACACACGAAGAGACGAGGAAAACGAACACCGGACATTATTTGAAAGAAGGAATCTTGAGAGTTCCTGCTCAACATGGTACATTGGGATGTGGGCTAATATGATTCCTGTTGGTTAATCAAGTCACAACAGTAATGAAAGTATATGATTCATGTGGAGCAACATGATTGCTAGGAGCCATGGATAGAATGAGTTAATCAGGTGACCAAAAGAGACCCCAAAATCAATGTTTTTAATGTTATTAAGACACTTGTGTCATTTTGCATATGGGAGACAAGACCTATAGGTGAAGAGGGGTGACAGGGTGGGGGATTTTTGGACCAGAGCATGCAGATAACATTAAGTTTCCATTTTGAAGACATGAATTCTCTGCTTATTATTATACAATATTTTACTTTGTAGTATTATGTATAGTTAAATGGCGAAATGAACAGCAATTTGGAAAGCAGGAATGTCTACTTTGATGGACAGAAATCCGTGGCCCTACAAATACAGAAGTGAGAAACCCCGACTATAGTGTCTGATGAGTGTTTGGGACTTTGTCTGCAGTGCAAGAGCTGGGAAACGCAAAACTGTAACGCGTGAATGCCACCATTGGCGAGGAAGTGTGATTACAGCCTGACACGTTTATACCGACAGCTGCCATTACAAATGTAACCGTAGGAATTTACAGTGGGAAAAGTTGACAACTAGAAGCAGGGTTTTGTAGACTGGATGTTTGCATAGATATACAATTTTTAAGATATAGTTGCTATAATTCTGGAAGTCTTGTTATTGCCAGTGATGTTATTTTCTTATTACTTACACCCCATACACCCATTTCTTCAGATCAAACAGCTAAAGTTTAAAGAGATTTTATAAAATGAAACACTAGCTTGAAATAATTGCCTGGGAACAATTGTCTTGTTTGTTGGTTTTGGAATGAGATGAATCTTTTCTTATTTGATAGCTCGCTCAAGGGGCTTCAACTGTTGATGCATTTTATAGAAATTATTCAAAGTTTTTAAACGATTTTTGCTCACATGCAGAAAATAAATATAAAATACCACAATAGAAATGACACGCCTGCTCCCATCATAGTTCAGCTCAGACAGAAGAACCAGGAAAGTTCCAGGCTCCATCCCTGGTCTTTGTTGAGTTGGTTGATCGCCCCCAGAGTGACAGTAGAAATGTTAAAATGATCTCTGTGGCCCTAAGTAGGGGCAAATAGGCTCGGGCTCTTGTTCCTGATTACCATCTAGTGCCCTGTGTTGCAGGATGTGTGTGTGGTCATTGGTTGAGAACAGCATTGGGATTGTCAGTGATACCACAGCTACCCATGGTTGAGAGGCTTGTCGCTGCTCACCTACCAGGTTTGTGATAGAGAATGGCACCTTGGGTGGGAAAGCAGACTGGTTGGCTTCTATTGAAGTGTGCAGCAAACCTTTAGGAGAAAAGGGGTGGTGGAGATTGGTGGGAATAAAAAGACATTGCATTCAGTGTGCAACAATCCACCAGAACCAGAACAAAACAGAAAACAAACAACCTTAAAAGGGACAATCAGATTTAAACAGTTTCCTCATCTGCGTATAATAATGCATTAATAGCTTACAGTGCTTTCCTTCACAAGATGGCAGTGTTGTGCTATACTATTTTATTCAGGACCAGTGCATTAACAAGATGTTAAAGATGAATAGTTCATCCTTGGCATGTTCAGACCTAAGAGACCACACCAACTCTTCATGTGCCATCCCAGTGCCTCTCCCACATGGAGCAGTTGGAATGCTGATCCCCAGAATACACTCACAACATAAATACAAGATTTGCCAAATGGAGAAGCATTGCCTGCTGATTAGGTGTGAAATTGCTCTCATTCCTCTGTGTATAGAGGCAGGATTGCTTATTACGCACCCAACTAAGAATTGTAATAGAACTGTACAACCATACCTGTTAAGTCATGCTTCATCCTTGTAACTCCTATTATGGAGTTGTGAGACAATATTTTAGCACTAAACCTCTAAAGGTAAAATCAAAATGCATGCATGACATGGTGTAGTCCTTATTTTAGGTCCATCCTTTGCAGGAGTCTTGTTTCAAGCATTCTATTGCTTCTGCTCAATGTGTGGACAATAACCTTTCACAGGCTCTCAGTGATATAGTTCCTGTACTTTGTACATAAGTAAGGAGATTGGTGAGTAAAATGAAGAGTGAATCCTATTTGTTTGACTAATCAACGCCTTTTTTATACTGAGTTAGACATCTTTTCAGGCATGT
Source organism: Cetorhinus maximus (assembly GCF_964194155.1). Classification (NCBI taxonomy): domain Eukaryota; kingdom Metazoa; phylum Chordata; class Chondrichthyes; order Lamniformes; family Cetorhinidae; genus Cetorhinus; species Cetorhinus maximus. Next base: position 4,645,521 of record NC_135893.1, read on the forward strand.
CAAGAGTCGATTGGAGCTATGGATTTGCAGCCTTTCATTAAAATAAATGTGAAACTGACTTTCAAAGAAATGGTTAATGAAGTTCATTGGAGTTTGAACAATTATTTTGATTGCAAATGTAAGGAATTTAGTGCCATTGTGAAATTATCTGGATTTTTTTTTAACAGAGTGCTTAAATCTTTAAATTAGTCTTATTAAGTAAATAGCAAAGACATCAGCACGAGTGATTTTTCTGGTGGAATAGTTATTTGATGTAGAAATCTACAGACATGTTTGTGCATGCAAAGCTTTCTTGATAGATTTTCATGATAAAAGTTAGTGAAAGTTCAAACAGAATGTGTGTTTTTAGCTAGTGACAGGCTTCTTTGTTTAGGCATGAATGTATCGGGACAGATTCATTTAATATTTAAATTATGTTTGCAGCATCATCAGTTTTGCTAGAAATAATGCTATTCTCAGTAGAGGGAAACAAGACAATTGGAACTTCATATGGTGAATCAGAGTCAGGGATAAATGCAAAACCAACTCTTACATCACTGCACACACTAATACAATATTCTCCAGAAGCAACATCAGAAAGACCCACATCTACAACAGCAAAGTTCTCAAAGACAGAAGCTACACATCAGTCACTGGCTATAGCATTTGTGTCGAACTTTTTCACTCCACCATCAACATAAATCCTAAATCTGAAACAACAATGGTGCAATACACATCAGACGAAGGATGGCATCTAAATACTTTAGTGGTATCATCTGCGGAGGTCACTATAAATCACACTGACAGGTTAACTCCAAAAACTAGATCAACTTTAATGTCCTTTGGACCATTGGCTTCAGTGTGGCTTCAGTGTGGTATCAGAATCGGCATCAAAACTCCAATTACCTCAAGTTTTGTCCTAATATGTCAACATCTGTCACGTTTGCAAGATTAAATGAAGCAGACATCTATTGCTGCAACCACTGATCACAAAATGTTTGAACTAAAAGAGAAAATGTTTTTAACCATTCTTTCAAAATTAGCTTCTACAGTGCTAGTTATGCAATCTGCAGAAACAGGGGCACAGACGTCTGTCACAGAATCGAAAGCTGGGCTATTTACTGCATCTCTTTCTGCAGAAGACAAACTCAATGAACAAGTAAGTTTAGCATCAGTGGGCAATAATGCACCAATGCCCATTTTGCTACTGCAAAAAATAGCCTCGTTGGCAAGCCCAAACCTTCTCATTCAGCACTGCTGCTCACAACGCCACAAGTGTCATCAAAAGAACTAAACAAAACGGCAATTGTAAAGCAGACAGGAAAATCATGGGAAATGTCTGCATTTCCAAGTCCATGTTTTCCAGCCCCTCACGTCGGTGGGATCTTACAGTCCCGCTGATGTGAACGGAGATTTCAATGGCTCACCGGCCCCGCCACAGGGGAACCCGCTGCTGAGGGGTGGGGGGCTGGAAAATTCCGGCCATCGTATCAGACAAATTCTGAACTTCACAGTGGTTCATCAAATTTAGTTCCTTAAATGGCACCAACTCCATCGCATAAATATTCAATGATAAATGAAGTCAGCAATACGATGGCATCAGTTTTATTTTCCATTCATTCATGGGATGTGGGCATCGCTGGCTAGGCCAGAATTTATTGTCCATCCCTAATTGTCCTTGAGAAGGTGCCTTCTTCCTTCTTGAACCGCTGCAGCTCACCAGTGACTGAATCAGGACCTAAACTATCAATTGCAAATATTAACTAAAAGCATGAGGATAGGGATCAGCTTGATGGAAGGTTAGTAATTAAAAAGGTGTCAACATCCACTACATGATCAACCTCATTGATTTTAGTAATGGCAAGAAGTTCTGAATTAACATGAACTCAAACCACAAGCTCAGTTAAAACTTGAACAGTGAATACAACTGTGAAACCAAATGGAATAATATAATTGAGCAGACATCTAGTGGTGTTACAATGACCAGCATCTCTGCTGCTTTTGGAGATAATTTAATAGTTCTGTCACAGGGAATAACAACTAATGCAACTATCTTTCTCAGTGAGATAGGTTCACTCTGTGGCTGTCTCAGTTTCTGAGTTAGTGATATTTTCAAACAATAATCGTTAAAAATGGAAGGAAAATAAAACTGATGTTGGTGATGAAGAAACCCATTTTATCATCAATGTCATCCAACACTCTGGTACCGGTGACCTCTCGATCAGTATCGGCGTGGGAAGTAATTCCAGCATTACATGTAACAAAGATCTCATGAATTCCAACGACACCTTTGAAAGTTAGGAATAAATGGTATTATTTTTCAATATCAAGAAAAACTTGCATTAAAATAATGCATTTCACAACCGTCGGATGTCCCAAAGCTCTTAACAGCCAATGGCGTACCTTTGAAGTGTAGTCACTGTTGAAATTTAAATGAAGGAAACACAGCAGCTAATTTGTGCACAGCAAGCTCCCACAAACAGCAATGTGATAATGACCAGATAATCTGTTTTAGTGACGTTGATTAAGGGATAAATATTGGCCTGGACAAAGAGGATAACTCCCATGCTCTTCATCAAAATAGTGCAATGGGATCTTTTATGTCCATCTGAAAGGGAAACACAGGGCCTTGGTCTAATGTCTCATTCAAAAGATGGAAACCGACTCCATTTGACTAAGAAAACTGCAACAGCAACAAAGCACATGAGGTAATTCACAGCTGGAATAGAATTAGTACCTGCGTCACTGGCTCTTACAGTTGCCGTAAGTGGTGCAATGGAGAGCAAGCGCTGAAAGTCAATTGATCATAATCTCCGTGTCATCCACATCATGAATGACATGGAAAAACCAAACATTTTAATCAGCACAGGGATGGACACCTTTATAGGGTTTATCAAGTTCTTATGAAATAGCTTCTAAAATAAATATACTAAAAGGAGATTGCCAATTGGATAAACTAGTTAAAACAGCAGATTGGAGTTTATAGTTTAATAAGAAAACATTTTTTGATTCAGCTGCTCCAAAGTATATGTCCCTCACTGAGTGCCGTAGTAAGTTCTCATGATGTCTGTAACATAAAATCAGGGCATAAGCTATTAAACGTCTTCAGAAATACAAGGAGTGTTCATAATAGAAATTTAAGTTCAAAATCAGTGACCAACAAACCCCTGTCAGCCTCTACGCACTCAGTTCCATTATCACATGAAAAACATCTTCAATTTTAGAGAGTTTATAACACTACATGTTTCATTAAATGTATTGAAATATAAATTGATTATTAAACTGTGTACACTGAGAACAACAAATGTACTTTTAAAGGATAAACCAATATGTACAACAGCATAATGATATACAACTTGTGAATGAAATGAGAAAATACACAACTGTTACATTAAGGAGGACCTTTACATTGACAGCATGCAGGCGGGAACCTTAATTATGGTGGTGTTGCTACCTCTGGCGACTCAGTAACTGATGAGAGTGGAGCAAAGAGGTGTCTACCATTGTCCATTATGTTACCACCAAATTTCGAGAAACAACTGAATCTTGGTGGCCAGTAAGGCAGCTCAGAGCTTTTCAATCACATCAGCGTGTGAGACAGTTACCAAATTAGAAACCAGGCGAACTGTACAATGGCAAGATGTTATGATCCGGTGACCTGTAACATTTTATTTAATGTAGACACAAGTTTGAAATCCCAGTTACCGACTAGGAGAATAAAACCACAAGATTCCACGTTTTAAACAAACAAAATAAACTTTACTATACAAAGTCAGAAAAGTGGAACAATCCACGATGTTTATCTTATACTCTAACATTCGGGATTAACATGAGGTAAATATGAATTAACAGGCAAATTGTGATCAAACACATCACTCTGCAACTTAAATAGCAGATGCGATCAAGATAGGTCCCATTAACGGTGCAATTGTCTGCGATTTTTTGTGGCCCATCCAACCTTCCGGTTGGTGGACGGACGAATCGGCCAGGCGACCTTCACATTTTTCATCGAACATCATCCAAGGGCGGGATGAAATCTCTGTTATGGAATAAAATAAAAATAAATGTCTGTGGGTAGCATTTTTATCAGGTATGCTTTCAGGTGCTTGATTGTGCTGCATGGACGCTTTTTGTAGCTTCTTACACCTTTATTTCATCATTTGCGGGTCTGCAGCTCTCTGAGGCGGCTGTCTGTGCCTTCGGGGAGCTCGCTCGCAGTGCTCACCCGCTCCCGCGGTAATGTTGTCACCCGCCATCTTCCCACTCCCACCTCGGCAGCGCTGCGCTTTTCAGCACACGTTTCATGCTGGCTGGCCGTTGATTGGCCAGCCAGCGTGAAATTGTGGCGGAAGGCTGATCGCAGTCGGGGGTCCATTTCCCGGCCTCCCCTGGCCCTGCTGATCCCGCGCGCCTGACGACCTAGAAATTCAGGCCCATGGATTTCTCAGCAGTCCATCCAGACATCAGTGACCGCAGTGAGTCACAATATCTTGTTAAAACTCTGTCTCCCTCACGATGGATTTTAACTCTACACTTTCAAAGACCTAGCCTTTGAATTCCCTCAAACACTGCTCCAACTTGGACTGCTTCAATGTCTGCTCACCTCCTGATGGTTCAACCCTGAGACTGCGTTCTATGGGAATTCACAAAGCTGCACTTGTTAATGTACAATTCCTCCGGTTTCTAATTTGGTAATTGTCTGATCTGCTGATATGATTGAAAAGCTGCACTCCCACCTCCAATTACCGGCACACTTTCAACTCTTTCACAGACTGAGCTTCAAAGAGCTGGCACTGCCCTTGTGTTTTTCAGAACTCCAGTCCGCTGGCTGCACTGAGCTATAAATGGCTCCCAGGACTTCTTTTGAGTCCCAGTCATCTCCAGCACAGAACCAGTGACCCTCTGCCACTTTCTCAGCTCCTTGGGGCTTTTCTCAGCCCCGACTGCCTAGAGAGTGCTAACAGCTCCCAGGGCTTCTCTGAGCTGCAAACCATACCAGGTCTAAAGTGCACCCAATCCCTTCTCCCAACCAACACAGATAAATTGAAATCAGAGAACCTTCTTGATCTCCACCCATCTCCATGACAAATGGCCTTTCTGGGTTCACTGAATGCTCTTAAACTACTTTAGCTCTAACTCTCAAAACAAAACCTTTCCCTGGACTGCACTTCTTTGCAAGCAGTGCAGACATTATGTCTCCAGTTCTCCAGCTAAGTAAGCCCACCTGCTGTTTTATGGCTCCGGGAGAATGGGGTTGAGAAACTTATCGGCCATGATTGAATGGCGGAGCAGACTCGATGGGCCGAATGGCCTAATTTCTGCTCCTATGTCTTATGGTCTTATGGTCTCTTCTACTCTGACTCTATTAAACAAACACGGGTTACCTTCTGAATTGCCATTTTCTTTTAGCTGTTTTGGAACGCTTTAAAGCCCAGCATTTTAGTTACTTTACCTTCCCAACAATAACCTTCCCAGAACTAAACATCACCTCTAAAATATTAACATGAACCGTGAGCTAAATATTCGTCACAAAGTCACCAAATCAACAGATGGAACATCATCTGCATTATCAGTCAATGAAAATTATTAACGGAATGTGGAAATATTATTAATTATTCTATCTATGCCAAATTTAAAATTCTAGCAACCAAATTTACCAGTCATGAAGTGCAGAAGACACCATCATCAATGCCAAATGTCATCATGACAGCAGCAGTACGAAGAAAGATCATGAAATATTGACATAGGAACAGGAGGAGGCTGTTCAGCCCCTCCAGCATGCTCCTTGCGCCTGGCATCAATAATTAGACCTCGTGCAACTAACGTGATATCATCCACACCATTCTTGCTGCACTAGAAACATTCTGAAATACAGTAGGTGCTGAAATGGCACTGCAATCTCCTTAAACAAACTTTTTTGAAAGCATCTCGTCCAATTTTTCAGTTAAATGGAGAGATGAGGAAAATTAAAAGATGTTATGCAGTGGAAAAGAATTTGAGCTGTCAGCTCTCAAGCTGCCCACAGAGACAGATGGAAGCCTTGCAAAATTAACAACACATCAACAGCATTTGAAACTTTTCATTGAAGCTCATGACAGCAATAATTCGCCAAGACATGAGGTAACTAAATATTAAATGGAGAAGCAAACACTTCAGTCTTAAAATTATCTTATGTGAAGATTAAGATAAGAATCGTTAAAATAAATGGGCTAATATCTTCTTTAAAATAGAGGACAAGGGAATTTATTACAAAAAGATGAAAGATTTGTATTCTAAATTCCAAACAGCAGAATTCCAAGGGGCAGAATTTTACGCTTGGCGTGCGGGTGCACGTCCAACACGCTTGGGTGTAAAATAGCGCGCGATGAGGTCAGGTCAGCATCCCGACGTCATCGCACACTCTTTCTGTCGGTGTGCGCACACGGGTACCGGAGCCACGCCCGCCATTAATTAAGAAGCCACTTAAAGCCCTTAACAAGTCAATTAAGAGCGATTTCTTGTTGCCCGTGCGATTTCACGCTCATCGCACGAGCACAACGGGCAGGCAGCCAGCTGACAACTTCAAAAACCTCTTCCAAGGGCAGGATAAAAAGGGTCAGCAGCATTGCCAGTGTGGGTAGTGAGGAGTTTGGTAGATAGTTTGCAGCTGCTGACTTATTGGTACTTGGCAGCTTCATCTCTGTTCAGGGCTTCATTGTTAGCATTTCCAGGCTTCATTTCAGGAATCATTGGTGCCTCCAAGGACCCTGGAGAATCCTGACCCTTCCAGGAATCAGACAGCCTTCTGTTACCCTGGTAATAGGGGTTGTGCTCTCCGCTGGAGGCACCTCCTCCTCTGAGGAGGAAGAGAGGGGCAGGAGGGAGAGGAGGCCGAGTGTCCCAATGCAGCTTCCAGGGGAGGGTCCTGTGGGGGGAGAGGCGCAGGCACAAGGGGTGCGCAGGGCCAGCAGGTAGTCCCAGGCGGAAGGGGCTGCAGAAGACGCCACTATCCTGCTGTCAGGGTTTACAGGCAGCGATGCAGCTACCTCAATATGTCTGAGGTGCGATGCCGGAGGAGGCTCCGCCTCTCAAGGGAGACAGTGACCTCCATTTGCCAAATGTTTGGGCCTGAGATCAGCTCTGATTGTGTGGGTGGACACCCCATGCCAGTGGCTCTGAAGGTCACAGTGACCCTCAACTTCTAAGCCTCTGACTCTTTCCAGGGGTCAGTGGGGGATCTGTGTGGAGTCTCCCAATCTGCTGTCCACAGTTGCATCAAGCTGGTGACAGAAGCTCTGTTCAGGCGGGTACTGACCTTTATTCATTACCGTATGGATGAGGCCAGACAGGCTGAGTGAGCCAGAGACTTTGCAGCAATTGCTGGGTCACCCACATCCAGGGTGCCACTGGCTGCACACATGTGGCCATCAAGGCACCAGCGGGTGAGCCTGGTGCCTTCACCAACAGGAAGGGCTTCCACTCCATGAACGTGCAGATAGTGCGTGACCACAGGATGCAGATTCTACAAGTCTGTGCAAGGTACCCAGGCAGCTCCCATGACGCTTACATCCTGAGACACTCCCAGGTGCCGGGGCTCTTCAGTGCTCCAGCCCGGCTGGATGGATGGCTGCTGGGTGACAAGGGCCATCCTTTGAAAAAGTGGCTCATGACGCCTCTCCACCATCCAAGAACAGAGACAGTGCAGTGTTACAATACGAGTCATGCCTCCACAAGGGCAGTGGTAGAGAGGACCATAGGTCTTCACAAGATGCACTACTGATGCCTGGAGCCTTCAGGGGGAGACTACAATACCCCACCGGAGAGGGTGTCACTGATAGTGGTTACATGCTGCGCTCTCCACAATCTGGCACTGGCAAGGGGGGACCCACTGGAGGAAGAGGGTGTTGATGCAGCTCCACAGGCCACAGATGATGAGTCCAGAGTGGAGCACGGTGAGGAGAATGCTTAGGGCATGGAACCAGACCTCAGTAACTTGCAGGGAGGCAGGGACACCAGGAACATCCTGATCCTGATCCAAACCTCCTTCAGCTGGGCTGCCAAAGATCAGCTTCAGCCGCACGCCAGAGCTGCTGCCTCCATCCCGATGTCTGAATGGAGCCTTTCATTTGAGCCCAACTCAGTACCTGTGCAATAAAGTTCAGGGCCACCTAAGTCCAACATTGCATACTGGTGTTCCCTGCACCAATGAAATAAAAAGGTGAAGCATTCTCAGGTCATGACAACAAAAACACAATTTAATTCATTCTGACAATTCAAAAATGTTTATATAAAGAATCCTGGTCTTCAAACCCAGACCAGTATACATAAAGTCTACATAAATGAACATAAAATCACCTGTGGCCTGTCCCTCTTGTGCTCATGGTGCCTTTAACTTACGTTTGCAGTGCTACGTCTTGGTGCTCCCCCCTCACCCTCGCTAGCAGCATTGGAGACATCCTGCTGACTCTGCTGTCTTGTTGGCCTTGATGACCTTGGCGGTTGTCCTCTGTCCAGTGGAGCCAGTGCTGGGAGCCTGGGAGGGAGTGGCCAGTGCCATGGCTGGCATCTCCCCAGTCATCGCAGCCTCATCAGATGCCACAGTCACTGGCGGAGGGGCGGAGGAGCTGCTGCCCTCATCCAGAGCGTCCTGACACGAGCCCGCAGAGATGACAGGCAGCTCATGCATCAATGTGAGGTCACTCTGCACCTCCCTGCTCACCATTGATGGACGGGCACCTAGCTGGGATACTGGGTGCCTCATCCAACTCCCACACTGAGACTGACCACATGAGGTCAGAGCCTGTGTGAGGGCTTGCAGGTCCCAGCGCATCCCCAGGAACCCCTGGAGCTCCCTCTCCATGAGAGTCGCCACTCTCTCAATGGAGGAGGCAGTGTGCTCGCTCATGATGGTCAACGCAGTGCTCACGCTCCACATGGACTCCTCCATAATGGAGACCATGGCATGCATACCCTCATGGATCTCTGCCAGATCCTCCCGCACATCTCGCTGGACATCCAGCATCTGCCACCTATGAACGACTGCAGAGATTCATCATCTGCCTTTGCCTGAGCATTGCTCTGGTCCCCAGGTATCCTCCAACTGTCGGCGCCCTGCACTCTCTGCTCCTCGAGTGGGAAGTTCCTTCATCAATGTGCACTGAGATACTAGCCACCAATCTAATGCCCACCGAGATGCTGGTGCCTGCTTCAGAGAGTGGGTATGACGCAGGTGCAACAGAAGCTCGGTGGTCCTCGAGAGTCAGGGGTGGCCCTTCAGGGTCTGCAGAGTGAGCGCCTGCTGGTGAACCTAAAAGGGAGAAGAAGGACATGTCACTAGTTAAAGTCATCACACTGTCACTGTGCATGCCAGGCACCCTGGTGAGGCCATGGAGATCTGCATCATGGTGCCATCGTCTTTTAATGATCAAAGTTTGAGGCTCCCATCAATAAAGAGACTACACTAGAATGGCTGCACAAACTGAAAGCCTCATCTCTGTGCACTGCACTCTTACCTTTGTCTGGCAATCCCGCCTCTCCGCGCCCAGTTGCACATGGATCATGCCAGCTCTCTAGCTCCAGGGCACCTTGCTTGTAGTAGGACAAGATTAGGGGGCTAGTGGAGCCTCTGCTGGTCTGTGACCTTTCTAAATTGTTGTGGGCCGTCTTCTCCCGAAACAACAGAGGAGCATTGATCAGTCCACTCTCTACCTGCAGCACCATTGCAGCCTGGCCAACCCCAGCTGAGGAACACCTCGCAGGGCACATCCAAGTCGTGGCCCTCGAGCCGCAAGGCACTCAGTCCAAGCAGCCAGGGCTCACCCCCTTGGCCAGTTGGTGGTCAGACTCTAGCACCCCTGAGGTCCACGGGTGGCCAGACCTTAACACATCTGCACACTGACCCACGCCAACATGGTACTCACCCTTGCTGAGCGCAGCAGGTCATTGAAACGCTTCCAGCACGGCACCCGGGTGCGCTGTACCACATCATCGCCGCTCACCATCGCTGCAACCTCCTCCCATGCCCTCTTGGTGAGGTGTGGTGGCCTCCTCTTCCCATCCCTGGGGACAAGGGTGTCCCTCCTGGCAGCCACATCCACCAGGCAGACGGTGAGGCACTCATCGGAGAAGCTGGGGACCGAGTGCCCGCCTGACTTACCCTCCCACCTGCCGTGTCTAGCTGCACTCGAATCCATGGTGAGGGTAGAGGGGACGTCCCCCCACCATGGCAGCCTCTCAGGGGCTGCCTGGGCCGCTTTTAATCCGGCCACCATTGGACCAGGCGGCTGACAGGGCCCTGCCCCTGCTTGGCCCTTCCCGGCCAGTGCTGGGCCACGATTCGCGCTGGGCAGGTCTTAATTGACTCACCAGCGTGAAACCGCGGTTGGGGCCCGATCACGGGCAGTGAACTGTTTCCCAGCCACTCCTGCTCCCACCCACCGCACTTGGCCAACAACCTGAAAATCCTACCCAAGGTCTTTGATGTTACCTCAGTAAATATTGGGTTAAAAATTGAAACATTCTGAAACCCTCCTAGAATGCGTAGGCCAGTGATATGATATTTGATGTGAAGATATTAATGATAAAAGGAGCAGATGAAAGGTCAACATCACCTGAACAATTGAGTGTAAATAAATTATTTGTGTTTTGGTTGTTATTATTGATGAATAGAACCCTTCCCTTCTTTGCTACCAGTATTGACACCAATTACCCCCAAATGAGGTATGGCATTCTTGTATACACAGTAAAGCTCTGTTTGAATTAAGTGGCTCACTCCACCTCAGGCCAGCTCCCCTACTGTAGCCGGGAGACATAATTCCATCTCCCACATCAGTAATCCCTTGATCGAAATGACCAATTACAGTCAATCGATCCATATGCATAGGGAATGGATTGAATGGTGGCAGAGTGGTATTGGCACTAGACTACTATTCTAGACACACAGGGTAAGGCTCTGGGGACTTGGGCTCATAATCCCACCACAGCACACAGTAAAATTTGAATTCAGTAAAAGTCTGATGATGGTGATGAAACTATTGCTGATTGGAAAAATCCATCTGGTTCACTAACGTCCTTTAGGGAAGGAAATCTGCCGTCCTTACCTGGTCTGGCCTACATGTGACTCCAGACCCACAGCAATGTGGTTGACTCTTAACTGCCCTCTGAACAAGGGCATTAGGGGAGGGCAATAAATGCTGGCCTAGCAAGTGACGCCCACATCCCTTGAACAAATATAAAAGTATACATTTCAGGACAGATGCCTGAGGTCACTGTCATCTCGCTGGTCTGGCCTAGACTGATCCTTGGTTCCAGAGGTGAAATGCTAGGGTCATGTCCACTGCATCACCTGGTTTCCCAAGTATCAAATGTTTAATGGTATATTTAACCCCACAATTTATCAAATCTCTATTGTTTCTGATTAGTATTTCCTATGACACCTGCATTTATTTAACTATCACAACTCCTCACTAACCTCACAACTACAATCTTAACAGATAAATCTTTATACTCAACAGAAATAAAGTGCTGACACAAGCATTAACGTCTCCAGATCTGGAAACAAAATCAGTCCGTGTTTGGTCTAAAGATCATGACATTCCTTCTGAAATTCTTTAAAAATTCATTCACGGGATGTGGGCTTCACTGGCTGGGCCAGCATTTATTGCCCATCGCTAGCTGCCCTTGAGAGGGTGGTGGTGAGCTGCCTTCTTGAGCCGCTGCAGTCCATGTGGTGTAGGTACACCCACAGTGCTGTTAGGGAGGGAGTTCCAGGATTTTGACCCAGCGACAGTGAAGGAACGGAGTTAACATTTCAAGTCTGTATGACTCTTCTTCAGACTCTTCTTCTCTCCCCACAGACGCTGCCAGACCTGCTGAGTTTTTCCCGCATTTTCTGTTTTTATTTCAGATTTCCCGCGTCCATAGTATTTTGCTTATATTTTAGATGCTAATTAAGCTATCAGCTATACCTTTCATAAAGGAAACACTGCCTGGTGTTATTGGTTCATGTGTAGAATGTATATTAGGCTGAAGTACTGGATCCACCTGGGATTCTGGGCAAACATTTTCTACTTTCATATTCAAGCCCTCCCTCCCCAGTGGGGTAAATACACTCTCCAGTGTGCTGAAGTCAGAAGTTAAAATATTAATTTGCGCTGAGTGAGTTTGCCTCAGGCAAGCTGGTAAAAGAGGTGTTACAGTCAGCCTTCATGGCCAAGTTTGTCCTCTACCTCTGTCTCTGTATAGCTGCAGTATTAACTGGCGTTGATATGGGGGAAGAAATAGTTACATTGCCAAAATCCATTTATGTCTAAAGCGGGAGTTTCACCTGGGATCATAGAATGTTACAGCTTGCAAACAGACGGTTCAGATAATCAAATCTGCACTGGTGCTTTTTCTCCACATCCATCACTTGGTCTAATCTCAGTCTCATGCTTGTTCCCTGTTTCAGTCAACTATCCAGTTTATTCCCTTTGTACCAAGGCTTCTGAGCTCTCCTTCAGCCACAGTTTGGAGCAGAGGATCACAGTCATCACCCTCGGTGGAAAGAAGTTTACCCTCAGCTCTCTTAGCATTCTTTTTCTGATCGTCTGGAATTTCCACGGTTATCAGTTTGGCAACTTTAACCCTTCCTGAATTTGAAGCCCTTGAGCAAATGGTTCAGAAGATGGGGAGGGTTGTCAGTGAAGATTGAAGAAATGATGGGGTGAAATTCAACTTCGGGGTTGCAAAATAGGCAGCAACTGATTGGCTGCCTATTATATACCCAACTGATCGACTTTAATGAATAGGAGAGTCGGGCAAGTGTATAACAGCCAGCTGGTTTACCAAGGTCACTTTTGACTCTTGCCAATGTTGAGATTCACTCCCAATGTTTCCAAGTTTAAAAAAAAAATGTGTTTGGGCTTTTTTCAAAACGAAGCCAAATAGTTTCTTTATGTTCCCACATTTTATACAGTGTTGCATTCCCACTTCCTGACTTATATACATCTAACGAATGCAGTTGTAGCGGTTTGGACACGTGGCCAGAATAAAGCTGGATAAACTTGCTTGAAATTTCGAGTTTAGACATGGGTGTTGGGATGGAGCAAAGATGCCAGTGGCATTATCTGGACCAACATCACGCAGAACAATGTGAAGAGATACATCAAAACCAGTGGAAAATCATTTCCGGAGGCATTTTTCTTTCTCTCCACAGAATCTGTTATTCTTTTTGTTACCACACTTTCTCATGCCAGCTTTTCTAAATTGAAGGGACATGTGGCGCGTTACACATTCTGGCCACATGGTGTCAGTAAATCACCCCTTTCTTTCACTCCTCACATTGAGTTCCTTATGTTAATTCAGAGAAGTTTCTACTTCCCAATACAATACACCGTGTCCATGATTTCCCAATACCCTCACTATCCACGAAATGGAAACTGGAATAACTCTAAACAGTCTCCAAGGTTGTCTTAAAAGTAACATCTCCATTTTATTTAACTGCATCCTATGAATAAACATTATATTTTGAGATATTGCTGTGGACGTTTATTGAAGGTCTCAAGCCATCAATGGAAATTCTATAGTTCTGCCTGTGGTACTTCCCTGGATATAATGAAACAACTAAAGGTACATCGAGAGGCTGAGCTGACTGGCAGAGTTTTATAAAGCTACTTTTGCACCTTGCTGATCTGCATTTAAATTCAACGAGTTGCATCGATATAGTGCCTTTATCAGAGTAAAATGCTGCAGGTTCCCAGGAGTTTTACCAAACAATATTTGAAACTGAGGTACGTACATAAGGAGATATTGGGAAAGGTGACCAAACATTTGGTCAAAGCTGTAAGTTTTTAAGGAGTGTCTTGAAGGATGTGAGGGCGGTGTAGAGACAGAGGTTTAGGGATGGAATTCCAGAACTTTGGGCCCAGGCAGCTGGGGGTGAGGCCACCAACAGTGGTGCAATTAAAATCAGGACGGGATAAGAGGCCAGAATTGGAGGGGCGCAGAGATTCTGGATGGTTGTGGCTCTGGTGGAGGTTACAGAGAAAGGGAGGGGTGAGGCCCATGGAGGAATGTGAAAACAAGGGTGAGAATTTTAAGTTGAGGCATTGTTGTAGTGATGAGACGAAGATGATATAGAATTTTCCCTCTCACACACGACTAGTGGAATTTTTGCTGATAAATATTCCAGTTGAATGCTTAACATAAAAACCCAGCATTACTTAAGAAAGCTTCCAACACTAAAATACTGAATGAACTGTGAAACTTTTTAAAAAATATATTCAAGTGTCAGTATCCATGTGTGACCAAATGTTTTGAAAAGTTTGATATGTATAGGTTTCGTGTTTATCTCCAATCCTACTCTATCTTGATGCCGGGGTCACAATGCTTCAGTTCGATGGCAGCATTTGTCATTGATGCAGTTGAAACAATTCGAGTGTTACCACTTGTCAAACAAAGATGGCACTCCAGTGCAACACCCAGGGAGTTCTGCACTGTCGGAGGTGCCATCTTTTGGATGAAACGTTAAATTGAGGCCCATCTGCCTGCTCAGGCAGATGTAAAAGATCCCATGACATCTCAGGGGATTAAGGGATGTGGGAAGTGGGTGGGAAAGTGGAGTTGAAGCCCAAGATCAGCCATGATCGTATTGAATGGTACAGCAGGCTTGATGGGCTGAGTGGTCTACTCCTACTCCTATTTCCTATATTCTTATTATTTCAAAGAAGAGCAGGGAAGTTCTCCCTGGTGTCCTGGCCAATATTAATCACTCAATCAACATCACAAAAACAGATTCTCTGGTCATTATCATATTGCTGTTTATGGGAGCTTGCTCTGCATAAACAGGCTGCTACATTTCCTACATTAAAACAGTAACTATACTTCAAAACGTACCTCATTGGCTGTTAAACACTTTGAGATAGTCCATGAATAGCGTTATAATAACAGCAATGAGATGAATTACCAGTTTATCTGTTCTGATGGCTCGTTCAGAGATAAATATTGGCCAATGCACTGGGAACACTTCCTGTATTCATCTTCAGAAAGGTTCCAAGGAAGTGATTATACCCACCTGTAAAAGTAGTCAGGGCTTTGGTCTGGTTTCTTATCTAAAATAAATGGGATGAAAACTGGGAGGTATCAACAACAGGTGGGCAACCAGCTGCCAGTTTAAAACCACAGGCCTCCCAGCACCTCTAACAATGAAGCACCCTCTCACTCCTGTACAGACAATGCAGCTCCCTCTCACTCCTGCACTGACAATGCAGCTCTCTCTCACTCCTATACTGACAATGCAGCTCTCTCTCTCTCCTGTGCTGACAATGCAGCTCTCTCTCACTCCTGTACTGACAATGCAGCTCTCTCACTCTGTCACTCTCGTATTGACAATGCAGCTCTCTCACTCTCACTCTTGTAATGACAATGCACCACTCTGGCACTCTCGTACTGACAATGCAGCGCTCTCTCAGTCCTATACTGACAATGCAGCTCTCTCTCACTCCTGTACTGACAATGCAGCTCTCTCACTCTCACTCCTGTACTGACAATGCAGCTCTCTCACTCTCACTCCTGTACTGACAATGCAGCTCTCTCACTCTCACTCCTGCTCTGACAATGCAGCTCTCTCTCACTCCTGTACTGACAATTCATCTCTCTCTCACTCCTGTACTGACAATTCATCTCTCTCTCACTCCTGTACTGACAGTGCAGCTCTCTCTCACTCCTGTACTGACAATTCATCTCTCTCACTCCTGTACTGACAATTCATCTCTCTCTCACTCCTATACTGACAATGCAGCTCTCTCTCACTCCTGTACTGACAATGAAGCTCTCTCTCACTCCTGTACTGACAATGCAGCTCTCTCTGACTCCTGTACTGACAATACAGCTCTCTCTCACTCCTGTACTGACAATGCAGCACTCTGTCACTTCTGCACTGACAATGCAGCTCTCTCTCAGTCCTATACTGACAATGCAGCTCTCTCTCACTCCTGTACTGACAATGCAGCTCTCTCTCACTCCTGTACAGACAATGCAGGTCTCTCTCACTCCTATACTGACTATGCAGCTCTCTCTCACTCCTATACTGACAATGCAGCTCTCTCTCACTCCTGTATAGACAATTCAGCTCTCTCTCACTCCTGAACTGACAATGCAGCTCTCTCTCAATCCTATAATGACAATGCAGCTCTCTCTCACTCCTGTACTGACAATGCAGCTCTCTCTGACTTCTGCACTGACAATGCAGCTCTCCCTCACTCCTATACTGACAATACAGCTCTCTCTCACTCCTGCACTGACAATGCAGCTCTCTCTCACTCCTGTTATGACAATGCAGCTCTCTCTCACTCTTATACTGACAATACAGCTCTCTCTCACTCATGCACTGACAATGCAGCTCTCTCTCACTCCTCAACTGACAATGCAGCTCTCTCTCACTCCTATACTGACAATACAGCTCTCTCTCACTCATGCACTGACAATGCAGCTCTCTCTCACTCCTATACTGACAATGCAGCTCTCTCTCACTCCTGTACTGACAATGCAGCTCTCTCTCACTCCTATACCGACAATGCAGCTCTCTCTCACTCCTGCACTGACAATGCAGCTCCCTCTCACTCCTGTACTGACAATACAGCTCTCTCTCACTCCTGTACTGACAATACAGCTCTCTCACTCCTGCACTGACAATACAGCTCTCTCTCTCTCCTGCACTGACAATGCAGCTCTCTCTCACTCCTATACTGACAATGCAGCTCTCTCTCACTCCTATACCGACAATGCAGCTCTCTCTCACTCCTGTACAGACAATGCAGCTATTTCTCATCCTATACTGACAATGCAGCTCTCTCTCACTCCTGTACAGACAATGCAGGTCTCTCTCACTCCTATACTGACAATGCAGCTCTCTCTCACTCCTGTACAGACAATGCAGGTCTCTCTCACTCCTATACTGACAATGCAGCTCTCTCACTCTGTCACTCCTATACTGACAATGCAGCTCTCTCTCACTCCTATACTGACAATGCAGCTCTCTCTCACTCCTATACTGACAATGCAGCTCTCTCACTCTGTCACTCTCGTACTGACAATGCAGCTCTCTCTCACTTCTGCACTGACAATGCAGCTCTCTCACTTCTGCACTGACAATTCAGCTCTCTCACTCCTATACTGACAATGCAGCTCTCTCACACTCCTATACTGACAATGCAGCTCTCTCTCACTCCTGTACTGACAATGCAGCTCTCTCACTCTTGTACTGACAATGCAGCTCTCGCACTCCTGTACTGACAATGCAGCTCTCTCTCACACCTTTACAGACAGTACAGCTCACTCACTCCTGTACTGACAATGCAGCTCTCTCTCACTCCTGTACTGACAATGCAGCTCTCTCACTCCTGTACTGACAATGCAGCTCTCTCTCACTCCCATACTGACAATGCAGCTCTCTCTCTCTCCTGTACTGACAATGCAGCTCTCTCACTCCTGTACTGACAATGCAGCTCTCTCTCACTCCTGTACTGACAATGCAGCTCTCTCTCACTCCTGTACTGACAATGCAGCTCTCTCACTCCTGTACTGACAATGAAGCTCTCTCTCACTCCTGTACTGACAATGCAGCTCTCTCTCACACCAATACTGACAATGCAGCTCTCTCTCACTCCTATACTGACAATTCAGCTCTCTCTCTCTCCTGTACTGACAATGCAGGTCTCTCTCGCTTCTGTACTGACAATGCAGCTCTCTCTCACCCCTGTACTGACAATGCAGCTCTCTCACTCTCACTCCTATACTGACAATGCAGCTCTCTCACTCTGTCAATCCTATACTGACAATGCAGCTCTCTCACTCCTATACTGACAATGCAGCTCTCTCACTCTGTCACTCCTGTACTGACAATGCAGCTCTCTCTCACTCCTGTACTGACAATGCAGCTCTCACTCAATCCTATACTGACAATGCAGCTCTTTCATTCTGTCACTCTCGAACTGACAATACAGCTCTCTCTCTCTCACTCTTGTAATGACAATGCAGCACTCTGTCACTCTCGTACTGACAATACAGCTCTCTCTCACTCCTGCACTGACAATGCAGCACTCTGGCACTCTCGTACTAACAATGCAGCTCTCTCTCACTCCTGCACTGACAATGCAACTCTCTCACTCTTGTACTGACAATGCAGCTCTCTCTCACACCTGTACAGACAATACAGCTCTCTCACTCCCGTACTGACAACGCAGCTCTCTCTCACTCCTAAACTGACAATGCAGCTCTCTCTCACTCCAGTACTGACACTGCAACTCTCTCTCACTCCTGTACTGACAATGCAGCTCTCTCTCACTCCTATACTGACAATGCAGCTCTCTCTCACTCCTGTACTGACAATGCAGCTCTCTCTCACTCCTGTACTGACAATGCAGCTCTCTCTCACTCCTGTACTGACAATGCAGCTCTCTCTCAGTCCTGTACTGACAATACAGCTCTCTCTCACTCCTGTACTGACAGTGCAGCTCTCTCTCACTCCTGTACTGACAATACAGCTCTCTCTCAGTCCTGTACTGACAATACAGCTCTCTCTCACTCCTGCACTGACAATACAGCTCTCTTTCACTCCTGAACTGTCAATGCAGGTCTCTCTCACTCCTGAACTGACAATGCAGCTCTCTCTCACTCCTTTACTGACAATGCAGGTCTCTCTCACTCCTATACTGACAATGCAGCTCTCTCTAACTCCTGTACTGACAATGCAGCTCTCTCTCACTCCTATACTGACAATGCAGCTCTCTCTCACTCCTGTACAGACAATGCAGGTCTCTCTCACTCCTGTACTGACTATGCAGCTCTCTCTCACTCCTGTACAGACAATGCAGGTCTCTCTCACTCCTATACTGACAATGCAGCTCTCTCTCACTACTATACTGACAATGCAGCTCTCTCTCAGTCCTATACTGACAATGCAGCTCTTTCTCACTCCTGTACTGACAATGCAGCTCTCTCTCACTCCTGCAATGAAAATGCAGCTCTCTCTCACTCCTGTACTGACAATGCAGCTCTCTCACTCCTGTACTGACAATGCAGCTCTCTCTCACTCCTGTACTGACAATGCAGCTCTCTCTCACACCAATACTGACAATGCAGCTCTCTCTCACTCCTATACTGACAATTCAGCTCTCTCTCTCTCCTGTACTGACAATGCAGGTCTCTCTCGCTTCTGTACTGACAATGCAGCTCTCTCTCACCCCTGTACTGACAATGCAGCTCTCTCACTCTCACTCCTATACTGACAATGCAGCTCTCTCACTCTGTCAATCCTATACTGACAATGCAGCTCTCTCACTCCTATACTGACAATGCAGCTCTCTCACTCTGTCACTCCTGTACTGACAATGCAGCTCTCTCTCACTCCTGTACTGACAATGCAGCTCTCACTCAATCCTATACTGACAATGCAGCTCTCTCACTCTGTCACTCTCGAACTGACAATACAGCTCACTCTCTCTCACTCTTGTAATGACAATGCAGCACTCTGTCACTCTCGTACTGACAATGCCGCTCTCTCTCACTCCTGTACTGACAATACAGCTCTCACTCCTGTACTGACAATGCAGCTCTCTGTCACTCTCGTACTGACAATGCAGCTCTCTCTCACTCCTGTACTGACAATGCAGCTCTATCTCACTCCTGTACTGACAATGCAGCTCTCTCTCACTCCCACACTGACAATTCAGCTCTCTCTCACTCCTGAACGGACAATGCAGCTCTCTCTCACTCCTATGCTGACAATGCAGCTCTCTCTCACTCCTGTACTGACAATGCAGCTCTCTCTCACTCCTGCACTGACAATGCAGCTCTCTCTCACTCTTATACTGACAATACAGCTCTCTCTCACTCATGCACTGAGAATGCAGCTCTCTCTCACTCCTGAACTGACAATGCAGCTCTCTCTCACTCCTATACTGACAATACAGCTCTCTCTCACTCATGCACTGACAATGCAGCTCTCTCTCACTCCTATACTGACAATGCAGCTCTCTCTCACTCCTGTACTGACAATGCAGCTCTCTCTCACTCCTATACTGACAATGCAGCTCTCTCTCACTCCTGTACTGACAATGCAGCTCTCTCTCACTCCTGTACTGACAATGCAGCTCTCTCTCACTCCTGTACTGACAATACAGCTCTCTCTCAGTCCTGTACTGACAATACAGCTCTCTCTCACTCCTGTACTGACAATACAGCTCTCTCTCACTCCTGCACTGACAATACAGCTCTCTTTCACTCCTGCACTGACAATGCAGCTCTCTCTCTCTCCTGCACTGACAATGCAGCTCTCCCTCACTCCTATACTGACAATGCAGCTATCTCTCACTCCTGTACTGACAATACAGCTCTCTCTCACTCCTGCTCTGACAATACAGCTCTCTTTCACTCCTGCACTGACAATGCAGCTCTCTCTCACTCCTGTACTGACATTGCAGCTCTCTCTCACTCCTGTACTGACAATACAGCTCTCTCTCACTCCTGCACTGACAATACAGCTCTCTTTCACTCCTGCACTGACAATGCAGCTCTCTCTCTCTCCTGCACTGACAATGCAGCTCTCCCTCACTCCTATACTGACAATGCAGCTATCTCTCACTCCTGTACTGACAATACAGCTCTCTCTCACTCCTATACTGACAATGCAGCTCTCTCTCACTCCTGTACTGATAATGCAGCTCTCTCTCACTCCTGCACTGACAATGCAGCTCTCCCTCACTCCTATACTGACAATACAGCTCTCTCTCACTCCTGCACTGACAATGCAGCTCTCTCTCACTCCTGTACTGACAATGCAGCTCTCTCTCACTCTTATACTGATAATACAGCTCTCTCTCACTCCTATACTGACAATACAGCTCTCTCTCACTCATGCACTGACAATGCAGCTCTCTCTCACTCCTGTACTGACAATGCAGCACATTCTCACTCCTATACTGACAATGCAGCTCTCTCTCACTCCTGTACTGACAATGCAGCTCTCTCTCACTGCTCTACTGACAATACAGCTCTCTCTCACTCCTGCACTGACAATACAGCTCTCTTTCACTCCTGCACTGACAATGCAGCTCTCTCTCTCTCCTGCACTGACAATGCAGCTCTCTCTCACTCCTATACTGACAATGCAGCTCTCTCTCACTCCTATACTGACAATTCAGCTCTCTCTCACTCCTGTACTGACAATGCAGCTCTCTCTCACTCCTGTACTGACAATGCAGCTCTCTCTCACTCCTGTACTGACAATGCAGGTCTCACTCACTCCTGAACTGACAATGCAGGTCTCTCTCACTCCGGAACTGTCAATGCAGGTCTCTCTGACTCCTGAGCTGACAATGCAGCTCTCTCTCACTCCTTTAATGACAATGCAGGTCTCTCTCACTCCTATACTGACAATGCAGCTCTCTCTCACTCCTGTACTGACAATGCAGCTCTCTCTCACTCCTGAACTGACAATGCAGCTCTCTCTCACTCCTATACTGACAATGCAGCTCTCTCTCACTCCTGTACAGACAATGCAGCTCTCTCTAACTCCTATACTGACAATGCAGCTCTCTCTCACTCCTGTACAGACAATGCAGGTCTCTCTCACTCCTATACTGACAATGCAGCTCTCTCTCACTCCTGTACAGACAATGCAGGTCTCTCTCACTCCTATACTGACAATGCAGCTCTCTCTCACTCCTGTACAGACAATGCAGCTCTCTCTCACTCCTGTACTGACTATGCAGCTCTCTCTCACTCCTGTACAGACAATGCAGGCCTCTCTCACTCCTATACTGACAATGCAGCTCTCTCTCACTACTATACTGATAATGCAGCTCTCTCTCAGTCCTATACTGACAATGCAGCTCTTTCTGACTCCTGTACTGACAATGCAGCTCTCTCTCACTCCTGCACTGACAATGCGGCTCTCTCTCACTCCTGTACTGATAATGCAGCTCTCTCTCACTCCTGCACTGACAATGCAGCTCTCTCTCACTCCTGTACTGACAATGCAGCTCTCTCTCAGTCCTGTACTGAAAATGCAGCTCTCTCTCACTCCTGTACTGACAATGCAGCTCTCTCTCAGTCCTATATTGACAATGCAGCTCTCTCTCAGTCCTATACTGACAATGCAGCTCTCCCTCACTCCTATACTGACAGTGCAGCTCTCTCTCACTGCTGTACTGACAATGCAGCTCTCTCTCACTCCTGTACTGACAATGCAGCTCTCTCTCATTCCTATACTGACAATGCCGCTCTCTCTCACTCCTGTACTGACAATGCAGCTCTATCTCACTCCTGTACTGACAATGCAGGTCTCTCTCACTCCTATACTGACAATTCAGCTCACTCTCACTCCTGAACTGACAATGCAGCTCTCTCTCACTCCTATACTGACAATGCAGCTCTCTCTCACTCCTGTACTGACAATGCAGCTCTCTCTCACTCCTGCACTGACAATGCAGATCTCCCTCACTCCTATGCTGACAATACAGCTCTCTCTCACTCATGCACTGAGAAAACAGCTCTCTCTCACTCCTGAACTGACAATGCAGCTCTCTCTCACTCCTATACTGACAATACAGCTCTCTCTCACTCATGCACTGACAATGCAGCTCTCTCTCACTCCTATACTGACAATGCAGCTCTCTCTCACTCCTGTACTGACAATGCAGCTCTCTCTCACTCCTATACTGACAATGCAGCTCTCTCTCACTCCTGCACTGACAATGCAGCTCGCTCTCACTCCTATACTGACAATGCAGCTCTCTCTCACTCCTATACTGACAATTCAGCTCTCTCTCACTCCTGTACTGACAATGCAGCTCTCTCTCACTCCTGTACTGACAATGCAGCTCTCTCTCACTCCTGTACTGACAATGCAGGTCTCACTCACTCCTGAACTGACAATGCAGGTCTCTCTCACTCCGGAACTGTCAATGCAGGTCTCTCTGACTCCTGAGCTGACAATGCAGCTCTCTCTCACTCCTTTAATGACAATGCAGGTCTCTCTCACTCCTATACTGACAATGCAGCTCTCTCTCACTCCTGTACTGACAATGCAGCTCTCTCTCACTCCTGAACTGACAATGCAGCTCTCTCTCACTCCTATACTGACAATGCAGCTCTCTCTCACTCCTGTACAGACAATGCAGCTCTCTCTAACTCCTATACTGACAATGCAGCTCTCTCTCACTCCTGTACAGACAATGCAGGTCTCTCTCACTCCTATACTGACAATGCAGCTCTCTCTCACTCCTGTACAGACAATGCAGGTCTCTCTCACTCCTATACTGACAATGCAGCTCTCTCTCACTCCTGTACAGACAATGCAGCTCTCTCTCACTCCTGTACTGACTATGCAGCTCTCTCTCACTCCTGTACAGACAATGCAGGCCTCTCTCACTCCTATACTGACAATGCAGCTCTCTCTCACTACTATACTGATAATGCAGCTCTCTCTCAGTCCTATACTGACAATGCAGCTCTTTCTGACTCCTGTACTGACAATGCAGCTCTCTCTCACTCCTGCACTGACAATGCGGCTCTCTCTCACTCCTGTACTGATAATGCAGCTCTCTCTCACTCCTGCACTGACAATGCAGCTCTCTCTCACTCCTGTACTGACAATGCAGCTCTCTCTCAGTCCTGTACTGAAAATGCAGCTCTCTCTCACTCCTGTACTGACAATGCAGCTCTCTCTCAGTCCTATATTGACAATGCAGCTCTCTCTCAGTCCTATACTGACAATGCAGCTCTCCCTCACTCCTATACTGACAATGCAGCTCTCTCTCACTGCTGTACTGACAATGCAGCTCTCTCTCACTCCTGTACTGACAATGCAGCTCTCTCTCATTCCTATACTGACAATGCCGCTCTCTCTCACTCCTGTACTGACAATGCAGCTCTATCTCACTCCTGTACTGACAATGCAGCTCTCTCTCACTCCTATACTGACAATTCAGCTCACTCTCACTCCTGAACTGACAATGCAGCTCTCTCTCACTCCTATACTGACAATGCAGCTCTCTCTCACTCCAGTACTGACAATGCAGCTCTCTCTCACTCCTGCACTGACAATGCAGATCTCCCTCACTCCTATGCTGACAATACAGCTCTCTCTCACTCATGCACTGAGAAAGCAGCTCTCTCTCACTCCTGAACTGACAATGCAGCTCTCTCTCACTCCTATACTGACAATACAGCTCTCTCTCACTCATGCACTGACAATGCAGCTCTCTCTCACTCCTATACTGACAATGCAGCTCTCTCTCACTCCTGTACTGACAATGCAGCTCTCTCTCACTCCTATACTGACAATGCAGCTCTCTCTCACTCCTGCACTGACAATGCAGCTCGCTCTCACTCCCGTACTGACAATGCAGCTCTCTCTCACTCCTGTACTGACAATACAGCTCTCTCTCAGTCCTGTACTGACAATACAGCTCTCTCTCACTCCTGTACTGACAGTGCAGCTCTCTCTCACTCCTGTACTGACAATACAGCTCTCTCTCAGTCCTGTACTGACAATACAGCTCTCACTCTCTCCTGCACTGACAATGCAGCTCTCTCTCACTCCTATACTGACAATGCAGCTATCTCTCACTCCTGTACTGACAATACAGCTCTCTCTCACTCCTGCTCTGACAATACAGCTCTCTTTCACTCCTGCACTAACAATGCAGCTCTCTCTCACTCCTGTACTGACAATGCAGCTCTCTCTCACTCCTATGCTGACAATTCAGCTCTCTCTCACTCCTGAACTGACAATGCAGCTCTCTCTCACTCATGAACTGACAATGCAGGTCTCTCTCACACCTGTACTGACAATGCAGCTCTCTCTCACTCCTATACTGACAATGCAGCTCTCTCTCACTCCTGTACTGACAATGCAGCTCTCTCTCACTCCTGCACTGACAATGCAGCTCTCCCTCACTCCTATACTGACAATACAGCTCTCTCTCACTCCTGCACTGACAATGCAGCTCTCTCTCACTCCTGTACTGACAATGCAGCTCTCTCTCACTCTTATACTGATAATACAGCTCTCTCTCACTCATGCACTGACAATGCAGCTCTCTCTCACTCCTGAGCTGACAATGCCGCTCTCTCTCACTCCTATACTGACAATACAGCTCTCTCTCACTCCTATACTGACAATGCAGCTCTCTCTCACTCCTGTACTGACAATGCAGCTCTCTCTCACTCCTATACTGACAATGCAGCTCTCTCTCACTCCTGCACTGACAATGCAGCTCTCTCTCACTCCTATACTGACAATGCAGCTCTCTCTCACTCCTATACTGACAATTCAGCTCTCTCTCACTCCTGTACTGACAATGCAGCTCTCTCTCACTCCTGTACTGACAATGCAGCTCTCTCTCACTCCTGTACTGACAATGCAGGTCTCACTCACTCCTGAACTGACAATGCAGGTCTCTCTCACTCCGGAACTGTCAATGCAGGTCTCTCTGACTCCTGAGCTGACAATGCAGCTCTCTCTCACTCCTTTAATGACAATGCAGGTCTCTCTCACTCCTATACTGACAATGCAGCTCTCTCTCACTCCTGTACTGACAATGCAGCTCTCTCTCACTCCTGAACTGACAATGCAGCTCTCTCTCACTCCTATACTGACAATGCAGCTCTCTCTCACTCCTGTACAGACAATGCAGCTCTCTCTAACTCCTATACTGACAATGCAGCTCTCTCTCACTCCTGTACAGACAATGCAGGTCTCTCTCACTCCTATACTGACAATGCAGCTCTCTCTCACTCCTGTACAGACAATGCAGGTCTCTCTCACTCCTATACTGACAATGCAGCTCTCTCTCACTCCTGTACAGACAATGCAGCTCTCTCTCACTCCTGTACTGACTATGCAGCTCTCTCTCACTCCTGTACAGACAATGCAGGCCTCTCTCACTCCTATACTGACAATGCAGCTCTCTCTCACTACTATACTGATAATGCAGCTCTCTCTCAGTCCTATACTGACAATGCAGCTCTTTCTGACTCCTGTACTGACAATGCAGCTCTCTCTCACTCCTGCACTGACAATGCGGCTCTCTCTCACTCCTGTACTGATAATGCAGCTCTCTCTCACTCCTGCACTGACAATGCAGCTCTCTCTCACTCCTGTACTGACAATGCAGCTCTCTCTCAGTCCTGTACTGAAAATGCAGCTCTCTCTCACTCCTGTACTGACAATGCAGCTCTCTCTCAGTCCTATATTGACAATGCAGCTCTCTCTCAGTCCTATACTGACAATGCAGCTCTCCCTCACTCCTATACTGACAATGCAGCTCTCTCTCACTGCTGTACTGACAATGCAGCTCTCTCTCACTCCTGTACTGACAATGCAGCTCTCTCTCATTCCTATACTGACAATGCCGCTCTCTCTCACTCCTGTACTGACAATGCAGCTCTATCTCACTCCTGTACTGACAATGCAGCTCTCTCTCACTCCTATACTGACAATTCAGCTCACTCTCACTCCTGAACTGACAATGCAGCTCTCTCTCACTCCTATACTGACAATGCAGCTCTCTCTCACTCCAGTACTGACAATGCAGCTCTCTCTCACTCCTGCACTGACAATGCAGATCTCCCTCACTCCTATGCTGACAATACAGCTCTCTCTCACTCATGCACTGAGAAAGCAGCTCTCTCTCACTCCTGAACTGACAATGCAGCTCTCTCTCACTCCTATACTGACAATACAGCTCTCTCTCACTCATGCACTGACAATGCAGCTCTCTCTCACTCCTATACTGACAATGCAGCTCTCTCTCACTCCTGTACTGACAATGCAGCTCTCTCTCACTCCTATACTGACAATGCAGCTCTCTCTCACTCCTGCACTGACAATGCAGCTCGCTCTCACTCCCGTACTGACAATGCAGCTCTCTCTCACTCCTGTACTGACAATACAGCTCTCTCTCAGTCCTGTACTGACAATACAGCTCTCTCTCACTCCTGTACTGACAGTGCAGCTCTCTCTCACTCCTGTACTGACAATACAGCTCTCTCTCAGTCCTGTACTGACAATACAGCTCTCACTCTCTCCTGCACTGACAATGCAGCTCTCTCTCACTCCTATACTGACAATGCAGCTATCTCTCACTCCTGTACTGACAATACAGCTCTCTCTCACTCCTGCTCTGACAATACAGCTCTCTTTCACTCCTGCACTAACAATGCAGCTCTCTCTCACTCCTGTACTGACAATGCAGCTCTCTCTCACTCCTATGCTGACAATTCAGCTCTCTCTCACTCCTGAACTGACAATGCAGCTCTCTCTCACTCATGAACTGACAATGCAGGTCTCTCTCACACCTGTACTGACAATGCAGCTCTCTCTCACTCCTATACTGACAATGCAGCTCTCTCTCACTCCTGTACTGACAATGCAGCTCTCTCTCACTCCTGCACTGACAATGCAGCTCTCCCTCACTCCTATACTGACAATACAGCTCTCTCTCACTCCTGCACTGACAATGCAGCTCTCTCTCACTCCTGTACTGACAATGCAGCTCTCTCTCACTCTTATACTGATAATACAGCTCTCTCTCACTCATGCACTGACAATGCAGCTCTCTCTCACTCCTGAGCTGACAATGCCGCTCTCTCTCACTCCTATACTGACAATACAGCTCTCTCTCACTCATGCACTGACAATGCAGCTCTCTCTCACTCCTGTACTGACAATGCAGCTCTCTCTCACTCCTGTACTGACAATACAGCTCTCTCTCACTCCTGCACTGACAATACAGCTCTCTTTCACTCCTGCACTGACAATGCAGCTCTCTCTCTCTCCTGCACTGACAATGCAGCTCTCTCACTCCTATACTGACAATGCAGCTCTCTCTCACTGCTATACTGACAATTCAGCTCTCTCTCACTCCTGAACTGACAATGCAGCTCTCTCTCACTCCTATACTGACAATTCAGCTCTCTCTCACTCCTGAACTGACAATGCAGCTCTCTCTCACTCCTATACTGACAATTCAGCTCTCTCTCACTCCTATACTGACAATGCAGCTCTCTCTCACTCCTGTACTGACAATGCAGCTCTCTCTCACTCCTATACTGACAGTGCAGCTCTCTCACTCTGTCACTTCTATACTGACAATGCAGCTCTCTCTCACTCCTATACTGACAATGCAGCTCTCTCTCACTCCTGTACTGACAATGCAGCTCACGCTCACTTGTATACTGACAATGCAGCTCTCTCTCTCTCCTATACTGACAATGCAGCTCTCTCTCACTCCTGTACTGACAATGCAGCTCTCTCTCACTCCTGTACTGACAATGCAGCTCTCTCTCACTCCTGTACTGACAATGCAGCTCTCTCTCACTCCTATACTGACAATGCAGCTCTCTCTCACTCCTGTACTGACAATGCAGCTCTCTCTCACACCTATACTGACAATTCAGCTCTCTCTCACTCCTGTACTGAGAATGCAGCTCTCTCTCACTCCTATACTGACAATGCCGCTCTCTCTCACTCCTGTACTGACAATACAGCTCTCAATCCTGTACTGACAATGCAGCTCTCTCTCACTCCTGTACTGACAATGCAGCTCTCTCTCACTCCTATACTGACAATTCAGCTCTCTCTCACTCCTGTACTGACAATGCAGCTCTCTCTCACTCCTATACTGACAATTCAGCTCTCTCTCACTCTCGTACTGACAATGCAGCTCTCTCTCAGTCCTGTACTGACAATGCAGCTCTCTCTCACTCCTGTACTGACAATGCAGCTCTCTCTCACTCCTATACTGACAATTCAGCTCTCTCTCACTCCTGAACTGACAATGCAGCTCTCTCTCACTCCTATACTGACAATGCAGCTCTCTCTCACTCCATTACTGACAATTCAGCTCTCTCTCACTCCTGCACTGACAATGCAGCTCTCCCTCACTCCTATACTGACAATACAGCTCTCTCTCACTCCTGCACTGACAATGCAGCTCTCTTTCACTCCTGCACTGACAATGCAGCTCTCTCTCTCTCTTGCACTGACAATGCAGCTCTCTCTCACTCCTATACTGACAATGCAGCTCTCTCTCACTCCTATACTGACAATTCAGCTCTCTCTCACTCCTGAACTGACAATGCAGCTCTCTCTCACTCCTATACTGACAATTCAGCTCTCTCTCACTCCTGAACTGACAATGCAGCTCTCTCTCATTCCTATACTGACAATTCAGCTCTCTCTCACTCCTATACTGACAATGCAGCTCTCTCTCACTCATGAACTGACAATGCAGCTCCCTCTCTCTCCTGTACTGACAATGCAGCTCTCGCTCACTCCTGTACTGACAATGCAGCTCTCTCTCACTCCTGTACTGACAATGCAGGTCTCTCTCACTCCTGTACTGACAATGCAGCTCTCTCTCACTCCTATACTGACAGTGCAGCTCTCTCACTCTGTCACTTCTATACTGACAATGCAGCTCTCTCTCACTCCTATACTGACAATGCAGCTCTCTCTCACTCCTATACTGACAATGCAGCTCTCTCTCACTCCTGTACTGACAATGCAGCTCTCGCTCACTCGTATACTGACAATGCAGCTCTCTCTCACTCCTATACTGACAATGCAGCTCTCTCTCACTCCTGTACTGACAATGCAGCTCTCTCTCACTCCTGTACTGACAATGCAGCTCTCTCTCACTCCTGTACTGATAATGCAGCTCTTTCTCACTCCTATACTGACAATGCCGCTCTCTCTCACTCCTGTACTGACAATACAGCTCTCACTCCTGTACTGACAATGCAGCTCTCTGTCACTCTCGTACTGACAATGCCGCTCTCTCTCACTCCTGTACTGACAATGCAGCTCTCTCTCTCTCCTGTGCTGACAATGCAGCTCTCTCTCACTCCTATACTGACAATTCAGCTCTCTCTCACTCCTGAACTGACAATGCAGCTCTCTCTCACTCCTATACTGACAATGCAGCTCTCTCTCACTCCTGTACTGACAATGCAGCTCTCTCTCACTCCTGCACTGACAATGCAGCTCTCCCTCACTCCTATACTGACAATACAGCTCTCTCTCACTCCTGCACTGACAATGCAGCTCTCTCTCACTCCTGTACTGACAATGCAGCTCTCTCTCACTCCTATACTGACAATGCAGCTCTCTCTCACTCCTGTACTGACAATGCAGCTCTCTCTCACTCCTGCACTGACAATGCAGCTCTCCCTCACTCCTATACTGACAATACAGCTCTCTCTCACTCATGCACTGACAATGCAGCTCTCTCTCACTCCTGAACTGACAATGCAGCTCTCTCTCACTCCTATACTGACAATACAGCTCTCTCTCACTCATGCACTGACAATGAAGCTCTCTCTCACTCCTATACTGACAATGCAGCTCTCTCTCACTCCTGTACTGACAATGCAGCTCTCTCTCACTCCCGTACTGACAATGCAGCTCTCTCTCACTCCTGTACTGACAATACAGCTCTCTCTCACTCCTGTACTGACAATACAGCTCTCTCTCACTCCTGTACTGACAGTGCAGCTCTCTCTCACTCCTGTACTGACAATACAGCTCTCTCTCAGTCCTGTACTGACAATACAGCTCTCTCTCTCTCCTGCACTGACAATGCAGCTCTCTCTCACTCCTATACTGACAATGCAGCTATCTCTCACTCCTGTACTGACAATACAGCTCTCTCTCACTCCTGCACTGACAATACAGCTCTCTTTCACTCCTGCACTGACAATGCAGCTCTCTCTCACTCCTGTACTGACAATGCAGCTCTCTCTCACTCCTGTACTGACAATACAGCTCTCTCTCACTCATGCACTGACAATGCAGCTCTCTCTCACTCCTGTACTGACAATGCAGCTCTCTCTCACTCCTGTACTGACAATACAGCTCTCTCTCACTCCTGCACTGACAATACAGCTCTCTTTCACTCCTGCACTGACAATGCAGCTCTCTCTCTCTCCTGCACTGACAATGCAGCTCTCTATCACTCCTATACTGACAATGCAGCTCTCTCTCACTGCTATACTGACAATTCAGCTCTCTCTCACTCCTGAACTGACAATGCAGCTCTCTCTCACTCCTATACTGACAATTCAGCTCTCTCTCACTCCTGAACTGACAATGCAGCTCTCTCTCACTCCTATATTGACAATTCAGCTCTCTCTCACTCCTGTACTGACAATGCAGGTCTCTCTCACTCCTGTACTGACAATGCAGCTCTCTCTCACTCCTATACTGACAGTGCAGCTCTCTCACTCTGTCAGTTCTATACTGACAATGCAGCTCTCTCTCACTCCTATACTGACAATGCAGCTCTCTCTCACTCCTGTACTGACAATGCAGCTCTCGCTCACTTGTATACTGACAATGCAGCTCTCTCTCTCTCCTATACTGACAATGCAGCTCTCTCTCTCTCCTGTACTGACAATGCAGCTCTCACTCACTCATGTACTGACAATGCAGCTCTCTCTCACTCCTGTACTGACAATGCAGCTCTCTCTCACTCCTATACTGACAATGCCGCTCTCTCTCACTCCTGTACTGACAATACAGCTATCACTCCTGTACTGACAATGCAGCTCTCTCTCACTCCTGTACTGACAATTCAGCTCTCTCTCACTCCTATACTGACAATGCAGCTCTCTCTCACTCCTATACTGACAATTCAGCTCTCTCTCACTCTCGTACTGACAATGCAGCTCTCTCTCACTCCTATACTGAAAATGCAGTTCTCTCTCACTCCTATACTGACAATTCAGCTCTCTCTCACTCCTGAACTGACAATGCAGCTCTCTCTCACTCCTATACTGACAATTCAGCTCTCTCTCACTCCTGAACTGACAATGCAGCTCTCTCTCACTCCTATACTGACAATTCAGCTCTCTCTCACTCCTATACTGACAATGCAGCTCTCTCTCACTCATGAACTGACAATGCAGCTCTCTCTCTCTCCTGTACTGACAATGCAGCTCTCGCTCACTCCTGTACTGACAATGCAGCTCTCTCTCACTCCTGTACTGACAATGCAGGTCTCTCTCACTCCTGTACTGACAATGCAGCTCTCTCTCACTCCTATACTGACAGTGCAGCTCTCTCACTCTGTCACTTCTATACTGACAATGCAGCTCTCTCTCACTCCTATTCTGACAATGCAGCTCTCTCTCACTCCTATACTGACAATGCAGCTCTCTCTCACTCCTGTACTGACAATGCAGCTCTCACTCACTCGTATACTGACAATGCAGCTCTCTCTCACTCCTATACTGACAATGCAGCACTCTCTCACTCCTGTACTGACAATGCTGCTCTCTCTCACTCCTGTACTGACAATGCAGCTCTCTCTCACTCCTGTACTGATAATGCAGCTGTTTCTCACTCCTATACTGACAATGCCGCTCTCTCTCACTCCTGTACTGACAATACAGCTCTCACTCCTGTACTGACAATGGAGCTCTCTGTCACTCTCGTACTGACAATGCAGCTCTCTCTCACTCCTGTACTGACAATGCAGCTCTCTCTCACTCCTGTGCTGACAATGCAGCTCTCTCTCACTGCTATACTGACAATTCAGCTCTCTCTCACTCCTGAACTGACAATGCAGCTCTCTCTCACTCCTATACTGACAATGCAGCTCTCTCTCACTCCTGTACTGACAATGCAGCTCTCTCACCCCTGCACTGACAATGCAGCTCTCCCTCACTCCTATACTGACAATACAGCTCTCTCTCACTCCTGCACTGACAATGCAGCTCTCTCTCACTCCTGTACTGACAATGCAGCTCTCTCTCACTCCTATATTGACAATGCAGCTCTCTCTCACTCCTGTACTGACAATGCAGCTCTCTCTCACTCCTGCACTGACAATGCAGCTCTCCCTCACTCCTATACTGACAATACAGCTCTCTCTCACTCATGCACTGAGAATGCAGCTCTCTCTCACTCCTGAACTGACAATGCAGCTCTCTCTCACTCCTATACTGACAATACAGCTCTCTCTCACTCATGCACTGACAATGCAGCTCTCTCTCACTCCTATACTGACAATGCAGCTCTCTCTCACTCCTGTACTGACAATGCAGCTCTCTCTCACTCCTATACTGACAATGCAGCTCTCTCTCACTCCTGCACTGACAATGCAGCTCGCTCTCACTCCCGTACTGACAATGCAGCTCTCTCTCACTCCTATACTGACAATACAGCTCTCTCTCACTCATGCACTGACAATGAAGCTCTCTCTCACTCCTATACTGACAATGCAGCTCTCTCTCACTCCTGTACTGACAATGCAGCTCTCTCTCACTCCCGTACTGACAATGCAGCTCTCTCTCACTCCTGTACTGACAATACAGCTCTCTCTCACTCCTGTACTGACAATACAGCTCTCTCTCACTCCTGTACTGACAGTGCAGCTCTCTCTCACTCCTGTACTGACAATACAGCTCTCTCTCAGTCCTGTACTGACAATACAGCTCTCTCTCTCTCCTGCACTGACAATGCAGCTCTCTCTCACTCCTATACTGACAATGCAGCTATCTCTCACTCCTGTACTGACAATACAGCTCTCTCTCACTCCTGCACTGACAATACAGCTCTCTTTCACTCCTGCACTGACAATGCAGCTCTCTCTCACTCCTGTACTGACAATGCAGCTCTCTCTCACTCCTGTACTGACAATACAGCTCTCTCTCACTCATGCACTGACAATGCAGCTCTCTCTCACTCCTGTACTGACAATGCAGCTCTCTCTCACTCCTGTACTGACAATACAGCTCTCTCTCACTCCTGCACTGACAATACAGCTCTCTTTCACTCCTGCACTGACAATGCAGCTCTCTCTCTCTCCTGCACTGACAATGCAGCTCTCTATCACTCCTATACTGACAATGCAGCTCTCTCTCACTGCTATACTGACAATTCAGCTCTCTCTCACTCCTGAACTGACAGTGCAGCTCTCTCTCACTCCTATACTGACAATTCAGCTCTCTCTCACTCCTGAACTGACAATGCAGCTCTCTCTCACTCCTATACTGACAATTCAGCTCTCTCTCACTCCTGTACTGACAATGCAGGTCTCTCTCACTCCTGTACTGACAATGCAGCTCTCTCTCACTCCTATACTGACAGTGCAGCTCTCTCACTCTGTCAGTTCTATACTGACAATGCAGCTCTCTCTCACTCCTATACTGACAATGCAGCTCTCTCTCACTCCTGTACTGACAATGCAGCTCTCGCTCACTTGTATACTGACAATGCAGCTCTCTCTCTCTCCTATACTGACAATGCAGCTCTCTCTCTCTCCTGTACTGACAATGCAGCTCTCACTCACTCATGTACTGACAATGCAGCTCTCTCTCACTCCTGTACTGACAATGCAGCTCTCTCTCACTCCTATACTGACAATGCCGCTCTCTCTCACTCCTGTACTGACAATACAGCTATCACTCCTGTACTGACAATGCAGCTCTCTCTCACTCCTGTACTGACAATTCAGCTCTCTCTCACTCCTATACTGACAATGCAGCTCTCTCTCACTCCTATACTGACAATTCAGCTCTCTCTCACTCTCGTACTGACAATGCAGCTCTCTCTCACTCCTATACTGAAAATGCAGTTCTCTCTCACTCCTATACTGACAATTCAGCTCTCTCTCACTCCTGAACTGACAATGCAGCTCTCTCTCACTCCTATACTGACAATTCAGCTCTCTCTCACTCCTATACTGACAATGCAGCTCTCTCTCACTCATGAACTGACAATGCAGCTCTCTCTCTCTCCTGTACTGACAATGCAGCTCTCGCTCACTCCTGTACTGACAATGCAGCTCTCTCTCACTCCTGTACTGACAATGCAGGTCTCTCTCACTCCTGTACTGACAATGCAGCTCTCTCTCACTCCTATACTGACAGTGCAGCTCTCTCACTCTGTCACTTCTATACTGACAATGCAGCTCTCTCTCACTCCTATTCTGACAATGCAGCTCTCTCTCACTCCTATACTGACAATGCAGCTCTCTCTCACTCCTGTACTGACAATGCAGCTCTCACTCACTCGTATACTGACAATGCAGCTCTCTCTCACTCCTATACTGACAATGCAGCACTCTCTCACTCCTGTACTGACAATGCTGCTCTCTCTCACTCCTGTACTGACAATGCAGCTCTCTCTCACTCCTGTACTGATAATGCAGCTCTTTCTCACTCCTATACTGACAATGCCGCTCTCTCTCACTCCTGTACTGACAATACAGCTCTCACTCCTGTACTGACAATGGAGCTCTCTGTCACTCTCGTACTGACAATGCAGCTCTCTCTCACTCCTGTACTGACAATGCAGCTCTCTCTCACTCCTGTGCTGACAATGCAGCTCTCTCTCACTGCTATACTGACAATTCAGCTCTCTCTCACTCCTGAACTGACAATGCAGCTCTCTCTCACTCCTATACTGACAATGCAGCTCTCTCTCACTCCTGTACTGACAATGCAGCTCTCTCACCCCTGCACTGACAATGCAGCTCTCCCTCACTCCTATACTGACAATACAGCTCTCTCTCACTCCTGCACTGACAATGCAGCTCTCTCTCGCTCCTGTACTGACAATGCAGCTCTCTCTCACTCCTATATTGACAATGCAGCTCTCTCTCACTCCTGTACTGACAATGCAGCTCTCTCTCACTCCTGCACTGACAATGCAGCTCTCCCTCACTCCTATACTGACAATACAGCTCTCTCTCACTCATGCACTGAGAATGCAGCTCTCTCTCACTCCTGAACTGACAATGCAGCTCTCTCTCACTCCTATACTGACAATACAGCTCTCTCTCACTCATGCACTGACAATGCAGCTCTCTCTCACTCCTATACTGACAATGCAGCTCTCTCTCACTCCTGTACTGACAATGCAGCTCTCTCTCACTCCTATACTGACAATGCAGCTCTCTCTCACTCCTGCACTGACAATGCAGCTCGCTCTCACTCCCGTACTGACAATGCAGCTCTCTCTCACTCCTGTACTGACAATACAGCTCTCTCTCAGTCCTGTACTGACAATACAGCTCTCTCTCACTCCTGTACTGACAGTGCAGCTCTCTCTCACTCCTGTACTGACAATACAGCTCTCTCTCAGTCCTGTACTGACAATACAGCTCTCTCTCTCTCCTGCACTGACAATGCAGCTCTCTCTCACTCCTATACTGACAATGCAGCTATCTCTCACTCCTGTACTGACAATACAGCTCTCTCTCACTCCTGCTCTGACAATACAGCTCTCTTTCACTCCTGCACTGACAATGCACCTCTCTCTCACTCCTGTACTGACAATGCAGCTCTCTCTCACTCCTATACTGACAATTCAGCTCTCTCTCACTCCTGAACTGACAATGCAGCTCTCTCTCACTCATGAACTGACAATACAGGTCTCTCTCACACCTGTACTGACAATGCAGCTCTCTCTCACTCCTATACTGACAATGCAGCTCTCTCTCACTCCTGTACTGACAATGCAGCTCTCTCTCACTCCTGCACTGACAATGCAGCTCTCCCTCACTCTTGTACTGACAATACAGCTCTCTCTCACTCATGCACTGACAATGCAGCTCTCTCTCACTCCTGTACTGACAATGCAGCTCTCTCTCACTCTTATACTGATAATACAGCTCTCTCTCACTCATGCACTGACAATGCAGCTCTCTCTCACTCCTGAGCTGAAAATGCAGCTCTCTCTCACTCCTATACTGACAATACAGCTCTCTCTCACTCATGCACTGACAATGCAGCTCTCTCTCACTCCTGTACTGACAATGCCGCTCTCTCTCACTCCTGTACTGACAATACAGCTCTCTCTCACTCCTGTACTGACAATGCAGCTCTCTCTCACTCCTATACTGACAATACAGCTCTCTCTCACTCATGCACTGACAATGCAGCTCTCTCTCACTCCTGTACTGACAATGCAGCTCTCTCTCACTCATGCACTGACAATGCAGCTCTCTCTCACTCCTGTACTGACAATGCAGCTCTCTCTCACTCCTGTACTGACAATACAGCTCTCTCTCACTCCTGCACTGATAATACAGCTCTCTTTCACTCCTGCACTGACAATGCAGCTCTCTCTCTCTCCTGCACTGACAATGGAGCTCTCTCTCACTCCTATCCTGACAATGCAGCTCTCTCTCACTGCTATACTGACAATTCAGCTCTCTCTCACTCCTGTACTGACAATGCCGCTCTCTCTCACTCCTGTACTGACAATACAGCTCTCTCTCACTCCTGTACTGACAATGCAGCTCTCTCTCACTCCTATACTGACAATACAGCTCTCTCTCACTCATGCACTGACAATGCAGCTCTCTCTCACTCCTGTACTGACAATGCAGCTCTCTCTCACTCATGCACTGACAATGCAGCTCTCTCTCACTCCTGTACTGACAATGCAGCTCTCTCTCACTCCTGTACTGACAATACAGCTCTCTCTCACTCCTGCACTGATAATACAGCTCTCTTTCACTCCTGCACTGACAATGCAGCTCTCTCTCTCTCCTGCACTGACAATGGAGCTCTCTCTCACTCCTATCCTGACAATGCAGCTCTCTCTCACTGCTATACTGACAATTCAGCTCTCTCTCACTCCTGAACTGACAATGCAGCTCTCTCTCACTCCTATACTGACAATTCAGCTCTCTCTCACTCCTGTACTGACAATGCAGCTCTCGCTCACTCCTGTACTGACAATGCAGCTCTCTCTCACTCCTGTACTGACAATGCAGGTCTCTCTCACTCCTGTACTGACAATGCAGCTCTCTCTCACTCCTATACTGACAGTGCAGCTCTCTCACTCTGTCACTTCTATACTGACAATGCAGCTCTCTCTCACTCCTATACTGACAATGCAGCTCTCTCTCACTCCTATACTGACAATGCAGCTCTCTCTCACTCCTGTACTGACAATGCAGCTCTCGCTCACTCGTATACTGACAATGCAGCTCTCTCTCACTCCTATACTGACAATGCAGCTCTCTCTCACTCCTGTACTGACAATGCAGCTCTCTCTCACTCCTGTACTGACAATGCAGCTCTCTCTCACTCCTGTACTGATAATGCAGCTCTTTCTCACTCCTATACTGACAATGCCGCTCTCTCTCACTCCTGTACTGACAATACAGCTCTCACTCCTGTACTGACAATGCAGCTCTCTGTCACTCTCGTACTGACAATGCAGCTCTCTCTCACTCCTGTACTGACAATGCAGCTCTCTCTCACTCCTGTGCTGACAATGCAGCTCTCTCTCACTCCTATACTGACAATTCAGCTCTCTCTCACTCCTGAACTGACAATGCAGCTCTCTCTCACTCCTATACTGACAATACAGCTCTCTCTCACTCATGCACTGACAATGCAGCTCTCTCTCACTCCTGTACTGACAATGCAGCTCTTTCTCACTCCTGTACTGACAATACAGCTCTCTCTCACTCCTGTACTGACAATGCAGCTCTCTCTCACTCCTATACTGACAATACAGCTCTCTCTCACTCATGCACTGACAATGCAGCTCTCTCTCACTCCTGTACTGACAATGCAGCTCTCTCTCTCTCATGCACTGACAATGCAGCTCTCTCTCACTCCTGTACTGTCAATGCAGCTCTCTCTCACTCCTGTACTGACAATACAGCTCTCTCTCACTCCTGCACTGACAATACAGCTCTCTTTCACTCCTGCACTGACAATGCAGCTCTCTCTCTCTCCTGCACTGACAATGCAGCTCTCTCTCACTCCTATACTGACAATGCAGCTCTCTCTCACTGCTATACTGACAATTCAGCTCTCTCTCACTCCTGAACTGACAATGCAGCTCTCTCTCACTCCTATACTGACAATTCAGCTCTCTCTCACTCCTGAACTGACAATGCAGCTCTCTCTCACTCCTATACTGACAATTCAGCTCTCTCTCACTCCTGTACTGACAATGCAGGTCTCTCTCACTCCTGTACTGACAATGCAGCTCTCTCTCACTCCTATACTGACAGTGCAGCTCTCTCACTCTGTCACTTCTATACTGACAATGCAGCTCTCTCTCACTCCTATACTGACAATGCAGCTCTCTCTCACTCCTGTACTGGCAATGCAGCTCTCGCTCACTTGTATACTGACAATGCAGCTCTCTCTCTCTCCTATACTGACAATGAAGCTCTCTCTCACTCCTGTACTGACAATGCAGCTCTCTCTCACTCCTGTACTGACAATGCAGCTCTCTCTCACTCCTGTACTGACAATGCAGCTCTCTCTCACTCCTGTACTGACAATGCAGCTCTCTCTCACTCCTATACTGACAATGCCGCTCTCTCTCACTCCTGTACTGACAATACAGCTCTCACTCCTGTACTGACAATGCAGCTCTCTCTCACTCCTGTACTGACAATGCAGCTCTCTCTCACTCCTATACTGACAATTCAGCTCTCTCTCACTCCTGTACTGACAATGCAGCTCTCTCTCACTCCTATACTGACAATTCAGCTCTCTCTCACTCTCGTACTGACAATGCAGCTCTCTCTCAGTCCTGTACTGACAATGCAGCTCTCTCTCACTCCTGTACTGACAATGCAGCTCTCTCTCACTCCTATACTGACAATTCAGCTCTCTCTAACTCCTGAACTGACAATGCAGCTCTCTCTCACTCCTATACTGACAATGCAGCTCTCTCTCACTCCATTACTGACAATTCAGCTCTCTCTCACTCCTGCACTGACAATGCAGCTCTCTCTCACTCCTGTACTGACAATGCAGCTCTCTCTCACTCTTATACTGACAATACAGCTCTCTCTCACTCATGCACTGAGAATGCAGCTCTCTCTCGCTCCTGAACTGACAATGCAGCTCTCTCTCACTCCTATACTGACAATACAGCTCTCTCTCACTCATGCACTGACAATGCAGCTCTCTCTCACTCCTGTACTGACAATGCAGCTCTGTCTCACTCCTATACTGACAATGCAGCTCTCTCTCACTCCTGCACTGACAATGCAGCTCTCTCTCACTCCTGTACTGACAATGCAGCTCTCTCTCACTCCTGTACTGACAATACAGCTCTCTCTCAGTCCTGTACTGACAATACAGCTCTCTCTCACTCCTGTACTGACAATACAGCTCTCTTTCACTCCTGCACTGACAATACAGCTCTCTCTCTCTCCTGCACTGACAATGCAGCTCTCTCTCACTCCTGAACTGACAATGCAGCTCTCTCACTCTGTCACTCCTATACTGACAATGCAGCTGTCTCACACTCCTTTACTGACAATGCAGCTCTCTCTCCCTCCTGAACTGCCAATGCAGCTCTCTCACTCTGTCACTCCTGTACTGACAATGCACCTCTCTCTCACTCCTATTCTGACAATGCAGCTCTCTCTCACTCCTATACTGACAATGCAGCTCTCTCACACTCCTATACTGACAATGCAGCTCTCTCACTCTGTCACTCCTTTCCTGACAATGCAGCTCTTTCTCACTCCTATACTGACAATGCAGCTCTCTCTCACTCCTATACTGACAATGCAGCTGTCTCTCACTCCTATACTGACAATTCAGCTCTCTCACTCTGTCACTCTCGTACTGACAATGCAGCTCTCTCTCACTTCTGCACTCTACAATGCAGCTCTCTCACTCCTATACTGACAATGCAGCTCTCTCACACTCCTATACTGACAATGCAGCTCTCTCTCACTCCTGTACTGACAATGCAGCTCTCTCACTCTTGTACTGACAATGCAGCTCTCTCACTCCTGTACTGACAATGCAGCTCTCTCTCACACCTTTACAGACAATACAGCTCACTCACTCCTGTACTGACAATGCAGCTCTCTCTCACTCCTGTACTGACAATGCAGTTCTCTCTCACTCCTGTACTGACAATGCAGCTCTCTCTCACTCCTATACTGACAATGCAGCTCTCTCTCTCTCTCCTGTACTGCCAATGCAGCTCTCTCACTCCTGTACTGACAATGCAGCTCTCTCTCACTCCTGTACTGACAATGCAACTCTCTCACTCCTGTACTGACAATGAAGCTCTCTCTCACTCCTGTACTGACAATGCAGCTCTCTCTCACTCCTCTACTGACAATGCAGCTCTCTCTCACACCAATACTGACAATGCAGCTCTCTCTCACTCCCATACTGATAATTCAGCTCTCTCTCACTCCTGTACTGACAATGCAGCTCTCTCTCACTCCCATACTGATAATTCAGCTCTCTCTCACTCCTGTACTGACAATACAGCTCTCACTCCTGTACTGACAATGCAGCTCTCTCTCACTCCTATCCTCACATTGCAGCTCTTTCTCACTCCTGCACTGATAATGTAGCTCTCTCTCAGTCCTGCTCTGACAATGCAACTCTCTCACTCTCACTCTCGTACTGACAATGCAGCTCTCTCTCACTCCTGTACTGACAATGCAGCTCTCTCTCACTTCTATACTTACAATGCAGCTCTCTCTCACTCCTGCACTGACAATGCAGCTCTCTCTCACTCCTGTACTGACAATGCAGCTCTCTCTCACTCCTGTACTGACAATGCAGCTCTCTCTCACTTCTATACTTACAATGCAGCTCTCTCTCACTCCTGTACTGACAATGCAGCTCTCTCTCACTCCTGCACTGACAATGCAGCTCTCTCTCACTCCTATACTGACAATACAGCTCTCTCTCACTCCTGTACTGACAATGCAGCTCTCTCTCACTCCTGTACTGACAATGCAGCTCTCTCTCACTCCTGTACTGACAATGCAGCTCTCTCTCACTCCTGTACTGACAATGCAGCTCTCTCTCACTCCTGTACTGACAATGCAGCTCTCTCTCACTCCTGTACTGGAGGGTTGGATTGTCTGTGGTAAGACAGTTACCAAATGAGCTAAGGTAACAAACTCTAACAAAGTTGCAGAGGGCTCCCTACCTGACGCTGAGTTGGTTTTGACCCTGATTATGTACCAGGGATGACTTTGACATAGGTGGAAGCTGTTTAGATTGACACATGAACTAAGCAGAAATGGAGAGACACAAATGTACTGACAGAATTATCCTTTTACAATAACTTGGCTCTTGTGTTTGTGAACGTTTCCTCTGAGGGAAAGGAACTGCCCCTGCATCTCAGTATTTCTCAAAGTTTGATAAAATAAGGATGTGGTTTATTCCATAAAAACTCATGAAATACAGAGATAAAAGAGCCATCCCTGACCCCAACTGTTTGCAGTTCAAACATTCGATATGTTCAAACCAGAGAACTGGAAATACTTCAGAACAGCATTTTCCTGTATTCAATAATTTTATTGAAAATTAATCATCCTATGTTTAACACTTACTAGCAGGATTGCTGCTCTCCAAATATAGTTTTATGGAAATTAACATCAGTGATTAAGAAAGAGCAATTTAACTTGTTTATCCCTTGTTAAGGGGTAAATATGAAAAGGCTATGCAAGATGATTCAAAATGAGTGAGAACCAAACAGAATCATTTAATATGGTTGTGGTTGTTGGAGGTCAATCATCTTAGTCCCAGGACATTACTGCAGGAGTTCCGTGGGGTAGTGTCCTCGACCCA
Source organism: Cetorhinus maximus (assembly GCF_964194155.1). Taxonomy (NCBI): domain Eukaryota; kingdom Metazoa; phylum Chordata; class Chondrichthyes; order Lamniformes; family Cetorhinidae; genus Cetorhinus; species Cetorhinus maximus. Next base: position 4,688,070 of record NC_135893.1, read on the forward strand.
ACTATCTTTAGCTGCTTCATCAATGACTTTCCCTCCATCATAAGGTCAGAAGTGGGGATGTTCCCTGATGATTGCACAATGTTCAGCACCACTCACGACTCCTCAGATACTGAAGCAGTCCATGTCCAAATGCAGCAAGTCTTGGACAATATTCAGGCTTGGGTTGAATAAGTGCCAAGTAACATTCACACTACACAAGTCCCAGGCAATGACCATCTCCAACCAGAGAGAATCTAACCATCTCTCCTTGACATTCAAGACCACTGCCATCATTGAATCCCCCACTATCAACATCCTTCAGGTTACCATTGACTAGAAACTGAACTGGACTAGCCATATAAATACTGTGGCTACAAGAGCAGGTCAGAGGCTGGGAATTCTGTGGCGAGTAACTCACCTCCTGACTCCCCAAAGCCTGTCCACCATCTACATGGCACAAGTCAGGAGTGTGATGGAATACTCCCCACTTGCCTGAATGAGTGCAGCTTCAACAACACTCAAGAAGCTTGACACCATCCAGCACAAAGCAGCCTGCTTGACTGGCACCCCATCCACAAACATTCACTCCCTCCACCACTGACGCACAGTAGCAGTCTACAAGATGCTCTGCAGCAACTCACCAAGGCTCCTTCGACAGCACCTTCAAAACCTGTGAACTCTACCATCTAGAAGGACAAGGGCAGAAGGTACATGGGAACACCACCACCTGCAAGTTCCCCTCTAAGTCACTCACCATGCTATCTTAGAACTAGATCGCTGCTCCTTCACTGTCTCTGGGTCAAAATCCTGGAACTCCCTTCCTAACAGCACTGTGGGTGTACCTACACCACATGGACCGCAGCGGTTCAAGAAGGCAGTTCACCACAATCATCTCAAGGGCAATTAGGGATGGGCAACAAATGCTGGCCCAGCTAGCGAAGCCCACATCCCGTGAAAGAATAAAATAAAGAAAAAACTGTAGGTCAGACCTGGTATTCCCTGTTCTTACTGAAAGGTTAAATGCTGGAGTATTAGCAGAGTAATGACAGATGTGGGATAATACACGGGAGTTTCCTGCCTGAGAGTATCAGGCTCCATTGCCGGGTATCTGAGCAGGGCAGAGAGGGGGAGAATGGAAGACAAAGGCCAGCGTGAGAGGAGCATTCTGCCCCAGAAGTCAGCTACCAGGGCCTGCTGGAGGAGAGGTGATGGTGAGCAGGATTGACCTGGGCTGAACAGCCATAGAAAGGCTGCAGGGATCATTGTCTGTACAGGTTTCATTAAGGGTATCTGTGAAGCTTGCTATTGCCCTAGGGTCCTTCTGGGGACCCAAATCACAGGAAACAGGCACTTTCTTGTGCATCATTTTATTAAGGTAGTAAATGAGGTTCAAGTATCATCATGTACAAAGCTCCATATGTTTCATTGTCTAGAGACAGCATCAGGGTAACATTGACTGTGGCAATCCAGGCCCCCATCACCATTCCTATAACATACCAATGGCTATTTTCACATAAATATGGAAAGGGAACATGGCTCTAGCAAGGAAATATTGTACCTAGATACCCTGGGGGCCTGCCTTAATTTTAAGGCAGTCAAATGTGCCACGTCTATTCCAAGGGGAAGGAAGGATAGAAGTTGGGTTTCTTAGAGATGTGATGCAACCAATGGCTGATTCACAACTTCCCAGCAGAGAACAGCTAAAGCAAAACAAAGGATGGACCAGGGCCTTCCATGAGCACATAATCTAAACCAACACTTCAGTGCTCCACTGAAGGAGTGCTGCAGTGTCAGGGGTGCATTCTTTCCGATGAAATGTTAAACTAAGGACCGATCTGCCTGTTCAGGTGGACAAACCGGATCGTGAGTAGCTACTTAAAGAAGAGTAGGGGTCTCCCTTGCTCTTCTGGCCAACCTTCTTCCCTCAACCAACACTGCCCAAGATATCTGTGGGACCTTGCTGTGCACAAATTGGCTCACATGACAACAGTGACCGAGTTTCGAAAAATAATTTGTTGCTGGTGAAGTGCTTTGGGATGGTGCTGTGGTTGTGAAAAGTGTTATATAATGGCAAGTTATTTGTTTTATTGAACCAAGGCCTTCAATTGGAATATTAAAGTAGCACTTTAGAAGCTTGATTCAGTTCAAGGGGAGGACTTATAAATTACATTTATTGCAAAAATATTACATTTAGTCTATTAGATTTACTACTGGATAACTGATACCTTTTTCTCTTTACAATGAAAACCGGACAGGTTGTTGAATATGTTTTATTTCTGTTATTGTGTTTTGCTGCTGTTTTCCACTCATGTTCTGTGACCTTTATGCGCTGGTTGTTTGCGAACACAGAATTCTGAGCAACAATTGGGACGGATCTTTCTCTTTCTCGGTAACCAAAAGGATTGAAACAGGATGCTAACATCCATTCAAGCTTAGAGCTGTAAACCTACACGACAGGAGCGAGAACATTCTGAAGAGAAGGTGCTCCCTGTCTGAGGTTAACTCTACTGATGCCACTAGATGTTGGCAGATTGGAGTAGAGACAATTTATTCTCCCAAACCATTTTTACCAGCTTCCACCAGAAGGAGGTATATGAGTGCATACTACAGATCATAGCAACCAGTTCTACTCACTCTGGCACAAACAGAATGGCAGTGGAGTTAAATTCCCACTGAGTCTTTAGTTTGGAGCTTTTACTCATTGGCTCATCCTTCCATCCAAAATCAGACAGGAGTCTCATTACCCAACAGAAAAAAACCAGTTCGGACCATACTCTTGCTTCCCAGTTTTTACTGGTGGTCCGTTTTAAAGTATATAAGGCCAGTTTGGACCAGTATCACAGAATCACAGCAGGATCACAGCATCACACAGTGCAGAAGAGGCCCTTCGGTCCATCGAGTCTGCACCGACACGTGAGAAACACCTGACCCACCTAACCTAATCCCATTTACCTTTCTCCCAAGGAAACAGGTCAACCCCACAATTGTCCCAGTGATGCCATTCAGCACAAATTAAGCATTGAATTGAGATCTATATTGCAGTGAGGTTTAAACTGAGTCATCACACAGTTTCAAGATACTTAGAATTATATAGAAAATACTGTACTGAAATAGGTCATTTGGCTAAACTAGTTGCTGGCAGAGTTTATGTATCCTTATTTCCCAGTTTTTACTGGCTTTCCTTTCTGGGTGATCTATGCATGTTGGGCCCTATGACAAGAATGGAACCCAAATGTAGTTTAGGTGGGCTATTGGTCAGGGGGTGGCTGTCCTCTCAGTAATAGTGATGGCCAATGAGGAGAGGCCAGGAAAAAGTAAAGCTAACATGATTTTTTTGTGGGGCGAGGAGGATGTTGGATCCAGTGCCCTGGTTTGCTGGGGCTGAAGGATTAGATGAAGACCGCTTGTTTCAGGGTGACCAAGTTGGTACCAAGACAGAGAAGATCAGTAGACCATTCTTAGAAGAGACACATTCTGTTTATTTACAAAAGGAACTCAGCAGCTACACTTGTGTGCTTACAACTCAAAACTCTGCATTTACTCTTCAGACCCTAACTCAAGACTACTGACGACAGAGGTAGCCTGTGCTACTCTGCTATTGAGTACCAAGATCATGTGATCTAACATTACAACATTTGTCTTAAAGGTATATTACACATCAGATTACTGCAGAGGATCCCTGGGGCTCCCTCTCCTCTTCAATCAGAGCCCTCCCTGGACTTACCTTCAGTTCATCTGGATGAGCCTCCAGGCTCTGGAGCTCCTGAAACCAGTGACCTGTGGCAGGATGTCCATCTGGGGCCTCCAGCTCATCGTCAGCATTTTAGTGAGATGCAGTCCTTAAATGGTTGGTGCCTCCTGTTAGAGAGATCGGGTGGCTGACACACTAGGCCGTCCAACTAATTGACTGGAAAGCTGACTCAAACTGAAACGTCTTCAAACACTGCAGCAGAAAATGAAGAACAGACAAGCTAGGGGAAAGGAAAAGCCAATTCAGGTCTGTGGGTATGTGCTGTGAGGACATTGTAGCCAACCAGCACCGTAGGGCAGAACTGTCAGTGACAGTCAGAGGCTCCTCCCTCAACCTCTTTCACCTCTCCCCCCTTCAAGGGTTTAATTGAGTCTAATTTGTGTTTTGAGTCAATGTACATCCCACAAACGTATCAAATAGGTCAGTGTGGCCCATACTTTCCACTGAATAATAACAGCAGTATGACCTGGTTGCTTCATGACACGAGGGAGAAAGGAATAGAAGGACGTGTTGATGGGGTGAGATAAAGAGGGGTTGGAAACTTGTGTGGAGCATATACACCAACAAGGACTGCTGGACAGAATAGCCTGTTCCTGTTCTGTAAAATTCTGTATAGTACAAATTTTGATGGGTGTTCAAGGAATGTTTCAAGTATCTAAGTGAAAAGTCCTGTATCAGCGGGAAAGTTAAATTAATGACGCGAGTTGTTTCCAAAACACAGGAATGTGGCATTTCGTGGTCGAGTGATACAAAATGAAAGAGATGATGCTGAGATCAGCAGTTTTCAGAACTGGACTGCCATCACCTACTAACAACTCATCATCCACAGATCCTAACACATTCACCTATCCCTCACTTTTCCAGAACCTCTTCATCCAATTCAGGGTCGCTGGGAGTCGGAGCGTATCCCGACAGGCATTGAGTGCTAGGCAGGGTACACTCAGGATGGGACACCAGCCCTTCCCCCAGATTCATCTATCAATAACAGCAAAATACTGCAGATGCTGGAAACCTGAAATAAAAACAGAAAATGCTGGAAACACTCAGCAGGTCTGGCAGCATCTGTGGAGAGGGAAACAGAGTTAACGTTTTGAGTTGAATATGAAGATTCATGTTGGACTTTCTCTCCACAGATGCTGCCGGACCTGCTGAGTATTTCTGGCACCTTCTGTTTTTATTACCTACCAGCAACCTTGGAGAACCGGCTCACTGGGCTTCAGATCAGTAAGGGGGTAGTTCAGGTCTGTGGGTATGTGCTGTGAGGACATTGATGCCAACCTGCACCGCAGGGCAGAACTGTCAGTGACAGTCAGAGGCACCTCCCTCAACCTCTCCCCCCTTCAAGGGTTTAATTGAGTCTAATTTTTGTTTTGAGTCAATGTACATCCCACAAACGTATCAAATAGGTCAGTGTGGCCCATACTTTCCACTGAATAATAACAGCAGTATGACCTGGTTGCTTCATGACACCATATTAGTACTTTCCAATGTAGAAGGATTATGTATTGTACTACCACGTTAACACAGAACTAAGAAACGCACCATTTCGTACTAGTGCCATTATGAAGAACTGTTTTGGAGTTATATTCAAGAGGAATTATTAGAGGTGCAAGGTAGCTGTAGAATTGAATCTAATCTAGTTTGATAGTTCAAGGACTAAACACTGCCACTTTCATTTGTGTAGGAATTAGCCAGACTCAATGTAAGAAAATAACAGTTTACTGCTTTATAATTATTAATAACTCATTTTAACACTCACAAAAATAACCTTAATTCTGGGAGTGTGTGAAAATATTGCAGTAGGATTAATAGAGCTGAAGAATAAATATTCTCAATGGATCCTCAACTTGGAGCTGGTAGGTGTGAGTTATGTCAGTGTACAACTTCCAGGAAACGCACAGATGATAAAATCAGACTATTAAATCAGATAAATTCTACAATCTGTAATTTAAATAAAAATGTTAACATAACCATTGCATATTTTCTGCAAGATAAGCAAATATATTATAGGGAGCTGCATCCTGCACATAGGGTGGATTATAGATGGGGGGTCTTGCCCGCTAGCTGGAGAGCCCGCCGCATTAGGTGCCAGTCACACGCTTAACTGGGCAGCGACGGGCCTTCCTCAGGGTGGAAATCCCACCCACTGAGCACTGTCAGCCAATCGGAGGCCGGCAGTTCTTCATTGCTCAGCAACGCCACCACGGAGTGGTGGCTGCTGCCGGTAACGCGCCCACCCAAGGCCCAGGATCGTTGAGGGACCAAGGCAACTGGTTAGTGCTGGCAGACGGGGGGATTGTGGGTCGTGGGGGAGTGGGGGAGGGAGTTGGGCAGCAAGGATGGGTGGGTGGCTCTCAGTTGGCCCTCCTCACCCCCAATCCCGATGCTGGGTCCCTTGATCAGGCACTGAGTGCCTTCGAGTGAGGGAGGGACACCCCTTGGGAGCCCACAAGTAACACTGAGGGAGTTTCCTTTTCAGGCTTCCTGCATGATGAGACCCCTTCCCACTGCTGGGTGAATACCTATGGCAGCAGCATGAGGTTCTTGAGCGGGCATTAATGTCTCAGTTAAGGGCCTCAATTGACAGTGGGGTGGGAAGGCCAGGCACAAGCCTTCCTGTCAAGGATATAATTGGGGCAGAGGCAGGGAATTAAATGCCCCTACCGCCAAAATCCCCACAGGGGGAGGGCATTAAATTCCGCCCATAGATTTTCCTGAGTTCAGAATCAACCAAGAACAACCTTCAGCTTAATAGTTAAGATAAATTAATTTATTAAAGAGTTTGAGAAAATGACACACAGACAATCTTAGTTGGACGTGAGGTATTTAGGTTACGATGCTATGGGTTAATACGTTGACCTTTTAACTCTGGGACTGGGTTGCAATTAGCAAAGACAAGGGAATGAAATGAGTCTCTCATATCCAAACGGTGCTACATGAAATGAATTGGGCTGCACCAATCTAAATCCTTACGGTCACAGGACTAAACTGGACATCTTCAGAGGGGTCGAAGGATAGCTGTAGGGTGGGGTGGGGCCGGGGCAATAGTGTGAAGTTGGTATGGTTCATTGATGAGGCCAATGCAGAGGGAATTTTAATCTGTATTTAACCTGTGCTTGAGTTTACCTAAGAGTGCTGGAAGCTGATAATATGTGGGCCTGAGAAAGGTTTCTAGTATTCCAGCCCTGAGTTCCTGCCTCATGGCACTAATGAAGCTGTGGGCATCAGTGGAGCCTCATGAAATTATCCTTTGTTATTTTACAAATACAGAATGGCATTTCACTCCCAAATATCCATATCCCCATCACACACCCCCACCCCCCCCCCCCCCCCCCACCCCCACGTGTAGGAAGACCAGTGCTTTTATTGACTGGGATTGGGGAAAAAGGCTCCCCAGTATTCCTGCCCACTGAAGTGTGCAGGGATAGGGATTCTCCAAGACTGACTGCCGCAGGTATTCACACCGCTAGCAACGAGGGTGTAAGATCACCAGGGCATTACAAAATAATTGTGTCTGTGTTTTTTTTTTCATTTTGTTTGAGTGTATTTACTTATTAGTTCTAAAAATATTCAAGAGGCTGTTTGACTAATGTGGGGGTTGGAGGTGAAACGGCGTTGGCATCTCTAGATTCAAATCATGCCTAGAGTTTAAAATTAAGTAAGAAGAGAACTTGCATTTATATAGCACCTTTCACGACCTCAACATGTCCCGAAGCACTTTACAGCCACTGGAATACTTTTCGAAGTGTAGTCCCCTCTTGTACACAGCAGCCAATTTGTACAATAGAATTCTATTATACATTAAGACTAAAATGAAAGCTGTAATAAGGTTATTGCCTGCCTAAACTATGATGCAATGTGAGCTTTAGAGAGTTACAAAACCTGGGTAGCTGCAGTGTACACAGCATTAGGCCCTCACACTGGCTTCCCCAATCCCAGTAGGCAGTTAGAATATGCCAGCTGGTGCCAAAAATGTCAACTCTTTTTGTTGTTTACAACAGCTGCATTATTTAATACCCCTGCCTCACACATTTTGGTGTAAAATTACAAAAGGGCTCTGAGATTTCACATAGGCTCATGGGAACAGGAGGAGGCCATTTAGTCCCTTGAGTCTGCTCCACCATTCAGTGAGGTTGTGGCTGATCTGCGACCTAACTCCATATTGCTTTGCTCCATATCCCTTAATACCTTTGGTTAACAAAAATCTAGCATCAATTGCCATTTGTGAAGAGTGTTCCAAACTTTGTGTATAGAAATGTTTCTCAATTTCACTCCTGAAAGGTTTGGCCCTAGTTTTTAGAATTTCTCCTCTAGTCCTGGATTCCCCAGTCAAAGCAAAAAAGAAATACTTGCCTTTATTTAGCACTTTTCACAGCCACCGGATGTCTCACAGCGCTTTACAATGAAGTGCTTTTGAAGGGTAGTCACTATTGTAATGTAGGAAATGCAGCAGTCAATTTGTGCACAGCAAGCTCCCACAAACAACAGTGTGATAATGGGCAAGTCATCTGTTTTTATGATGGGATTGAGGGGTAAATATTGACCAGGACACCGGGCATCACTCGCCTGCTCTTCTTTGATAAAGTGTCATGGGATCTTTTAGGTCCACCTGAGAGGTTCATAAGGGCAGACAGGGCCTTGGTTTAAAGTCTCATTAAAGTCAAAAGACAGCACCTCTGACAGTGCAGCGTTCCCTCTTTAATGCAATGGAATGTCAGTCTTGATTTTTGTGTGGAAGTCTTGGAATGTGACTTGAACTCAAAACCTCTTGACTCATGCAGGAGTGCTGCCAACTAAGCTACAGTTGGCACAAGCCAGGCTTCTATCTACCTACCCCATCTGCTCTCCTTAATATATTGAAAACTTTGATAAAGGTTCACCTTCTAAGTTCCAGAGAATACAATTCTGGCTTGTGTAATGTCACCTTGTAGTTTAACCCTTGGAGTCCAGGTGAGTAAGTAATTAGCCATAGTCCACAAAGGACCAGAGGTATCTCTCTCCATTAGAGAGAGACAATCGATTATCTTTAGATTGAGAGGCACCATTCTCAAGAGTGGGGCAAAGTGAGGAGGCAGGCCTTCACAAAGTACCGCAGACAATACACGGATTGAATCCATACTGTTGGCATCATTCTGCATCACACTCTAGCCATCAAGCCAACTGAGCTAACGAAGCAGGTATCATTCGAGCAAATCTATGCTGCACTCCCTTCAAGGCGAAAATATCCTTCCTAAGGGTTGGAGCCTAAAACTGCTCACAGTCCTTCAAGCTGATGTCCAACTAGGGTTTTGTATAGCTGAAGCTTGCCTTCTCCTCCTTGTATTATAGTCCTCCACACATAACAAATTTAAAATGAAATTATGAAAACTTTGCCCCTTAAGAACCAGAAATGAGTCATTTGACTTTGCTACAAGTCAGGCTTAGTAAGTGCAATCGGTAAACGTGCATACAAAGCAAAGAATAAACAACAAATACAGGGAGCACCTCATGATCATTGCAAATTAAATGGGTGTTGAATGACAATGGTTAATACATTTCTCATATTATTAGGAATGCTGAGGAAATGAATCAAGGCTCCGATTACTGTATCTCAAAAAGAGACTAAATAATGGTGTACACGACCAACAGTGGGCAGGAATAACTAGTCAGGGCAATTCCTATACTCTAAACCTTTATTGAAGGTGGTTTTCTATCTCACAAGGCTCAGTAACCAGGCTTAAAGCAAAGCTATTCAGATAGTGGTTTAAAAAAAAACATTTACAATGTGTAAGTGTCACGGTGCTATTAACTATTCAGCTTTAAACATACGCAAGACTTGATGCTGATATTGATTGCCGTAGAAAAACAGAATCAAGAAATAAGTACAGTACAGAAAGAAGCCCATTCGGCACATTGAGTCTGTGTTTGTTCTCTTGAAGAGTAATCCAGCCCGTTCCATCCCCCTGCTCTTTCCCCATAATCTCTGCATTTTTCATCTTTCACGTACAGTCTTCACTGAAATGTGTTATTGTTCTTGTAACTTTATTTATTTGTGGTAAATAATACAGATGGGAAATACTTCTCAATAGAAAACCATTCATTATGCTCTTCCAAATCATTAATCCTTCATTTATAGATTTACATCTTCACAACATTTTTGCTTTCCATTTCATTGCGTTGAATGTGGAGATGGTGGGGTGGTGGTAATATCACAGGACTAGTAATCCAGAGGTCCAGGCTAATGCTCTGGGTACTTGTGTTCAAATTCCATCAGGGCAGCCGGAGGAATTTAAATTCAATTAATAAAATCTGGAATTAAAAGCTAGTCTCAGTAATGGTGACCATGAAACTATCATTGATTGTTGTAAAAATTCTTACTCGCTGATGCCCTTTAGGGAAGGAAATCTGCCATCCTTACCTAGTTTGGTCCACATGTGACCCGGACCCACAAGTTGACTCTTAACTGCCCCCTGAGATGGTCTAGACAGCCACTCAATTCAAGGGTGATTAGGGATAGGCAACAGATGTTGGCCTTGTTAGTCATGCCCACATCTCATGAAAGAATACCTCGGCCTGAATTTTCCTGTGGGCGATTTGGGGGCAGGGCCCGCTTGCCGACGGGAATATGACACGGGATGACGTCGGGAGGAACCCTTGCACTAGTGAACATGTTAGTCACTTTGGCTGTGTTCTAAGCCTCAGGCCTCATGCTGGGAGGAGAAACCTGCCTTCAGCTGAGTATGTGGGCTAAGACTGTGTTGTCTGAAAAAGAAATTGACGAGAATGTAGAGTGAAACCATCAATAAACAATAAGTAGAGGAGGTTATTAACATTACCAAGGAAGATGTTTGTGGTTGTTGGTTGTCAATCATCTCAGTTTTAGGACATCACTGCAGGAGTTCCTCAGGGTAGTGTCCGAGGCCCAACCATCTTCATCAATGACCTTCCTTCCATCATAAGGTCAGAAGTGGGGCTATTCATTGATGATTGCACAATGTTCAGCACCATTCACAACTCCTCAGATACTGAAGCAGTCCACGTCCATATGCAGAAAGACCTGGACAATATTTAGGCTTAGGTTGATCAGTGGCAAGTAACATTCGTGTCACACAAGTGCCAGGCAATTACCATCTCCAACAAGAGAGAATCTAACCATCGCCCCTTGACATTCAATGGCATTACCATCACTGAATCCCCACTGTCAATATCATGGGGGTTACCATTGACCAGAAACTGAACTGGACCAGCCATACATGTAGCTACAAGAGCAGGTCAGAGGCTGGGAATCCTGTGATGAGTAACTCACCTCCTGATTCCCCAAAGCCTATCCACTATCTACAAGGCACAAGTCAAGATGGAATACTCTCCTCTTGCCTGGATGAGTGCAGCTCCCACAACACTCAAGAAGCTTAACACCATCCAGGACAAAGCAGCTTGATTGGCAACACATTCCACAAACACTCACTCACTCCACCACCTACGCACAGTGGCATCCGTGTGTACCATCTACAAGATGCACTGCAGTAACTTACTAAGGCTTATTCGACAGCACCTTCCAAACCCAAAGCCTCTACAACGTAGTAGGACAAGGGCAGCAGATGCATGGAAACACCACTGCCTACAAGTTCCCCTCCAAGCCACACACCATCCTGACTGTTCCTTCGTTGTTGCTGGGTCAGAATCCTGGAACTCCCCCACTAACAGCACTGTGGGTGTTCCCACACCACATGGACTGCAGCGGTTCAAGAAGGCAGCTCACCACCACCTTCTCGAGGGCACTAGGGATAGGCAATAAATGCTGGCCCAGCCAGCGACGCCCACATCCTGAGAACAAATTTAAAAATACATGAACAGAGTTGGAGAGAGGAGCAAGTGAGAGAGCAGGGTGGGCCTTAGGGAACTCTCAGTTAATGCAGAACATGTTTTAGTCTAAATTGAGCATAATCTCAACCCAGGAACAGGATACTTGAATTTTTGAAAGAGAAGCATGACTGCGTGGTATCACAACTCATTGATGCACAATAGATTAATTTTTATGGTATTCAGATGGGTTTTAAATGACATCAAATGCCTTTCTTGATTTAGGCATGGAGAAAGCTTCCATTAAAAGACAAAAGTTAGCTGAAGAAAGTCACTGTGGTTGCATCAAATGACTCCAGACTGGGCAGAGGCTGGCGTAAATATGGTGACCACGTGTCACAAACGTACGGGGCCGGATTTTCCCTTCGTCAGGCCGGTCCAGGAGCAGCCCCGAAACAGTCCACTGCCCATGATCGGGCCCCGGCCGCCATTTCACGCTCGCTGGCCAATTAACGGCCCAGCCGGTGTGAAACACGGGCTGAGGAGCTCAGCGCTGCCGGGGTGGGGGCGGGAGGAGCGCGAGCGCTAAAGTCTGCGCGTGCGCGGGGGGGTGGAACGCGGGCTGAAGGCACAAAGCTGCCTCAGGGAGCTGAGGAATTTTACAATGAAAAATAAAGATGTTAAAAATAAGGGAAACATGTTCCCACATGTGACTCGGTCACGTGAACGGGGACATATTAAAAATGATGTTTAAAAATTTTTATTTTTAAAATGATTACTGTCGGAAGCCTCATCCCGCCCGTGGGTGAGGTCTCCTATAAAATGCAATGGCCACCTGGTCTATTCACCCGCCCGCCAACCGAAATATCGTGCGAGTGTGTGCGATGACGTCTGGGCGCTCGCCTGACATCACCGTGTGCTATTTTACTCCCGATCGGGTCGGGTGTGCGCCCGCATGCGGGGCATAACATTCTGCCCATGAAAGAGACCGTCGGAAGTGTCCAGAAATAACGTAAAAGGGAATCATCACAAAAACACCAAGCAACGCAAATACATAATGTAACAATCTCCGATGAATGTCTGCAATGCAGAGAGAAAGATACTAGAAGGAAAAAATAGAGAGAGTTAAGTATTAACAGAAAAGAAGGGAGAGAGAGAGAAACAGCAGAGAGCGAACTGAGGAATGAGAAGAGAGTGAACAAAGGAGAAACAGCAGTTAAACCAACGGAACCTTAGAGCAGAAAAAGAGAGGGAGAATGAAAATAAGACAGCAAAACGAAGAAATAAGGAAAAGCAAAGAGACTGAGAAGGCAAACAAGATAGATGTACGGAGAGCCGCAAAAAACAGGACAAACGTGATGTGATAAAAGATTCTGGAACAATACTTTTGCACATAGGCATGCGTGAAAATCAATAGGTAGAGAGTTTGCGTTCCCATTTGCATCCTGCAACTTATGCGGGAGAAAAAAATTCCACCAAAAATCCAGGAAGAATGGTATTAAGGAGGAAAAGTCTGATCATAATCTGTGGATACTGGGCTGAAAAGTACACTATGAGAAATAGAATTGAATCTCCTTTAGAATATAACAGCACAGTATAGATAGACACAACGGTCCCATTTTATCCCCATTGTGCAGTTTTCTTTCCCAAGTTATCAACGCAATGACATATTTATTGGTAGAGTTTTAATACTGGAAATAACAGTTTGTGCTGTGGAGAAACTGTTTAATCGCAAGTCACAAAGCAAATCAAGTCTATCAGTCAGAGATTGTCTTCAGCAGCATCAGTAAATAGCTGGTGATGTAGAACTGAGTTCTGCTCAACAAATTTCTCTCACATTTCTATTTCCTTCCCATTTTTAAGGTACGTTTTTACATCCAGTACTTAATAGGGATCCACAGGCTAAAGTGTAGCCTGCTGGGTTTGAACAACAGGTTCACTTGGAAACATTTTTAACATGTTTACGATAATGAGACAGTTTGTGACGCCTCGAATGTGACATTTCCACTTGATACACAGCATTGTAGTTAGTGAATAATGAGCTGTTAAAATGACCTATTTTAGATGAACAATTAACAGATTAACATTTTCAAGGATGTGAACAGGACACAAATGACACACTTAAATGTACTAACAGGCTTCGATAGAAATTAATAGAGGAAAATAGTTGCTTTTAACTCGATGTTTAATCAGTGAATTAACTCAAGGTGAATCATCTTGTAAGAACGTAAACAAAATAGGGATTAAAATGATTAAAAAGTAATATTTGATAAACTACTAAGCTTCCACTAATAATTTGAAAACATATTTGAATGATTAAAAGATTGCATCTTCCTATTTTTAAGTGGTACCAATATGCTTTTTATAGTTCCTGGAAGAGCTGACTTCCACATGTTCTATAAAAGTCACTATTGTGTACAAATGCTGAATTTTTCTGTGTTTTCATGTGGTTTATTTTATCACTTAACCTATCGTTTGACCACCAAACTTATTACAAAGTGAAAACTTTCCTTTTTATCTTTTTTTCAATTCAAAGCAGTGAGCAACATATGTCCGACATCTGGCTAATGCACCATATGCTTTAAAGTCGAGTTTATTAATCGGTCGCAGTTTTCCCCCCAAGATGCATACAATAAATTAGCTTTGATATCATAGAGCCTTTTTTGCGTTGACGACATTAACTAAGATAGTGGTGCCATTACCATGTTACTCAAACGTCCTTAAGCAGCAGAACAGATGTGCAAATCAATGTAAACCGGAACAAAAATTATCAATGAGACACATTTCTATTTACTTGATCTTCAGGGGGCTGTGCCACAAGCTGCATCTTGATAGCACATCGTTTTAATTTGCTGCAGTCTTCACAAAAAAAAAGGACAGTTTTCTTTTTTAAGACCAGTTTTCCTTCCTTTTCCCTTTCTCCAGGCATTGCCGCTCATTTTCACAAATCTTCTCCACAACCGGAGGGTCATGCGAATGAGATACAGACTCCCTGGAGGTGGAGGACAGGAAGAATGGGGAGATGGGGGTGGGGGGGGTGGAGGGGTGTTGGGGTTGAGGGGTTTGTCGGGAGATTGTCACCAGGCTAGTGGCCTTCTGCCAATTCCCATCCTCAGAATTGTACACAATGGTTTGATATATTAAGTAATATTTGTCCACTGATTCCCTTTGAAGGGACTTCCTACGTTCTCCTCCCTCTCCATAATCCTAGTGCCACCTGTGTGGAATCCTCCATGCTCTGCAAACATCTCTATAGCCCTGGTGTAAGATCATTGCTGAGGTGCATTTCCTAGCTTTTCAGTGCAAGTACGTTGCCTTGTGCTTAGTTGTAGCCTTTCTCCTTCCCCTGAGTTCAAAATTCAACTCTAACTAATTCCACATATATAACGAGTGCCCTGACTGACATTCAACCGTGTAACCATGAGTGAAGTGGATCTTTAACACTATAAATATTTGCATACCGATCATGTGCTTTCAGTTTAACCACCTCAGTGGGGTGTGTATAAGAGTTTGCAGAGGAGATAAGTGGTTGGTTTTGGCCATTCCAGCTGTTTTTTTTTATTTAACTAACACATTTCTTTCATCCATCAACATTGCAATATTAGAGCTGTTTTCATATGCTTTGTGTGGCAATGAAGAAAGAGAGAGTTTAATAATTGATTGAGGAAGACACATGTATCGGATTCCCCTGTGCTATCTCTATCACATGAATGATTCTCTGAGATGCCAGTGAAGAAGAGCCTGGACCCTTTAATCTTCTTCCACCTGGCAGTTTTTCAGTATGGCTTCCCCAATGAATGTAACATTTCACTAACGATTAGAACCTTCTCATTCCAACAATATTATGTTAAGAATCTGGGCAACTCTTTCTAAATTTCACAATATTAAATCAGTGGTTTTGCTGAAATCACCAGCAACACGCAATAGCTTTTTTTGTGTGTGTGATGGTTGTAAATGGCAGAGGTTTAATCCTTTTGTTGCAATATTTGCAACTCATCCATGACCCTTCCAGTTGGTTTCCTGTAAGTTACTCTCCTGTAAAATGAGCTGCTTGCAAGGATGGGTGAGAGCATTGCTTTTATTTACCAAAACTTGTCCTTTACTATGTGTGTGGGTGGGTGTGTGTGTGCGGACGTGGGTGTGGGTCGGTGGGGTGGGGGGGTGTGAGGCTGTATATGTAGGAGAGGAGGGTATGTGAGGGTGTATAAGTATATGTGGGGGGGCGGAGAGCGAGCGCAGAAGTTCGCACACGCGTGTGAGTGTGCGCAGTAAAAGCTGCCTGAGGCACAGAGCTGCCTCAGGGAGCTGAAGGTTTTTAAAGTGAAAAATAAAGAATTTAAAAATGTTAAAAACATGTTAAAAATATGTGCTCATATCACATGAGCAGGGACGCGTTTGAAATTAGCTCGGAAAATATTTATTTATTTTTAAATCACTGATAGAAACCTCATCCCGCCTGTGGATGAGGCTTCACAAAAAAATCCAAAGGCCGCCTGGTCGATTTGCCTGCCAGTCAACCGTAAATTTGGCTGGGCAGGGAAAAATTTATTTTAATTATGACTTTAATTGTCTTAATCGGCCGCTTAATAGTTGGCGGGTGTGGTGCCGACTCCCGTGTGTGCCCACTGGCTGAAATATCGCGCGAGTGCACGATGATGTCGGGATGCTCGCCCAACGTCATCGCCCGTCATGTTGCACTCGTTTCGGGTCGGGTGCATGCCCGCCTGTCGAGTGCAATATTCGGCTTTGGGGGAGGGGAATGGGGAGGGAGAGGAGAGTGGGCAGTGAATGGAGGCCCTCCGAGTCAGAAGGAACACTCTGCTCCATTTCTGCGCATTTCTTTTGAAAACATCGATCCTTTTGAAGCCAGCCTCAAGTGGTCTGTTAAGGCAGCACTGTTAAGGCCACATGCAGGCACCAAATATGATGTCTGCTGTGCTCAGGTCAGACCGAGTTTTGATTTGGATCTGAAAACAGATTTCCCCCTTAACAGCAAATTCATGGAGCATCTGCTTTAGGTGATCACCAGGTCTGCTTCTATAATGAACAAACCGATATAGCGTTGGATATGTTTGCTTGGAGCAATGCCTTTGTGCACTGCTGCCTCTTGTGTACTGTGGCTTGCCATAGTCATGTGACTGCTGAGGTCATCTTGGATGAAACAAAGGCTTGGGGCAGAAGTCATTTTTACCCACCACATGGAACATGGGGCAGAATTTTGCCGTCGGCGAGTGGGGGGGTGGGGCCCACTTGCTGAAGCCTAAAATGACGCGGGATGACATCAGGCGGAACTCCCGACGTCACCCCGCCCCATTTAAATTTTCAGGAAGGCGGGGGCGCAGCAAAATCAGCTGCTTGCCCACCGACCTGTCAATGGCCACTTGAAGCCATTGACAGGATCATTAAAACAATTAAAGGACCTGCCCGTCCAACCTTAAGGTTGGGGGACAGGACAGGAGCCCCAGCAACAACTAGAAAAAACATGAAACCTCATCCAGCAGCGGGATGAGGCTTCATGTAGGGTTTTGAAAAGTTTAATAAAGTTGTTCTGTAAATTATGAACATGTCCCAACTCTTGTGACATTGTCACATGAGGGGTCATGTAAGGGATTTGTCTTTTCTCTATCTTTAATAGTTTTAAAAGTCGAGGCGATTTCCCTGAAGCTGCACTTAGCCTCAGGGAGATGTGTGCTCTTTTGTGCACATGTGTGAAAGAGCACACTCTCGATTTTAGGGATTCCCCGCCCCCTCCCCGCCCGCACAGGGAGAGCATAGCGCTTCCCGTCGGACGTTACGCTGGGCGGGCCTTAATTGGCCCGCCAATGTAAAATGGCGGCGGGGACCTGATCGCTGACGGCAATCAGCTCCACGCCCGCCCATGATTGGTTCAGGCCCGCCTGCCCAACAGGCAGAAAATTCTGCCCATGGTGTCAGGAATATGCAGCTGAAATGGTGTGCTTTTTGATGGCTGTAACAGAGCCAGCCATTGTAAAACAGCAGAGAATAAGTAAAACTTCAGTCTGCAACTTTGTACAGGATATTGACTGCTGGGTGCGTCAGTCTGACTTTGAATATTCTAGTCCTGGCTCCTACAGAGATGAAGGGAGATTTGCAAATAAATTGGAAATTCTTCCAGTGTCAATGGCAGAACTATGAAATTGCCGCAGAGTTAAACAAGAAGCCTGAACAAATAAGAGTAGTAACTCTGTTATTAATGTTGGGGAAAGAGTGCTACAAACTGTACTGCGCCCTATATCTCATTAAGGAGCAGAAAAGCCAGAATAGCCAGATGTCGGACATATTTGGAGGTCTTGAAGACCTACTCTGTGCTCTCTACTAATGTTATTTATGAATGCTACATATTCAACACCAGAGCTCAGGAAGACAGGGTGAATATTGATCAATATGTGGCTGCATTGAGATGTCTTGTTTACCTTATGAGTTTGAGCAACTGAAGGATGATCTGACCAAAGGTAGGATTGTCTTAGGAACAAGAGATCTCGCTGTGAGAGCAAGTCTGCTGAGTGAAGAGAGACTCACTCTCAAGGAAGCTATTGACATGTGCAGAAGCTCTGAAGTGGTTAATCCTCAGCTGAAGAGTATTGATTGGAGAAGTGATGAGGCTTTGCACTATACTGAGAGGCAACTGAGGCCTTCCAAGCACAAGACCACGGAGAGAAGGAAGAACTATTTACAGAAGGGCTGGCAGAAAGATCAGAGCTGAAGTACTGGATGTAAAAATTGCAGAGTTCACCACACAAAAGAAAGGAAAACATGTCCAGTGTTTGCAGTGATCTAATGGCAAGAAGCTGAATCACTTTTCACACAAGTGCTTTGCTGGAAAGAAGAAAAACCAGTCTATAAAAATGTTTGTTGGAGAGATGTCGGACAATGAATCTGACGAATCACTGCACTCCCTAGGTTGGCACCTGTCAAGTCTCAAAGTAAAAGATGGTTTGTGACTATTGCAACGATGACGACAGAAAGAGAGCATCAAATTATTGTAGAATGTCGGATTCATGCCGGTACTACGTGCAACGTCATGAGCTTTGTGGACCTGTGTGAAGCCCCCCAGCCATTTAACCCTCCAGCAATTGGCTGGAGACGACCTTCACTTGGGGGAAGTCCCACCTCAGAGAGCTGCCAATCTGATTGGCTGGCAGCTCTCTGGTCAGTGCAATGCCAGAAGCTGCAGTGGCAAAGACTGGGATGCAATCAGTCCCCAGGAACAGGTAAGTTTGGGGGTATCGGGGCGGAGAGGGTAGGGCAGGCCTTGGGGGTTTGGACAGAGGGGGATTGGGGTTTCAGCGGAGAGGCCAGTGGGGGGAGCGAGGTCCTGTGGTTACTGGACCTTAAATGGGAGGCATTTGAGGGAGGGCTTCCGATTATTTTCAGGCTTCCCCCTTACCTCGGAATGTCTTCTGCCAGCTTGAAAATTGGGGCGGGGCAGGAAATGGCCCCTAGCTGCTCAATAATTGGCCACTGAAGGGCCTCAACAGGGGTCAAGGGTGGGTGGCCCAGCCTAGGCCTCGCCCGCCCCAGCAGAAAATTGCAAAGTGGTCGGGGAGGGTGGGAACCCAGCGGGAAGCCCAACCGCGGAATTTCACCCTCACAAACCCTCCAGCGGGGAGCGTAAAATTCTGCCCAAAAGCTTGAACTGGTTACTCTCCATGTACCAGAAGAGGTTTGCAGTGCTTTGCACGGCACCAAGCCATTTACTGCTGAACAGATCCTGATAAATTACAAAGATGTTTTCACGGTCTTGGATGTCTTCCTGGTGAATATCATCTTGAAGCCGATGAGGGTGTGAGACCAACTCCGCATCTTCCGAGGAGAGTTCCAGCTGCCCTCAGGTCCGGCCTGAAAGACGAGAGAGGAGCTTGAAAAGATGGGAGTAATCAAGAAAGCGGCAACTCCTACGGACTGGATTAACAAGATGGGAGCAGTGAAACAACCTGGAAAGCATAGACCCAATGGACCTCAATAAAGCTTTGAAGAGATCTCACTACTTCATGCCAACCACTGAAGAAATTTTGCTGCAACTTGCCAAGGTAAAGGTCTTTACCACCCTAGATTGACACCACCCTAGATGTGAAGGATAATTACTGGCAAGTGAAGCTAGATGAAAGTAGCAGTTTTCTGACTGTTCATCCTATGTTCCGAATGCCATTTTGGGGGGAACAGATGTTTGTGTGTGCCATTTGGCATTTCTACTGCTCTGGAAGAGTATCAATGCTGAAAATATGAGATAGTCAATGATCTTCCAGAAGTGGGAGCGGTTGTGGATGATCTGCTAGTCTATGGATGTGGAGGTGTGATGGAAGAACCAATGGAAGACCATGATCAGGATCTAGTGATGCTGCTAGAACGAGCTTGTTAGATGAGCCAGAAGCTGAACAAAAGAAACAACTGCAACGGAAGATGACTAATCAAGTACATAGGTCATGTACTAACCACAAAAGGACTTTGCCCTGATCCTGATAAGGTGAGAGCTGTAACAGAGATGCAGCAACCGACAGATGTGAAGGTGGTGCAATGATTTGTGAACTACCTAGAAAAGTTCATCGTCAATTTGTCATCAGCGTGTGAACCTCTCGGCAGGCACATTGCAAAGGATCTTCAATGGTATTCGGGCACAGAACAAGAAGCAACTTTCACTCACATCAAACAACTAGTGCTGACAACAGCAGTGCTGAGATACTACGATACTAATAACAGAGTCACCCCTGCAGTGTGATGCCAGTGCCACAGAACTTGGAGGATAACCAGTTCTGTTTGCATCCAGAGTGTTAAGGCAAATTGAACGAAGCTACGCACGGATTGTGAGAGAGTGCTTGGCTATTGTCGTTGTTTGTGAGTATTGTAACCAGTACCTGTTTGAGAGAGACAAAGTGACAGTTGAGTCTGACCACAAGCCACTTCAAAGCACCTTTCTCAAACCACTTCCATCTGCTCTAAAGCATTTGCAAAGAATGTTACTTTGTTTGCAGGGATATCATTTGGAAATGAAGTCTAAGCAGGAGAAGTAGATGTACATCACTGACATCATGTCAAGAGCCACAGTCCCACGTACAATATGTGACATTTTCCAAATTCAATGAAAAACAACAGCACGGCTTGCTCTGGAAGTCATCAACCCAGCAAAGATATTGAATCTGACAGACAAGCATCTTGCTCAGATCAAGCAAACTACACGATTGGAAGCAACTCTCCAAGTGCTGCAGGAAGTAGTGATAAAAGGATGTCCGGAAACCTTCAAGGACACACCTATTGCCAGAAGAGAGTATTGGGCATACAGAGATTAAATGATTTCTCGTGATGGCATCTAGTACAAAGGAAGTAGAGTTATCATCCCTAAGGAGACGAGGAAAGAGAGGCTGAAGTGCATCCATGCAAGTCATCAATGAATTGAGTCCAGTCTAAGGAAGGCAAGAGAAGTGCGCTACTCCAGACATGAGCAATGAGATTAAGGACCATATCAGTCAGCTCAGCGCTTGTAATGAACACCAAGCTAAGTAAGCTAAAGAGCTGCTCATGACTCTTGACATTCCAGGCAGACCATGGATGAAGCTTGGAGTAGGCCCCTTGAATTTCTTTGGAACTGACTAGCTTGTCATCGTTGACTCCTATTCCGACCACTGTGAGTTGAGCAAGCTGATGTCAAAAGCTACCAGTGAGATTGTAGAATGCCTGAAAGCACACTTCAGTCGTCATGGCCTTCCTGACATTGTGATGAGTTACAATGACTCCCAGTTCCTGAGTGGACAATTCAGAAACTTCATGAAGGATTGGGAATTCAGTACTACACATTGGGCAGAATATTGAGCTCGGTGGGCGGACACGCATCTGACCTGGCCGAGCGTAAAATGACGCGCGATGACATTGGGCAAGGGTCCCGACATCATCGTGTAGTCCCGCAATATTTCATTCAGTGGGCACGCACCGGAGCTGGCAGAGTGCCCACTGACAATTAAAAGACCTATTAATGCTATTAATAAGGTAATTAATGTCACATTTATGCTGCCCATCCAACCTTACGATTGGTGGGCAGGCGAAAATGCCAAGCGGCCTTTGTACTTTTTAGGAAACCTCATCCACGGGCAGGATGACGTTTCCTAAAGCAAATAAAAATAAAATAAAAATTTCACACTTGAATTAAAAACATGTCCCTGCTCATGTCACATGAGAGGACATGTTTTATGGCATTTTAATGACATTTTATGACATTTCTCTTCATTTTTTTTAAACTACGCTCCATCTCCCTGAGGCTACTCCATGCCTCAGGGAGATTGAAATGCTCTTTCATGCGCATGCGTGAAGTTCGTGCTAGGCCCGCTCGCCCTCCTCCCCCCGCCTGCACTGACAGAGCCCAGCACTGCTGCTTGCGTTCCACGCTGGGTGTGCCTTAATAGGCCCGCCTGCTTAAAATTGTGGTGTGGTGCCGATTGCAGGCTGACCACCCCTGCTGAACACCCCTGCCAAGGGCAAAATTCTGCCCATGATCTCCACACTGTCCCCAGTCACATGGAAAGGCTGATGCAGCTGTGAAAATTGGCTCCGAGATCATTACAAAAATCAAGTAGATCCAGAGTAGATGTGTACAAGGCAATCTTAGAGTGGAAAAACATACCATTGAAGGCATGGAAAGTTGTGCAGTCCAGTGACTAATGCCACACCACACCCAAACTACTCTTCCAGCAGCCACACTACTGAAGCCACAAGTAGTAACAGGCGTAAATGAAAAAATCAAAGTGAAACGACAGAAAGTCAAATTTCACTTTGATAAAGCGGCCAAGTCATTGCCAGAGCTGAGAGTTGGAGAGCCAAACTCAATCGTACACGGTGAAAGTGAACGACCAGATATATCGCTGCAACTGCAGACATATACATGGAACTAGAGTCGCTACTCTTTCATAGCAGACAGCTGATGAGGAAGTGTTGATTTCATCAACTGAATAAGGAACAGAATGACAATCAGTCCCAGAGGTCAACTGCTCCCCAACAAATGCAATGGATCAGCAGCGACACTCACCACAACAAAGGCATTCCCCAGGGAGGCAATATCAAGCCAGGAACCAGCAGACACCAGGCGCACATCCGATAAAAACCCACATGTGTACCATTAGAAGATCTGAATGTTTTGAAGATTATGTGTGCAATGCATGTGCAGACACATGCCAGAATGAAAAATTTGGACCTCTTTGCACCTGTAAAATGGTCCCAATTTCCCCAGAGGAAAACTGTATAGCCATAGTTTGCTCTGTAAGATTTAGGAATGTTGCATTATTAGGCTGCTAACTCCGGTCTATTCGGTTGAGTCATCAGCATAAATATCACATTTTAACTTGTTTAAACAGCACCAATTAGTCTTAGTTTTCACTGAAGTGCAGAGTCTCCCAGCACAGATGGAATTAAGAAGTTAGGCAAAATAAGTTAATTTTCCATAACATTTTTAATTATTGGAGACACATGTGAAATGTTCAGGACAAATATTTGGTGTAAGATGTGTCACTGATGACTCCTCATCTCCACCTCTTCTTTCAATAATGCAACTGGATTTTGTTCTCTCGTACCACAAGTCTTTCCTACGAGTCCAATATTCTGCTGTTATTGGGCATTTCAGAAAACTGTGGAACGCAAGATGTGCAGATGCCCGTGGGTCAAAATCCTGGAACTCCCTCCCTAACAGCACTGTGGGTGTACCTACACCACATGGACTGCAGCGGTTCAAGAAGGCAGCTCACCATCACCTTCTCAAGGGCAATTAGGGATGGGCAATAAATGCTGGCCCAGCCAGCGAAGCCCACATCCCACAAATGAGTAAAATAAAAACTTCTCCATTATTGAGGTCACAGATATAACATTTTCTCTAGTCTAAGGCTGCTTGACTCCCAACTTTCCATATTTCCATTTTATGCTACTGCCTGCCTCTAGCACAGTAATATGAAAAATCAGAGTATTCGCACTAAAATGTTTTGCTGCATCATAATAAAGATGAAGCAATTTATATTTTTTAAATGATAAACAAAGATCATTAAAACACGATCTGTATAAAAATGAAGAATTTTATCGTATCTTCAGAGCATGTTTATTCCATTTGCACACTGTGTTCATCAAATGTTATTCAATTTTTCATACAGTTTGTGTAGGTCACTTGAAGAGTGCTTCTGCCTCTTTAAAATTCAATTGTCTCATTCAAAAAATAATGAAGCCCCACTATCATTATCCTTTTATTAATAACTACCAGTCAAATTAGTGATGCTCCACTGAGATACAGAGTGGGGCTTTTTAATCACTTCAGTGGTGAAATACAATTCACTACATTTCTGAAATGTATTATAAGGAAGAGCAAAATGAGTGTTGTTTAAGTTTGTGCCTAGTTTATTCAAATCATAGCAAGGGTGTATGTCATGCTGAAAAGCAAACTAAGAACTTAGTTGACAGTGCGAATAATTAAGGCCATTTTCTAGAACTTTTCTCACTCAGGCCAACATCCCCAGCACCACAGCATTGACCACACTCGATCTGCTCCGCTGGGTGGGCCACATTGTCCACACAGCTGACACGAGACTCCTGAAACAAGCGCTCTACTCGGAGCTTTGACACGGCGAGCGATGCCCAGGAGGGCAGAGGAAACGCTTCAAGGACGCCCTCGAAGCCTCCTTGAAAAAGTGCAACATCCCCACCAACATCTGGGAATCCCTGGCCCAGGACCGCCTGGAGTGGAGGGAAAGCATCCGAGAAGCAGCTGAACACCTCGAGTCTCATCGTCAAGGACTAGCTGAAGCCAAGCGTCGACAGTGAAAGGAGCGCATGGCAACCTGGGCACCCCACCCACCCGTTCCCCCTACCACCCGCCTGCCCCACCTGTGACAGAGACTGTAGGTGGAGCATTGCGCTATCAGTCACCTGAGAACTCATTTTTAGTGTCATCCTCGACCCTGAGGGCCTAAGAAGAAGACTCCAGTCTGTTCACACCAGGCTCAACGGGCCCTCCCAGACTCATTGGGGTAGAAATTAGTCTAGGCCTGTTTCCGGGCCCAGACTCACCTGAGCAGTTGGGCCTGAGGTCATTGGGCTGTGATCAAAATATTCCAGTACCTGGCACACCTCTGCAGATAGCTCTCCTTTCTTTAGGGCTGAATTTCAGTCTGGCAGACAGCAGCCCTCAGGTAGGTGGTGGGTGGGGGATTGTGTAGTATGAGGATGTTCAGCATTGCAAGGGTTAACGTGGGACTGGAGAACAGTACCGCCCATAGTGTGATGTAGGCAGACACATGACAGTAGTCAGGAGACAGAGTTGCATGGAGAGACTTGAGGTGAAGTCAGCATGAAGTTAACTCCTAGTCTGGGCTGTACTTTGTACATATGTAAATAGTTATGTGGTACTGATAAACACTACTGTTCAACTTTACAAGTCTCTGAACTGAACGAGCCCTCACAATATGGTGGCAGCTCATGAATGAACCCAGAACCGAAGGAGCTGGTGAAGGACCTGGAATCTGAAAAACTAAAGGAACAACATCCTGACCGGACTGAAGTGCACCTGAACCGAAGACACAGCCAGAGATCACCTAACAAGAAACACCATTGCAAACCTGGGGGCTGAAGAGCAGAAGAAATACCCTATGCAGCTGGGGAGACTCCACCGGAGCACGTGGAGGTCCATTGTGAATCCCCATCAATTGCAGAGTTAAAGGACCCAGCAAGGGTGAGCAAAAATTCTGTTCTACGACTGTACTAGCTTTTAAAAGTCTTCAGGGCATTAATCAGTCAGAGCAGTCCATTTCGTTAATCAGCGCAGCCAGCCAGGGGGCAGAGTCAGCACCACACCACATGGCAGACCAACTCCACATTAAAAACTCAGCCAAAGCCAGGAATCGCCTTTAATCGCCTTAACATGCACCGAAAACATTCTGAAGTGTCCAAATCTTTGATTTAAAAATTTTCTGCAAGAAATCAACCCCATTGAGGTCGAGTCCGCGATCGCCGTGGGAGTCGTCAAAACCAGACAAGCGCAGGAAGAAACATGGAAAAATTGGTCACCGCAGCGCCATCTTTAACAATGAAACAGCATTTAATGCTGTAACCTCAGAGCTGAAAATCAACCATGGATAATAAACCAATTGTACCAGATCAATTTGGGCTGATACAAGGGCTGGACGAGGTGCAGAATTGAGGGCTTTGGCGAAAAAGATTTTTAAGACATAAGGTAGCTTCAGGATTAGATAAGAGGACAGAGGCTGAACAAGTGAATACATTACTGTACTCAGTAGGGCCGCTTGGCGATGACATCATTGCGAGGCAAGGAATAAATGAATCTTCAGACAAGTTTGAAGAGGTTCTGAAATCTTCAACATCTACTTTAATTTAAGAAGTGTTACAATTTTAGAGCGTGCAAAGTTCAACAAGTGAGTCCAAAGCCTGGAGGACCCATTGACTCTTTCATAAATGGATTATACAGATTGGCTGAAGGCTGTGATTACAATGATCTTAAGCTAGAGCTTAAAAGTGATCGAACAGTAGTCAGAGTGGCTGGTGATGCCCTGTTGGACATACTATAGGCAAAAATAGATCTGACTCTAGAAACGGCCATCCAAACAGTCAGACAGTCTGAAATTTGCCAACAGCACCAGTTTATTTCACAAGGCGAGGTTAAGCCATGGTAAAGAACAACCCCAACTGTCCAGCTAATAAAGCAACAAAAGGGCAGGGAGACTCCAGACCAAGGAAGACAATACCCAAACAGACCACACGATGATGGGAGACCATGTCAGCGCTGTGCAGCCAAAAGGCTTCACAGGCGAGAACAATGTCCAGTAATCTCTGTGCAGTATTTCAACTCCAACCGGCTGGGACACTTTGGAAAGCTATGCAAGTCTAAGACATCGAGACGTGCAGAGGATCCCAAAACAGTCCGTGAGATTGAGGTGTCACATCAGGAAGAAGTCTAACCATGCTCCTTGGCTGAGATCAAGGATCCTGGATTCTCCTTTTGGAACGATGACCTCTCTGTAAACAGTCACCTCACCAATTTCAAATTAGACCCAGGAGCCAGTGTTATGTCTTCTTGGATAAGGAACCATGGCTGAAAGACCTCTGGCTGCGGACGACAGACACACCACTTTATGGCCCTGGAGGAATCTAACTTCTGGCCATAGGCATGATCCTAGAACCACTCCAATATGTTCGAGATTTTGAATGCCATCTGAAAACAATCCTTTTCTGTCTTAATCAGGGGTGCCTGTGTTGCTCTTAACCTCCTCAAAATGCCAGACGGTGTCAGAACAACTTCTGTCATCAACTACACGGAACTGCAAGTTCCTGAGAAGTCCACCAGTGAAGAGACTCATGACTGGGGCTTCAACTCTCAATCATCTTCACTCTTTGCAGAGCCGGTTTGTCCAACTCCCTTGAAAGCAGCAAAGCCTCCTCTTTGGTCAGACCAGCCAAACCTTCAGATAAGTACCACCATACTTCGAGTGGAAGACACAGATGAGAATGACCAGCAACAGGACAATGAGCCCCAACCTCAGGCTCCAACAGTTGCTGTCACCCAATCTGGAAACGCCATGGCAACGAAACTGCAATTTTTAGCTGAAGTGCACAGCAGCAAGGCGATGCTGGAACAGGGAAGCATCGACCAACACCTCAGCAGAGCACACCAAGTGAGGTACGAGGGTGCAGGAAAGAAAACAGTGTGGTGATGAAAGCCAAACTACAGATTGAGCTCATGGATGAGGAACATTCAAACGGAATGGAGGTACACCTTCAACTCCCAGAAAGATCATGGTGAAGCCCACGGAAAAAGAAAACCTGTGTTCATACTATGAAGGAACAGAGTGAACACTCCCTCCCGGAGGAATAGGACAAGCCTATGGTGTCCGAACAAAGCAGATGTGCGATTGGTAAGGAAACGTTCAACTCCAAGGAATGCAAAAAGCGAATCAGATGGAGACAACCAAGTGCTGGAAGGACAGAATACTACAAATTCAATTCCAAGCCAACACAGCTCGCCCAAAGCAACTGAGCCTGCCACTCCTCCAAGTGTGAACAGAATGAGATCTAGAAGCAATGTCAAGCCTCCAGGCTATCTGAATTTATAAAGTCAGAGACTTGAGGTGGGGAGAAGGGGTAGCATGTAAAGAAATATTATACTGTAAATATGCTGGGTAAAGATTTGGGGGGAGGTGTAGTATAAGGGTGTTTGGCATAGCAAAGGTAAATGTGGGATTGGAGAACAGTACCACTCACAGTATAATGTAGAGAGACACATGGCAGTAGTCAGGAGATAGAGTTGTATGGAGAGACTTGAGTAGAAGTCAGCATGAAGTTAGCTCCTAGTTTGGGCTATACTTTGTACATATGTAAATAGTTATGTGTTACTGATAAACACTACTGTTCAACCTTACAAGCCTCTGAACCTCTTCATGAGACCTACTGAATAAACCCTTACAACAGATCGAAGTGGGCAATGGTGAGGACAGTGAATGGTGCAATGCAATTGCTGAAGACTGTGGAGCTTGTGGGAGCACTCCTGCTTCTCTGACTCCACAGGAAGGTTTCTTACGGTAAATAAAAAAAATAAACTCACCTTTTGTTGGCGACCATGGGGCCTACTGAAGAAGCCTGAACGGGTAGGCTCAACATTGGCCTCTCTCAACATTGACTAATATTGGAAAGGGGCCCTTCAACAGGCATCAGACCCCCAGGTAACATATTCAAGAACATGGACCTACAAATTCAGCAGTGGGACAATTATCTGTGCAGATTGATGGTCTATATGTACATTAAATGCCTGAAAACCAATGGAAATTTTACTCCATTAAGTTTGGGAAAGTCACTAGTTTTTAAAGTGTAACTTTTCTAAGGAATTTCAAATTTCAAAGCTAGTTTTCAATTTATGTGATTTTTAAACTTAGTAAAACAGTGAAACAGCACAGGAGGTAAAATATTCACTTTCTGAAACTTAACTGTGAATTCCCCTCCTGCCTGATACAATGGTTCAAAATATGTGCCACATTTGCTAATTTTGTTCTGTTGGATAATTGATGGGCTTGGGATGTAAAAGGGAGATGGTGGTGCAGTGGTAATGTCACTGGGCTAGTAATCCAGAGACCCAGGCTAATGCTCTGGGGACATGAGTTCAAACTCCACCATGGCAGCTGGTAGTCTCAGTAATGGTGACCATGGCAACCATCATCAATTGCTGTCTGCCATCCTTACCAGACAACATGTGACTCCAGAACCACAGCAACATCACTGACTCTTAACTGTGCCACTCAGTTCAAGGGCAACAAGTTGCATTGCTAGTGATGCCCACATCCCATCAAAGAATAAAGTGAAAAATACAAACATCATGATTTTTATATAAACTAAAATCTTGATAGAACCTAAAAGAGTAGGAAACGTTAATGGACATTGCGACAACTATTATTACCATTTAGATTGCTTTAACTCGTTCTGATATTCCTTCACCTCCCTGATCTCACCATGTCACAAAAGGACTTCTATCAGTTTGTGTCAGTGATTTGACCAGATAAAGTTGAGGTGGAAAGAAATGAGACTGGGAGACTCTTCGAAGCCTTTCAAATAAGTTCCACCATAACTTTCCCACGTGTATGCAAGTTTGAATCCGTTCTATTTATGCTGAAGTGAATAGTGAAGCAAAGTATAATGAATTGTGGTCTAGTTTTCACACAATTACATTACAGGCAGCTTAAGCTGTAAGCCTACTGCTAAACATTGCCTAAAGAGGACAAGAACTACATTAACAAGGGTAGAAAATCAGCAGAACAATACAGATATTCACCATTGCTGCTTGATACACAGACAGATTCAAAAAATATGAGGGGCTTGCAAATTTTGCTTGGTTGAATGCTTCATCGGATCATTCATTGAAAAATACTGCAGTGACAAGGTGGATTGCCAGGAGAACACCAACCTGAGTGTGCATGTTACTCATCACCCAGCCAGTACCTCAGAGTGTGGAGGTTTTATCCATTACCAACACACTGTGCACACAAGATGTACAAGATGTCATTGCCAAAACAGGGAAAGAGGACTTGAATGCTTTTAAGACTTTCCAAAATACAAAATCTATATATAGAGAATGTAAAAGCTAAAATGAGAACGGAGCGGTAGAATTTACTGTTAGTGTCAGTCAATTGAATATAAATGGGTTAACGTCTCGGTTAAGAGAGAACAGAAGAATGTCATAGAATTACATTGAATATTTGTCCCACTAATATCATGAACAGTAATTTCTACCTTTAAATGGTGCCAAAACAGGATGAAGTGTGCCAATATTTGATTACAGATGAAGTATAACTGGGAATCAAGGAATAGAAACCATCAGTCAAGTGAGTGAATAACACTGTCCAAACTGGCATCCACAATGGGAATCTGACATCTGCTAAACAAGGGGTCTCATAACATTATATTCTACAATTTGTGGATTGAATCATATCAGGATTCTCTTTCATTAATGTCAGTTGAATGCTGTATAACAACAGCACAAAATGACAATGGTAAATAATGCAGGAGTCTCTCATTTACCCATAATGGATTCATTATACCTTTACAGTTTATACTCATATAATTTACAGTTACTGTAGCTTATTAGAGGCACAAAGTTGTACTACACCAATATTTTGATTTAATTCTAGCACATGATGATAATGTTGGTTTCTGCTCCCATCTTCAGTCTATTGAGGTTGGTACCACTGAGTAATTAGCAGGTTTCCTCTGGGTACAGTTTCTGCTGCAGTATTCATAGACTTTAGATGGGGGAAGGGTCGATAACAAAAGGGCATCTGAGATGATTGGCAAAAAAAAATGAAAGGTCAGAAAACTATTTTACGCAAGTGAGTTGTTGGGATTTGGAATGCACTGCCTGATGGTGGATACACATTCAATAATAAGCCTCAAAAGGGAATTGGATAAATATTTGACAAGGAAAAAATTGCAGGGAAATGAGGAAGGAGCTGGGGAGTGGGACTAACTGATTGCTCTTTGAAAGAGCAGGTACAACTTGATGGGATGAAGAGCCTCCTTTGTGCTGTTATATCTGATGATTCTATGCCAGCGTAGGGAGCTCCATTCACTACATTGAATACATGTAGAATGTCAAAAGCTCATCCCTGGGTCAATTCAGTTGCAAACTTACACTTTGCACTGTCACATTACAGCTTTTTAGAGGCATCAAAGCTGCAGTCATAGGATTGAGCTGCTGATATAGGGGTGGGGGCGCATTGCTATCGTCATCCTGAATGGAGTAGGTAGGGTAAGTGGTTAAATGGGGGACAGTTTTTGCAACATCTTCTAGTCATTTTTTTTGATAACTATTATATTATATTTATATTAGATTTCAGAGGCTCTAAATGCCATTAGATGTCCGTTTTGTGGAAATGATCTGCATGGATAACCAAATTTGGACTGACTCTCAAAGTAGTCCATCTCAGATAGTGCACGACTGAGACACCAAAGGGAAGATATTCATCTTGGGTGATAGGTCATAAATGAGCAGTATTGCACTGGTGGCCTGTTGTATGCCCCGTCCGATATCCAGTTCCATTGCAGTCAAAGCATTTAACGGGTATGTAATGGGCAGCCGACCTGATACGTCCCAATACACCCTACTACCGAAGGTGAACTTAAAGCCCCACCTTTGTTTGAGGAGAGTCAACAAAGCTCACTGTTGGGTTATTCCATCAGAAGGTAGCTGACATGACCCGTTAACAAAAATACAAGCAAAAGGGAAGATTTACTAAAAAAAAACCAAAAATTCCCTGTGAAAGCAAAAATTTTAGTTCCCTGAAATTGCACATAATGATGCAAAGCAATATGAATATTCTCAAGTTCAACTCGAAACTTTGATTCTCATCTTGCCACTTCCCATCTTTCGAAGGCATCTTTTCATGTTTTTGGACCTCCTCATCTGTAATTTTCTGTATATGTTGTCTCGGCACTTTTGCAGGTGGGAGGCAAAATTTTATTTGCTAATTTTGAGTTTGTATCAGTGCCAATGCGAAGTGTAATCCTGTGTACCTTCAGAAAATAATTGATTGTGGTAACGGCTGTGATGTTTTGTTACATATTTCTGGATTCATATTAATCGTCATACCTGAATACATTCTGGCAATACTAAATTACACCTGTATTCAGGGAGCAAATTACCTTGCAAGGCTCAGGATGTTCAAAAGTGGTATTTCCTGTGCATTCATATAGAGAAAAAAAATCAAGAAAATGGAAGACAATCCATGGATTCGATATAAACCATAGGAAAGGTATTAGATGGCCTCTAAATTAAGGTCAAAATAATGATATTCATTGCACTCTAGTTGCCTCAGATTGAAGCAAGGGTGTCAGGGAGATTGTCCTATTACCCTCCCCTTTGCTGAATTAGTGGCCTGGATCTTGCATTTGTGATGACAGTGAAATTGTCAGCGTTTGCCATCATGAAACTGACAGCAATTTCTTGAGTATGCACATACGCAGTTAAGCGTGAAAAGTTGCTGTCAGTGATTCTATGCTTCTCCAGAGGGTACACTGTTGAGGTTCCCCAGAGTACAGCCAATTGGAAATTACTTGAATTGTCAAGATCTTGTACTCTGAGGCTGTTAGTCTCGCTGTAAAAACTCTTGAAACAGTTACACCTTGATCGATGAGGTGTAACAGTGTTTTTAATAGTGTATTAACTTTGTAATTACTAATAAACACCTTCACTGGCCCTGAAAAGTTAATTTTATATTTGTGGAGTGTCAAATTTCTCTAAAATGATAAAAAAAATCCACATATTTTTTGAAAATAATAACTTTTTCTTTTTTAGAAATTTGCTCATCTTTATTTTAGCTTCTATCTTAATTCAACCATAATTATTTATTTTGCTATCTGAAAAATTAAATTAAAAATCAGGGATATTAAATGCTTTTAATTTCCTGGTTTGTTGTCTGTGGGAATGCTTCAAAGTGATTGGCTGCCTTCTTGCTTATGGGTATCGCTGCTGCTAAATGACATCCCCTTGATTCAGCGTCAGATTTAAACTGCCATCGAGAAAGGGGAAAACCACACCACCAAAATCATTGGATCTTTATGGGCAGCTTTCTTTGAGGTCAGCCACTGCTGACCACAGAACTTGGGCCAATAAACTCATAGTGTTAAAGCTGATAGTCCAAAGAAAAGCATTGTGTCAAAGACTGTGAAATAATTGTAATAAAATCCAGCTTATGTTACATGAACTGTGAAATTGTGGAAACAGTACTTGGCAGTCGAGCTTTTGTTGAATATCACTATTAAGTATTTAAATGGATGGGTGCCTTCACAAATGACTATTGTTCAACTATTCATTAAACTTTCTTGATCTGTAAATTGTCACGTTGCAGAGAATTGAATGACAGGAGCTTCAAGCTTTTGTTACGTACCTACAAACATTTCAAGTGGCATATTGCACTACTGTTGGTTCAGTTTCTTACAGTAGGACTCTTCCTAGTGTCTACATGACACCAAGATGGTAACTCTAAGAGAAGAGGCTCCATGACAACCCTGCACTAACTTTGCACGACCAGATGGACACTAAAGTCATCAGAGGTATATGTTCAATAAGTACACATTTGTCATCAGTTCAGGGGAAATATTGAATCTAATACTGCCAGAAATCAATCATGCTCAGCCCGTTGATGTAAAGGTCACACTAACATTAACCTGTTCTGTCGCTGCCTGATCTGAGATGCCAGAAGCAACTTAGTTGCCATTATGAAGATGCCTTTGTCATACTCTGTGCCTCAGGTGAATGATGCTCTTGTCAAGTGAGCAAACCCTGATTCACAGATCAGTAGAGCAGCAACAACAGATCAAATAAGACTTGCATTAAATAGCAAGATCTCCCAATGCCAGATCTCCACTATCATTTGCACCAATTTGTTACACAATGTACCCATATTAGAGAAAACACTAAAGGCCTGTAAATATTGAGGTGATTTTGATGCCATATGCAATTTTAGTTTTCTAGCCTCGGTTAACCCCCTGGGGTGCAGAGGTGGAGAACCATCTTCTAGCTGTATGTGTAATGCCCTGACTCACCTCACCCAGCTCTGAATTTTTAGGGCCTGAGTGGGGCGGGCACAGAGGCGGTTTGATGTGGGATGTCACTCCGCTGGTTGGTGTGCCAGCTCCCTGACTCCATCCTGCCCAGGGTGGGGGTGGCAGCAGGGCGACCCTTACACAATCAGCGGGCAGCCACATCAGCTTGTTAAGGGCCTGTTCAAGCCTATTGTTGGAGGTTGACTGGAATTTTCCAGTCAGCCTCCAGCTCCCCGGAGGAGTCAGGGGACGGGCCTCCCAGCAGCAGGCTATAGGACCAGTACTGCAGGGAGGTTAAAAGACCCTCTCGGCCTGCCTGGCTTCAGCTGCAGTCACACACCGTCCTGTTGCTGCTGGGGCTGTTTTTTAAATTAAAGTTAAAAAAGAGGTGGAGAGTGGGTGAATCCATCTTGGAACACCCTCTCGCTTACTTGTCTAAAAAGGCATTCTGCTGCTTCTTCAGCGCTGGAGGGCTTCCTTATTGCCTCGCCAACTTCGAGAGCCCGCCCACAATCCTTAATTGGTTGGCAAGGCCACCCTTTTACCACCAATTGGGCAATTCCGCGAAAATCAGAACCGGCTGACTGTTACCTCCAAACTGCTGGCTCCTTACCCCCCATTTGACACCGATGACAAGGTTTCCTACGGGAAAAACCCTGCCCCTTATCCCAAATATGTTTGTGATTCCTTTTAGGATGATAGCAGCAGCAACGTTATGGTCTTCGGCAAATATTTTTAAATGCCCAAAGTCATTAGCTGCATCTAGTGCCATGGGCGGATATTTACGTTGGCATTATTTTACCGCCCAGCCGAAGCAATGGACTTTTGAACAGCTCGCCGCATTTTACACCCCCTCCCCCACCACGACAGGGCCGCAAAACTCCGCCCCATGATTTTAAAGACACCTCATTAGCACCTATTGTATCTCTGCAGTTCTACAATACAAATTTTGGTTTGGAAAATAAGTACTGGTAATTGTTTGTGCTTCTGTTATCATAGGCCTTCAGCCAGATGGGAAACTGCATAGAACTTCTACATCACCCAACCCCACCACCGGAAGACCGATGAA
The DNA here is from genome assembly GCF_964194155.1 of Cetorhinus maximus. Classification (NCBI taxonomy): domain Eukaryota; kingdom Metazoa; phylum Chordata; class Chondrichthyes; order Lamniformes; family Cetorhinidae; genus Cetorhinus; species Cetorhinus maximus. Next base: position 4,722,728 of record NC_135893.1, read on the forward strand.
ATTAACCCTTGCCAGCTCTTCTCCTGATCTTTGACTCTGCAATGAACTGGTTACTAATATTGAAGAGCAATGAAAGGTATTGCATTATTTCATTGCTCAATTCACTAGCTAGCACCATGCGAATCCTGTATTCCTCACTGGAAGCTGAGATCCAGGGACTAACTCTTAATGCTCACCGTCAAAAGTCAACCAAAAAAAATCAAGGAAAGTTTGGGGTTGGATGACAAATTTCAATCCATATCTAATATGGGGCAGGATTTTGAGGTTGTCGGGCGGGCACGGTGGGCAGAGCGGCTGGGAAATGGCCCACCGCCCGCGATTGACCCCGGTTGCAATTTTGCGCTGCCTGGTCAATTAACGGGCGGCCAGCGTGAAGCGCACGCAGAAAGGCTCAGCGCTGCCAGGGTGGGGGCGGGAGGAGAGCGAGCGCTGAAGTCAGCGCAGGCGCAGAAGCGCCCAGACAGCAAAGAGCCGCCTCAGGGAGCCGAAGGATTTAAAACCATGAAATAAAGCTTTGGAAATGCAGAACATATTTTTTTCACACATCAGAATCACTCACGTGAAAATATAGATTATAAAAATTCGGTCCAAAAATTTTTATTTTCTTTTAATTAATATCGGAAACCTCATCCCGCCCTTGGATGAGGTTTCCTGAAAAATGCAAAGGCCACCTGGCCTATTCACCCGCTCGCCAATCATAACTTTGGACGGGCAGCAAAAAATTGCTGTTAATTAATCCGTTAATGGCCTTAATAGGCTTCTTAGTTATCAGCGGGCACGCTGCCGATTTTCGTGTGTGCCTGCTGACCGAAATATTGCGCGATGACATTGGGACGCTCGCCTGACATCATCGCACGCTATTTCACGCTTGGGCGTATGGGGCACGCGCCCACACACCGAGCTAAAAATCCTGCCCTTGGAGAATTATAGCAGAATATTGATGATTGTTGCTTGCTCAAGAAATTCCTCCACCTTCTATTGATCCCTTCTCCATGAAACTTAGCTATTGCACCAATATCCAGAGTCGGCAGGTTAATAAATCGACGCTACAGGCTGCATTGTATGGTACTTACCCTGAAAGTTCAGTGCAGGAGCTGCCATCTTTTAAACAGAGCTGAGAAGTCAGGGAATCAATATAAAGTATCATAAAAGACTAATGAAAATCTTCCCCATTTTCCTGGATTGTGTAAATGTTCAGTATGCATTCCATGGCAGTTTACCAACTTAACACATATAATTGTTGGCAGGATGGAACACGTGGTGTGCCACAGGGATCAGCACTGGGGCCTCAACTTTTTACAATTTCTATAAATGACTTGGATGAAGGGACCGAAGGAATAGTTACTAAGTTTGCTGACGACACAAAGAAAGGTAGGAAAGTAAATTGTGAAGAGGATGTAAGGAGGATACAAGTGATATAGATAGGTTAAGTGAGTGGGCAAAGATCTGGCAAATGGAGTATAATGTGGGCAGATTTGAAATCATTCATTTTGGCAGGAAGAATAATAAAGCTTATTATCTAAATGGTGAGAGATTGCAGAGCTCTGAGATTCAGAGGGATCTGGGTGTCCATGTGCTTAAATCACAAAAGCTTAGTATGCAGGTACAGCAGATAATTAGGAGAGCTAATATAATGTTATCATTTATTGTGAGGGGAATTGATTACAAAATTGGGAGGTTATGCTTCAGTTGTACAGGGCATTGGTGAGACCACATCTGGAGTACTGTGTACAGTACTGGTCTCCTTATTTAAAGAAAGATGTAAATGCATTAGAAGTAGTTCAGAGAAGGTTTACTAGACTAATACCAGGAATGTGTGGGTTGTCTTATGAGGAAAGGCTGGACAGGTTAGGCTTGTATCCAATGGAATTTAGAAGGGTGAGCGGTGACTTAATTGAAACCTTTAAGATCCTGAGGGTCTTGACAGGGTGGATGTGGAGAGGATGTTTCCTCTTGTGGGAAAATCTAGAACTAGGGGTCACTGTTTAAAAATAAGGAGTCGCTCATTTAAGACAGAGATAAGGAGAAATGTTTTCTCTCAGAGGGTTGTGAGTCTTTGGAACTCTCTTCCTCGAAAGGCGGTGGAAGCAGAGCCATTGAATATTTTTAAGGCCGGGGTAGATAGATCCTTGATTAACAAGGGGGTGAAAGATTATTGGGGGTTGGCAGGAGTGTGGGGTTGAGGTAACATCCTGATCAGCCACGATCTTATTGAATGGTGGAGCAGGCTCGAGGGGCTGAGTGGCCGACTCCTGCTCCTAATTCGTATGTTTGTAATTGTCAATTCTGTAAAATAATATTCAGTAGGGAATATGCATAACTAGGTGGAATACAGCCATGTTATGTGAATATAAATTATATGAAAAGTCAAACTTTCCATGAAAAGAAGTGGGATTAATCTGTGATTGAGATTAAACAGCATTAAAACATTCAGGTACGATGTTTGATTCCAAATTTAATGTACAATTTTCGAGTGTATTTGTCCCACAGTGATGGACCCTTACACTGTAACTATTATAATCAATCATGGCTACTTCCAACAAGAAGATAAAAATTACTCTATAGTGGTTTTCCCCTGCTATATATTCACATTTGGTTCCTTTTTGTTCAAATTAGTCAATAGAGGAGAAGGTATGATGTTTCAACGCTGAACAGTCATTTATAAAATGCTCTTGACGTTTGATTCATAGGGAGGAGGAGGAGGTGTAAGGGGAAGATTGCCTTTTAGCTAAGGTGACTTTAACAGAGAATTGAAGAGGAGCTTGGCTCCAATGACTGTACTTCATTGATTTGTAGCCAATTTTGCAATCTTCAGTGTAGCTTTTGTAGCTGATAAAAGTGTAATGTAGGCTCTCTGGCTTGAGTTTACACTCTCCCATTACGCACACTGCTCTAGCCTTGCATCCCGAATAAAAAGTTTAAAGAGTCTGAATCGGGCTGGTAGCAAAACTCTTCCAGCAGATTCACTTTGGATAAAAACAGAAAATGCTGAAAAATCTCAGCAGGTCTAACAGCATCTGTGGAGTGAGAAACAGAGTTAATGTTTCGAATCCATAGGGCCAGTCTTCTGACTCGCAACATTAACTCTGTTTCTCTCTCCACAGATGCTGTTAGACCTGCTGAGTTTTTCCAGCATTTTTTGTTTTTGTTTTGTATTTCCAGCATCTGCAGAATTTTGCCTTTAACATTTTGGATAAAATTTGGAGTTGATGTATAATCGAGGATTACGATTGTGTGAGTTTGGATTCCAGGGTTCCCACTTGGTCTTGGAAAAATTATTCTGTCCTATGAGTGAATTTTGCCACTCGCCAGCTCTCTAGTGTCTATAGGCTGAATGTTAACCCCCAAAACAGGGGGGATGTGGGGGGTGGGGTGGGGGATTGTGCTGGAGTAAGATGTTAAAACTTTAAAATTCTCAAACCTGATGCCAACCCACCCACTTCTGGATTTAACAGAGGCGGGATAAGAGCTGGGCAGCCAATCCACCCCCAAGAAGCGGGTTGTCCAATTAAATGTTTTCATGAGGTTGTTAGCCATCTGCTTTAACCTGTTTTGGGGGGGGTTAAGCCTTCTGGCCGTGTTTGCCTGGCCTCAGGAAAACCAGCAGCTGAAATGCAGTTAAGACAGCATCGAGGTGAAGGCTGCCCAAACTCCCCACCCAATCGACATACCCCTCCTGTACACGCAGCCCACCCCTCCAGACAGATTCGCCTCCCCACCACTCCAGGGTCAAGGATCGGGCCCTCTCCTCCCTCCTTTGGAGTGTTCCCCACCTGACCAGCAGCCACCCTATCAATCAGGCTGTTAAATCCTAGTTACCAGTTTGTTGGATCCTATTTGCATGCTTGTTGTAAGGGGTGGCCAATTTGGTATTCATGATAGAGTTGAGTAGCAGACACTTCATAGGTAGAAACTCTGTGTTTATTTACAAAGGTATTCAGTAGCAACTAAACACGTGCTAACATTTCAAACCCTATCTCTATACTACTGCTGCTGCTAACTACTGACTACAGACGACTAACTACTGAGGTAGCCCGCGCTACTCTGCTATCGGATACTAAGATCATGTGATCTCCCATTATAACATTCTTCTTAAAGGTATATTACACATCAGATTACCACACAGGCTGACTTCCGAATAGGGAATCTGCCAAAGCAAAACTACGCGCAGTGTGGAATCAAAACTCTGCTACTCAAACTTGTGGGTTTCTCAACCAAAGCACTGATCCACCATGCCCACTATCTGCCTATGCAGCCCACTCCTGTCAAAGTTCAGCTCTATTAAACTAAATTAATGTATTTATGACTATATAATTAAGACAATCATTATGCTAACATTTTATATTATTAAAAATAGCATAAACAAATTAAAAATATCTCTCCATTCAATCAATCAGCCATTTCTTTCTCACTAGACTTGTTAATGCAAAACTCAACATAATCTCATTGTGGCTGATTTTAAAATATCACGTTCACAGGATTGGAGCAAAATATCAGATTGCCATGAACCTGACATGGTCGACCGTAGCTTGTTCTTTATAATAGTGACATGGCTGATGGTGCGTTCTGCAACAGTACCTGTTACTGTAACAAAATACAGGATTAATAAGTTGGGAAATCCTGAGAGTTGACGCATAAGCCTGAGTGACTTGATCAATCCATAATCAATCCATCTTGAGAATGAAACATCAATTCCTGTATCTTCTGCGTTATCTTCTTCTCCACCGTGCAAGGCTCTTCAGGAGAGTTGAAGTTGCAATAGTCTCACACTTCACAGACTCCATTACTGTTTCTTTATTTCTCAGTGAACCTTTGTGCCCTAAAAACCAAAAATTAGTTAGGGGAAAATGGCCATACTTGGAACACAAGCTTTCAAGTTATTGAGGCGTCAGGTGTGGCTGAATGAGTAGTGCACTCACCTCTGCACTGGAAGAGTTTCAAATGAAGAGACAAATTAATTCCATGTAAGCTCTTCTTCCATGCACAGAACTTAAGCAAAAAGTGGTGCCATTTGCAAATGAATGATGAAAGAGAAGGACCAATGCAGGCTGAACTTCTGTTTGAAGTAAGAGTAATAGATTAGATAGGCAGTAGAATAAGAAACCTCAACAGGTCTCAAGAAAGAATTAGACCAATTCTCTTCAACAAACAGGATTCAGGGTAAATAGAAATGCTTCAAGGGAGTCCCATGGATATTGGGTTAGATGGGCAGAAGGTCAATCTCCTACTTGAAGCTGTGCTACCTTACAGCTGACACATGACTCCATGACCTGCTCTGGCACAGAGCAGAACTGAGACACAAAGTGGAATAGAATAAAGTATACTTACATGGATTACCTATAGTTTGTTCATGTAAACTTGGCTTACTGCATTTTCAGTGACTGAAGATTTGAAAGCCCCATGTAATCTATTAACCTATTTCTTTTAACGCCTGGAAAGCATCTTTTCTATGGCGCATGACTCTCTGCAAAGTGAACACATGTGTAATCTGTGAAGTGCATCTTGCAATAAGGACACATGTTGAGGGTTTCATTGCATTTGACGATTTGCAGTATTGTATTTTTTTGCCTGTAAACATAGAAACATGTAACTTTACAATTTAAATAGAGTTTTTCTCTCTTGCATGGTGCTACAGTCAGACTTCTATATAATATTGTACATTTAAATCAGTCTCTTGCGTTATACTGCCAACATTCAGAGTCCAATTCTTTCAATAACAGTTCACTGATAATAAAGCATGTCAAATGTTAACAATTAGATCTTAATCAAAGCCAGCTCACAAGTCAGCTCTTTCATCCCAGTACTTCATAGTCATGCAAACAATAAGGCACAAAATACTCCTCCACAGACACAAATGTGCAAGCCTGTCAGTTGAAAAAACAGAAATTATTCTCTAGACTGTTAACGCGACACTCCCTCCTGGTTCTGTTAAAGCAGCACCACCCCTGCTTTAGGGTTGGAGCTGACATCCCCAGTGAAAAACACCATTGCACTAAAGACTGACAAATTCTCCAGGACCTGATGCTTTTTAAAATTTATTCTTTCGTGGCATGTGTGGGTTGCTACCATTTCAGATGGTGGATTTTGAGTCAACCCACTTTCTTGTGGGTCTGGAGTCACATGTAGGCCAGACCAGCAGATTTCATTCCCTAAAGGACATTAGTGAACCAAATGGGTTTTCACAACAATCAATTATAGTTTCCACATCACTAAGGCTAGCTTTTAATTGCAGATTTTATACTCCATCAGCTACTATGGTGGGATTTGAACCCATGTCCCCAGAGCATTAGTTTGGGCCTCTGAATTACTAGCCCAGTGACATTACCACTGACATTACCATTCACCCCAGGTTCCTAAAGGACTGGATAAGGATATTACAACTCCTTTAGCTACAGAGCTGTCTTGATTCAGCAATTGTGCCTTAGATTGGATAATTGCAAATGTAACTGCATTATTTAAGAAAGGGGAGAGAGAGAAAGCTGGAAATTATGGACTTCTTAGTTCAACATCTGTTGTGGAGAGGTTATTGGAATCCATAATTAAGGACAGAGTGACTGGGCACTGATTTTTTGAGTCAGTAACTCGAGTAGTGAACAGGGAAATGTCTGTGGATGTTGTTTATATGGACTTCCAGAGGATATTCAATAAAGTTCCACCTAAGAGACTGTCAGTTAAAATTAAAGCTCATGGAACTGAAATCAAATTATTGATCAGGTTAGGAGATTGGTTAGATGGTAAAAGATACAGTGGATGGATAAAAGGTGCGCACTCAAATAACTTCTGTACTATTAAGTGGCCTTAACTAGCCACTATGTTTATTAATGACATAGATAACACAATAGAGGACCATATAACAAACTTGCTGAAGACCCAAAAATTAGTAACATAAAAGGTAGTGTAAACGGGCGCATTAAAGCACAAGGAGATTTTATAGATAAAGTGTGTATGAAAAACTATGGCAGATAAGTGTGAGGTGGTCCATTTTGAACCAAAAATAGTTAGATCAGTGTATTTTTAAATGGTGAATAACTAGGAACAGTGGAGATCCAAAAAGGTTCAGGAGTCCACGTATGCAGATGACTAAAATGTAGTGGTCAGGTACAAAAAAATAATCAAAAAGGCTAATAGAATGTTAACCTTATGTCTAGACAGCAAGAATGTACAGGGAAGAAAGTTTTGTTACAGCTATGCAAAGCCCTGGTCACCCCACATCTGGAGCACTGCACACATTCCTGGACCTCATGCAGGATTTACAGGCCTTGGAAGAATTCACCAGAATGTTACCAGTTCCTAAGGCTTACACTTATGAGGGGAGATCACATAAACTAGGCTTGTACTCTCTGGAATATGGAAGTTAAGGGTGATTTAATTGAAGATTTTAGGATTCAGAAAGGAATTGATAGGGTAGTTAGAGAGAAACACCTTGTGTTAATGGGGGAGTTTAGGAGAAGGGGCCATAACCTTTAAGCAGACACATTTTTGGACACTAAGGGAATTAAGAGATTATGGAGCAATAGGATGGAAAAATGGAGGAGCTGGGGTAGAAGATCAATTAAAGGACCAAATGCCCTACTCCTGCTCCTATTTCTTATGTTCTTATTAAAATCAGGGCCAGGCTATTAAGAAGAGAAGTTAGGATAGACTTCCCCACACTAAAGGTGGTGGTCGTATGGGGAAATCTCCTCCTCAAAAAGCAGCAGATGCTAAATCAATTAATAATTTAAACCTGAGATGGAAGGATTTTTGCTGGGCAGGGGTGTTAAGATATAAGGAGCCAAGGATGGAGTTAGGATGCAGATCCACAATGATCTCATTGAATGGTGGAACAGGCTTGATGGACTGAGTGGCCTTGTCCTGTTCCTATCTCTCTCTATATATAAAAAAGCAAAATGTCTACCTGTCTGTCTGTTGGCAAACTCTTCCGAGGTCCTTGGGCCAATCTCAAGCAAATTTGATGGGATGGGATGATACCTTGGATCAAGGGACATGTCATAAAGGAGTTGACATCCAACCACCTGAGGTGGTGGAAGTGGGGCCCTTTGGCCTCCCAGCAGGGGGTCCCACAGCCCTGCCTGTACTGTGTCCTGGTTAACACTGTAACTCAGTCAAGCTTTAACCAACCCTAACCACACATTTCAAGAAAGAATGCGACAAATTTATGACATTAATCCCCAACTTCCTTTCACAATTCATTTGGGTTTTTTTCTCTCACATTTTATTTGTTCCATGTGAGTTATGTTCTGAGACACCACACATTACTACCTAGTGAAGTAGCAGGTGGCACACAGGACCAGGGAAGATGAAGAGGCGAGAGCGAAAATACAGAAAGTTCACAGAGAGCAACTGAATGCAAGAAGAACCAGTGCTGCAAGTAAGAGACCAAGGCTGGAACTTTCCAGCCAACCCTGATGGGCTCCCTCTCAGCAAGGCCAGAGAGCCATTGAAATCTCCATTCGCATTGGGGGGAACCGGAAGATCCCGCTGGCGTGAGGGGCTGGAAAATTCCGGCCCAAGAATCTTTAAGGAAGCTTTCATCCATGATGGCCATCATAATTACGTCAGACTCAGAATATGATATTGGTGGTGGATCTGAAGTTGGTGAATATCGTGGTGCACAAAAAGTGGAAGAAAAGAGCTGCCTTCAATGTGTTACGCAAATGGTAAAGTACATTTGGCACCCTTAAGCAAGAAATTACTATGGGCGGGGATAAGCAAAAGCTCAGCTAACCCGAAACAAAATTGGGAACAGGCTGTGTTTATAAGGCGGAATGAGGGCCTAAATTGAAATTTATCAGAATTTTACATAACATAGCCTGCTTGGAAATCTTTCCACTCATAAATCCCACTCAGTAAAACATTACTCCCAAGTGGTCGATTAGAGCTGCAGCCCCAAGGCATGTGAAGACATGTACAAAGATGGAGTGTTTTATGTAGTAAAATATTTTAATTTAGAAGATTAGAATGGGATAGTAATAAATCAATTTATTAATTGTAAGCAATCTCTAAAAGAAAATGGTATGGCTTAAAAGTGATTTTTTTTTTGAATCTTGCAGTAATTGAAGACAGTCTAAAACCACTGACACTGGGAGGTACAGTCGGGTCATGATTTAACATTGTGTGACCAAACTGCCTGCAGTTTTGATTATGATGGCCTCATTAAATCCAATGCCAAATGTGCATCGCGATGCAGCTCACCAGACTGAAGCGTCCAAAATTGAGCTGGGCAGTTGTTGACATAGTAAATTACGGTAGGTTGGGGTAGGGGGCCGAACTTGGAGGGGTGTCCCATGGTGACAGCAGGCCCGAGTCCGACTGTGGACCCCATAGCAGCACTCCTGCACCTCTACCACCCACAAGATTAATTCCACACTTACCTTTCCTGGGCTTCCTTGCCTGTGGGTCTGCTCTGACCTTAAAATGGTAATCGGAGTCCTAGTTACATGACTAATAGGCAGAAAGAAAGATAGACAGAACCTGAGTTTATATAGCACCTTTCATGACCTCAGGATAGCCCAAAATGTTTTACAGGCAATGAAGTACCTGAAGCGTAAGCACTATTGTAATATAGGAAATGCAGCCAGTTAGCGCACGTCAAATGCTGGTAATGATCAGAAAGGCGTGAGAATCCTGCTCTGTGGGGCCCACTGCCACTTTCCACATGACAGCAAGTTAAATATCAGCCATGGCTCAGTGGGTACTGTTGTATGTTAGTTAGTCTAGCATCGGAATTATTACTGAGACATTGGTATGTTCAAATAACATTTATATGGTTTATATTATACACTGAACAATGTACAGCTATCCATGTCTAGGTGTTACACTGATGAAGTCATGAACATTCTCCACCTCCTCTCCTAGTCATATGTTTTCTTACCTCATCATGATGGGAGGTGTAATTTGCACAGTTCCACACATTAATCCTTACAAATCCCTGTACTACATCTCCCTCCAAGTCTTTTGTCCATACTTTTTACATTCGTATTTACATACTATCTCATCTCCCCCCAAGTCACAGATTCAATGTGTCAGGAGGCTTCACAATCCACCTTGATCATGTTCTTGTCAGACTTGGAAGCTCAATAGTCTCTCTTTGAACTCCTTTCTCTTGATGTGGATGGTCTTCATTGAGAGTTGTAGCATTTGGTTCTTTATTAATTTATGACTCAGCGTCTGGCTCTTCCAACGTCTGTAACTGATAGTTGTCTTTGATAAATAGAAATAGGATTCCTCAGTTTCCATATCTACATAAGATTTCTATTGATTGTAATATCTCTGGACAATTACTCCTCCTTTCCCTTGGTCCAACTTCTGGATTTGGACTTGATCCATATCTTCCTCTCTTTACGGTTATACATTTCTCGATCACATTTCCCTCTCTTGTTATTTGATTTTGCCGGTTTATCTGTCTCTTTGTGAGTCACATGCTCCCTATCCTTGCTTCTTGAGTATGCCTTCTTTCCGTTGTTTGGTTTTCTCTGTTCCTCCTTGCTTCTGGAGCGATGACTCCTTGCAGTCTCTAGTTCTTGAACTCTTGGATATTCCTGGTCTTCTAGCCCTGGGGTAATTCTTTGAATAAGATGGGAATCTGTGAGGAATCCACCTGATCAACGTCTCGGTTTCCCTCAAAATCCAGCAGACCTGGTTTATCAATAAGTTCACTTTCTCCCAACATAGAAAAGGTGGACATTGCGTGGTTTGGTTCCGTGTTTAATTTTTGACTTCTGTGACTGCTAGTGTCCTTGATGACCACTGTTGGTGGACAGATAGGTGTAGATGTGCTTTCTAGAAGGTCACCACTGTTGGATGAATGTGGTATTTGAACAGAGTATTCCCATCACCAGATTTTCACCTTCCACTTTTGAAGCAATACTATAGGGTGATGAGTGATCACTCTCATTCTCCTATTTATTCTGGTTTAATTTTTTCGCAGTGCATTCCTTGTGAGTGAATGGACATCTCCCCCTCCTGGACGTCCTCCTGCAAAACGGCTGGACTATCAATCCCTGTGAAGGATGTCAAAAAGTCAGCAATGAAGTCACAATCCAGATCTTCATCTTAGATTCAGGGATTCATTTCTGAAATCACTCTTGAGTTCTTGTTGATTGACGTCTTCCACTTTCCTGATAAGATTGAGATCAGAAGAGCGCAAGCTCTTCTACTTAAAAGAGAGAATTTCTGATGCTATAGAACATACAAAATTCCCAATATCTGCTTTCCCTTGAACTGGGGTGTTGCCTGTAACTTTCCCTCGACTTTTACTTCAATCCCTCCTGGACCATATAGCTGGGTTTCCATTGGCTGCAGCCAATGTGTTGGTCACCACAGTTTGTTGTCTGATAAAACTCGCTACAGTATCTAGTTTAAAGTTGGTGATATGCCTGTGACATATGTACCTGCGTTCCAAAATGCTTGACTGGGGTCATTGATCTCACCCAGGAAACATTTTTGTTCCTCTTCTGACAGAAATTCTTCGATTTCATTAACAGCTTTATACAGTGAAGACTTTTTCTTTGGAACCTGTGAGATTAAAATTTTTACTTCGGCACATCTTCCCGAAATGGCCGATTCCTCTGCAGAGGAAGAATTTTGCAAAGTTTGCAGGGCACTGTTCATGCCTGTGGTCTTATAGGTGCCACAGCGATGGCAGTGTTTGTTGGCGTCTTATACTTTCCCTCCCAATTGCACCTTTTCTGATGCTTCTTTAACATTCCTGGGCTTAAGGAACTGTATGGTCACTGGAGGTTTCCTGAGCCAAGGGTTTTTCTTCACCTCTCAGTATTGCCCTGTTCTGTTTGCAGACCACTGTTTGTCTCACCAGCTGTATTGCCTTTCCTAAGGTGAGGTCTTCCTTAGAATGCAATAAGGCTGATAAGGATTCATCATTAACACTGACTACAATGTGGTCTCGTGTTAATTCTGTTTTTATGTGTCCACGCTCGCATCCTTCAACCAGCCTGTAAAGGTCAGTAATAAAAGCATCTACCGACTCACCTGGTTTCTGGACCATTTTGCTGAATTTGGCCCTTTCCGAAATCTTATTACTCCTCAGGTTGAAATTTTTTTATTCATTCGTGGGATGCGAGTGTCGCTGGCTAGGCCAGCATTTATTGCCCACCCCTAATTGCCCTTGAGAAGGTGGTGGTGAGCTGCCTTCTTGAACCGTTGCAGTCCCTGTGGCGTAGGTACACCCACAGTGCTTTTAGAGGGGGAGTTCCAAGATTTTGACCCAGCGACAATGAAGGATAGTTATCAAAGACTTTTAAGACTTCTTCAAATTTATGAGAGGTCTCATTGATGCCCTGTCTTACAATATCATCTGTTACTGTTCCTATGGAGTAAAGTAATGTGTTGACCTGTTCAGCTTCAGATTTACTGTCCAACCCTGAAGCAATTCAGAACCCCAAGAATTGTTTTCTCCAAAGTGCCCAGTTTGGAGTTTGATTTGGTCCTCCCACATGTCCAAACCTCTCAGGTAGCATAACTTTAGGATCCATGGCTTTTCTAAGCTTTTTGGTGGATTAGCCGAAGTTTTCAATTTTCCTTCCAGTATTTGAAGCTTTCCCACGCTGATCAGCCCCCCACTGAGACCTGTTGCGATCACTGTCTCTCCCTGAGGAATCTCTCAGCTAGACTTGGTATTTATTTCTTGAATACTGTAAAGCTGTTAAAAGCTGCTTTGCTTTAGGTTAATTCAATAATCTCTTCACTCCCTTCCCCTGGAGCATCGAATATTTGCAGCCTTGCAGTCGCCACGTGTAATGGCGTCTATTTTCAACCTGGACTGCAGGATTTTCCGTAACCCACCCTTGCTAGAGATTTGGCTTTCCCAGTGCATCATTAAAAACCATTTTTTTTACCCTTTTGAAGGGTTGCTCACCAGTTTCACGATCGTTGCTTGGTCCCCCAACTCGAAAGCAATGATCTCTGGATCAGGATTTTCTTCAGAGACTGCCACGTGCTGTGGTGCAGCCCTGAATGACTTTTGAAAGTTGATTTTCTGACTCTTCCTGCCTCCACTTTGCATATGGAACAGTTTTGAAGTTTTTCAATGGTGTCTTACAAAGTTCTGCAATTTTGGCTCCACTTTTACAGGTCTGACATTTAATCTTCTTTAAAGTTGAATTTTCAGTGTTTTGGGGTCCATCACCGCTGCCACCATGTTGCATGTTGGTTAGTCTAGCTTCGGAATGATTTCTGAGATGTTGATATGTTCAAACAATAACTGGTTTACCTTATGCAACTGAACTATGTACAGCCACCCATCACTAGGTGTTACGCTGCTGAAGCCATGAACATTCTCCCCGTCCTCGACTAGTCATGTGTTCTCTTACCTCATCATTATGGTGGATGCTATATACACAATCCCACACATTAACCCTTACAACTCTCATACTACAGGTCCTCTTCCCGCTGATTCAGAAGGTTGTGAGTTAATGTCCCACACCGAAGACTTGAGCACAAAATCTAGGCTAACACTCCAGTGCAGTACTGAGTGAGTGCTGTACTGCCAGAGGTGCCATCCTTTAGTTGAGAAGTCAAACTGAGCCCCCATCTGCCCTTTCAAGTGGACAAAAACGATCCTATGACACTATTTTGAAGAAGACCATAGGAGTTATCCCTGGTATCCTGGGGCCAATATTTATCCCTCAATCAACATCACTAAAACAGATTATTTGGCCATTATCACATTGATGTTTGTGGGAGTTTGCTATAAGTTGATTGGCTACCATGTTTTCTATATTACAACAGTGACTACATTTCAAAAGTACTTCATTGAGATTGAGGCTCAGTTAAATCACAGCTAAGTCACTGCATCTCCTGAATTTTCGAACAGCGCAGTTGGGATGATTCCTGGCTCCACAAACCTGACCCAGGAAGAAGTTCCCTGGAAGGTTGTATTTTCGGTTCGGGGGTTGGGTGAAAATAGGAATCATGATGGGCTACCCTGGAAAAAGGTTGGAGACTGCTGGGTGCAGAGGCGGGCTGGGTGAAAAGCCTCAGAGAACCATCACTTTGTCGAGGCTATGAAAATAAACAATAAAACAAAAAACATCCTTTCAGCCCTCACCCTTTAATCCCTTATGAAAATAAGCATTTGTGTTCATAGCCCCACTTCAAAACACTTATAACCACTTGGAGCTGGCTATCAAACTGTGAACTCACAGGCATGCCAATGTGATAATAAAAGATTGTGAAATTAGTCATGTGGCACTAATCCTGTAATGATAACCCTCATGATTATACCAACAGACAGAGTAAAATAGCAAACATGGATTTTTTTCAACATCGCAGACCTCTTTTTTTAAATGTAAAGGGCACAAGATTTAATTTTTTTTGACAGCTATCTTGACAGTTCTCTTGACAGTTCCAATAAGTTTGACAGTTCCAAAGATTTTATGCACTCTTTACGCACTCTCATGTCTACCTTTAACAATCCCAAAGGCTCCTTACCACTCCCAAAGGGCAACTTACCTCTCCAAAAGGTGTTGGACAACATCCAAAGGGGTACCCTTTCTCTCCAAAGAACCCTGGCAGCCTTAGACCTTCTCCTACCTGATCTAAAGCTCACACATCGTGTTTTGGACATACCACTAGCCAAAATCAAATCTGATTAAGGCAGCTGCACTTTACATGTGCAGCTGCCTCCATGAACCATGGGTGTGTAAATTAGAACTCGCCCCAATCAATCCCACCACCAACAACCCCCCACCCCGGCAAAGATGGTGGGGTGCTGGGTTTGGGGTCATGAGTTCAGGATCTGGGCCTCCGCTGTCATTTCACAAAAACGGAGGGCCTCTCCAACTGGGTGAAATTTCAGGCCACTGAGCCCCAATTTAAAGGGAGTGATTTTTACAATGTTATAAGAACAGGAGTCAAGAAGATGACAGCCAATAGATTCTTCTATGGCTGAGGTGCTGAAAATTTAGATGACTGAGCACTGTGAACTATTGATATGGCCACCTGTTCAGAGCGGCAGGAGAAAACCCTGCAGTAACTCTCCGGAAGAGAACAAGCACTTTACATTCGATGTACTTTGCACCATAGTTAACATCCCCGTCTAAAAAAAGCCTGTCAGCCTTGCCTAAAGCCTTCCCTTGAACTGTCCAAGGTGGCTGTTCAGATGAATGTGAAACTAGTCAGCAAATAGAACTGCTGCATAAAACACATTGGCAAAGCAGTGATTTTTAAAAATCTTTCTCAGGGCAATAACAGGAGGTCAAAGTTCTTCTAATTCAATTCTCAGCGATGTGTCGCTTTGCACATCAGCAGCTCTCAGTAAGTAACACTTGGACATCACTTTCCATGTCCATAGCTTCACTTGAATACCTAATGCTGGTATTCAGCAATGTGTGCAGATTCACATTACCACTTGAATGTGAAAAGCCATCTAAAACAATAATATCTCAGCAGGAGAATTCTGCATCAGCAACATTGAGATTCAGGTTGTACCTACTATGACTCATGAGCTTCCAATGACTTCTATGGTCCCAAGCCTCCCTCTCCTCCTCCTCCACAACATGCCTAATAATGGCTGTTATAATCATAATGCTGGTCAGATAATTCTTATGTACTTGTTCATTGCTCTCCTGCTACTCACAACTCTTCGTCTTTATTAGCGTCATTAATATTAGGTCTGGTGTGACTTAAAGTGTTTCCCTTTTCATCTGCCCTTACGTCAGTTTCTCAGTAAATGAAGGACAAATGTTCAGCAGCTCTAACACCGTGGAGAAACTTTATATAAACAAAGATCAGCCCAATAAGCAGGAATTGGGAGAAGGTTTGGGAGGTGTTTGAAGGTGTGGGGCGATGCCAATGTAGAGGTATTTAGGAAGACCAAGCTATGATGGCTCCTGACTGTTAGAGTGAAGGGACAGATATACATTAGTTCATATTCAGAGAGCAGAACAAGCTGAGAAATAGTGCTGGGGTAAAAGCAATGGAGATCAAAGAAGTTCAAGATCATAGGCGATCAGGACATAGCACAAGATAAGACGTGGAGTTCAGGATGAGCTGGGGAATGTTCAGGTGGAGCTCGGGAGATCAGCAAGGAGAGGGCTGACGAAATTGGGCTTGGAAGTGAGAAAAGTGTGAGTGAGAGTTTCAGGAGAGGATAGAGGGAGGCTGGACTGGAAGTGAACATTATTTCAGAAATGTCAGAAAATCCAAGAACTAGGAAGCACTATTTTAAAATTAGCAGTCACCCTTTCAGGACAGGGATGAGGAGAAATCTTTTCTCTCAGAGGTTGTGTGACTTTGGAATTCCCCGCCTCAGAAGGCAGTGAAGGTGGGGTCATTGCATATTTTTAAGGCAGCGGTAGATAGATTCTTGTTAGGCAGGGGAATCAAAGGTTATTGTGGATAGATGGGAATGTGGAATTCGAAACATAAGGAGATTGGCCATGATCTTATTGAATGACGGAGCAGGCCTGAGGGATCAAATAGCCTACTCCTGTTTCTATTGTTTATGTTTCTTATAATTTCTTGTTTAATTCAAACCTATTAGGAACATAAATTACAGAAAAATTTACTTACATCCGACTGGGGGATGGTATATAGAGGGACGACTGCTTTTCTTGATGTATATTGATAACCTAGACCTGGATGTACAGGGGCACAATTTCAAAATTGGAAGATGATACAAGACTTGGAATATTGTGAACTGTGAGGAGGAGAGTGATTGACTTCAAGAGGATAAAGACAAGTTGGTGGAATGGGCAGATACGTGGCAGATGAAATTTAATGTAGGGAAGTGTGAAGTGATACATTTTGGTCAGAGGAATGAGGAGAGTGACATCAAATAAAGGGTACAATTCTAAAGGAAATGCAGGAGCAGAGGGACCTGGGTGTATGTGTGCATAAACCATTACAGGTGGCAGGGCAGGTTGGGAAAGCAGTTAATAAATTATACTGAATCCTGGGTTTTATAAATAGGGGCACAGAGTACAAAAGCAAGTAAGTTATAAACCTTCAGAAAACACAGGTTCAGCCTCAATGGGGAGGGTGTGAAGGTTTTAGAAAAGACACACAAAAGATTGATGAGAATGGTTCCGAGGATAGATTGGCGAAGCCTGGGCTGTTCTCCCTGGAGAAGCGAAGTCGAGAGGAGATTTGTTAGGCGTGTTCAAAATCACGAGGGGTTTGGATAGCATAAATGTAGAGGAATTGTCCCCATTGGCAGAAAGTCGAGAACCCCAAGGTGATTAACAAAAGGACCAGAGGCGACATGAGGGGAAAATCTTCTTTATGCAACAGGTCATTTGGATCTGGAATGCACTGTCTGAGTGTATGGTGGAGACAGATCCAATTGCACTTTTCAAAAGGGAACTGGATAACTAACTGAAGAGAAAAGGTTTTACAGGGCTACAGGGAAAAGGTTGAGGAGTAGGACTAGCTGAGTTGCTGTTGCAGAGAATTGACACAGAGACAAATTGCTGAATAGCTTCTTCATGTGCTGTAACCATTCTATGATTCTAGTATAGATACATTCAAGGAACTTGATAAACACATGAGGAAGAAAGAAGCTGAAGGTTACCCTGATAGCGTGATGGAGAAGGGTGGGAGGGGGCTTGTGTGGAACATAAACACCAACATAGATGGGGTGGGCCAAATGGCCAGTTTCTGTGCTGTAAATTCCATATAAAGCTGCCAGCAGGGAATACAAACACTATATTGTGTTTCACCTCCTCAGGCCATCACAGCCAAGGAATTCATGTGAATCACTCTCTCCCCCCACTCTCTCTCCCCCACACTCACTCACTCACTTACTCTCCCTTACCCCCTAACATTCACTCTCCTCCACCACCTCACACTCACTTTCCCCACCTCCTCATACTCACTCTCCCCCAACCGCCTCACACACACTCTCCCCCATCCCCTCACATACACTCTTCCCCCAACCCCTCACACACTCTCCCCCCCCACCCCTCACACTGTCTGCCCCCACCCCCTCAAATCCACTGTCCCCACCCCCTCACACTCACTGCCCTCACTCCCCACACTCTGTCTCCCTCAAAATCTCACTCCCTCCACCCCACCCCTCACACTCTTTCTCTCACACAGTCTCCAGTCACTCATTTACTCAGATGCTGGTGGGCCCCACTCCAGCTGCCACTTGCCCCACTCTGGCTGCCTCGCTCAGGCCCTCCTGCTCTGGCTGCCTCGCTCAGGCCCTCCTGCTCTGGCTGCCTCGCTCAGGCCCTCCTTCTCTGGCTGCCTTACGCTTGAGCCCTGGAACTTATCTTCAAAATTTACTGTGATGACTGTCACTTTAAGATCAGTTCAGATGGGTAGGGGTCACATGATTTGTTCAATCACTGCATGGCTAGTGCAGGGGAATAAATTCTAGGGAGGGATTCCCTGGAAAAACATGGCTGTACGAGGGGCTGGCTGGAGACAAGCAGCCATGGAAACTCTCGTGTAAATAAAGTTCATTTTGTTTGACTCAGAATCTTCCCAGAGTGTTTCTGCACTTACCTTCTCACTCTTTGCTGCTCATCCAATCACAGGCTGGTTTCTTTCTGCATTTGCTGCTGATAGGCTGATTAGTGCAAGGAGGGAGAACCCTGTGATTGGATGAGCAGCTTCACAGCATTTTTTCAAATAGAAGTCATGTGAATGTCCAACAAGTTTGACAGGCCTCACTGAACTAGACAAGTCTGCTTTACACAGAAGGTGCCAGAGCGGCACTCCTGCAGCGCTACACCACTGGCCATCGAGGGGAAAATCACGGGTGAGTGCTTCTCCCTGGGAACTGCCCCGACTGCTGTTCCTTGACCCCCGGCAGGAAAGTGCAGACCCTTGTAGTCTGTTTTATTGCTGATTTGGGCAAGATTTTTGGGGTATTCCATTTTGGCATCAAAAGCTGTAAATAGGCTAGGGGTGGAATCGTCGCAGGTTTGCACAGAGTGCGGTAGCGGGCGGATAAAACGTCATTTTACCTGCCGGCCGTGATAGTGGGTTTTCACGCCGTATCGTCCCAAACCCGCCGCGTTACTTATGCATTCCCGGGAAACACGCCATTTCCATGGCGGGTGGGCTCTCAATCGCCCGCCACGCCATCACCTCACCGCTTCATCGCACAGAGAGCCAGGTGCACGCACACATCTCAGTGCTTCCAGCCCAGGACTACGGCAGGGAAGATGTCCTCAAAAGGCAAAAAGACTGCAGCCCCCCGGTTTAATGATGTGTCACTGGAACACCTTTTGGATGCCGCGATGTCCTCTACCTCCGCTCTGGCCGCAGGGCAGGCAGCGGCATCACCAATCCAGCATGGCAGGTGGTGGCAGTGGTGGTCAGTGCCAATGCTGTACAGAAGAGGTTGGCCATCCAATGCAAATAGAGGATGAATGATCTCATCTGTGCAGCCAGGGTATGGCAACCATCTCATCACTCTAAACTCACACACTCACTGTCATCTCACTCACTGCCAGCTCAAGGGACATCACTACCCATTCTCACTCACACACCCTCACATCTCCATCTGGCCTCATCTCCTCTGGAGGCTGCCTCCTCAGCCCTCACCACCTTGAGGCCACTTGTACAGATCAACATGTGCCCCCACACACACCCTGGGATACTCTCCTTCCCCAGTACAGCCCTCGCCCTGCAACCTCTTCCCTTGCCTGAGGTCACTTCTCCCCCTTCCCCGAGCAAGCCCTAGCCCTGCAGTGATTGAAAAGCCACGCACATATGTCTGATCTGGTGGGTAGAGACCTACTGTGAGACTCCTAAAAGTGCTGTGGTGCTGCCTGTGAAGCCTGGCGCTGATGACTGCAAGTGCTGCCTGAAGCGAGGTAGGCAAAGAAACCTCGAAGTCCCGAGTGAAGTGCAGCCGCCAGGTGCACATTGCTTACGTCCTGTTGTCAAACCCGCTGACGCGGGCGGACGATCCAGCAGTTGGGGGGAGGGGGGGAGGGGGAGGGGGGGAGGGGGAGGGGGGGAGGGGGAGGGGGGGAGGGGGAGGGGGTGAGGGGGCAAGGGGGCCAATCCGGCGGGCAGGCCTAATAATGATAATGATGTGCTGATGTATTACAATGAGGTGCCCGCGTCCGATGGTTGAGAATGCAGCCCGCCATCAGCGGACTGAGTGGACCATCGCGAACTGGTTTCCCGCTGTCATGAAACCCACCGTGCCGAATTGTCCGCTCACTGGCCGAACACGCTCGATGCCGGCAGGGACGGAGAATCTCGGCCTAGGTGTGGGAATAGAATCTGAAATAATGGAGCAAATTCAGGCAGAATCAGTGAAAGTCAATTTTTATTCATAACATCACTAAGCTGCAGGAAAACAAGCAAACGACTGATAAGGTGCAGTTAAGGTAAATGACAGCCCACAATTATCTACACAATTCAAACACACTACTTCTATGGGCCTCAATAATAACCTTTTCTGCCTCTGCAAAGAACAATATTGACCTACAAAGGATCATACCCTCACCTAGATGCTCGGTTTAAGATATTCTAAAGGCTCTCGATATTCTATCTCCTTTGAAATGAAATTAATTCTTTCCCTTTCAACCCCTTTCCCTCTATAGAGGTTGTTGGCTGCACCCCTTCAATTGGCAATTCCGCCTGAATGTCTAGGAGCATTGTTATTAGAAAACAAATAGTGAAATGGATTTGGCATCTTTACAATGGCCGGGCAAATGCATTAGGAGAAAGATTGAATATGGAGTGGATAGTGACAAACTACTGTCGACTCATTAAGAGATTGACACAGATTTCACCGGGAAGTGGTGTTATTTTCAGGAACGTGGATGACTTCGGACCTTATTCTGAGCTGATACAGCGAAGAAACCAGTACAGAAATCAATAGATTACGGGTGGGAAATGCAAGACCCCCCTCCTGGTTTAAAGGTTCTTGTCTTTAATCTGGATAACAATAGCCCACAACAACTTGGATGAGGTTCCACCAAACTGCAGCTTTATTAAACCACTAAACAATAGTACATACTGCAATAATATCACTAGCTTAGCTTTCCTGCAAGCCAGAGTCAATCCCAGGGGTCAATTTGATGACGAATTCTCCAAGCGTGACTTCTGAGTGACTGACCAAATCGCTCTCACCCGCTGCAGCAAAGATGTATTTGTGGACTCTTTCATTGGTTTTCAATTACATTAGCGTCTCTTCCCTTCTTCTTGTGTCCTCGGCCTCTCACAAAGCCGTGCTTGAAGGAATAGAACCATCCTGACTCCGCTTTGTGACCTGTCACACTGTTATCAATCCCTAGCCTGGTACAGACAGACATCACAAAAGGGGCCTATCTTTCCCACAGTTCGAGGCCAGTTCTCCTGCACAATTTAATTCATTCTGCACACCTTGCTAATGCTGGCGAGGCTTTGTCTTGACTAAATTGAACATCATGCTTTGTGTATTGAGCCCACTGCGCAGTTCGCTACAGCTTCTCAGATATCTTTGGTCTGGGTTCTTTCACCTCGATATTCGATGCTACCACCATGAGGCAGCCTCCACAGACAGGTTTATACCGCAGCCAGTCGACATTGATTAATATCAAATAAAGGAACAGTTACATAGTTAAAAAATGATTAAAAAGGCAAATAATACTTTGGCTTACAAAAATTGTTATGATTTTCAGAGATGAACAAACTTCGAAATCAGACAAAATTCAGGGCATCAATATATTTACCATTTTTTGCCCATTTCTCACAACTAATCAATCCTTTTAAATAACATAGCGTACAGTTTCAAGAAGTGAACTTATCTAAACTGACTTAGCTCCAGAATTTGGTGCAGCATCCAATCCCACATGGACATTGTGTCAGCCATGGTTCAGTTATAAGCACTCCTATCTCCAAGTCAGAAGGTTGCAGGTTCAAGTCCTGCTCAAGAATTGAGCACAAAAATCTTAGCTGAAACTCCAGTGCAGTGCTGAAGGAGTTCTGCACTGTCAGAGGTGCCATCTTATAGATGAGACTAACTGAGATGAAAGCAAAATACTGCGGATGCTGGAAATCTGAAATAAAAAACAGAAAATGCTGGGAAAACTCAGCAGATCTGGCAGCATCTGTGGAGAGAGAAACAGAGTTAACGTTTCGAGTCCACACGACTCTTCTTCAGAACTCGACTCGAAACATTAACTCTGTTTCTCTCTCCACAAATGCTGCCAGGCCCGCTGAGTTGAGCTGAGGCCTGGTCCAGGGTGGATGTAAAAGAGAGGCACTATTTTGAAGAAGATCAGGAGAGTTCTCCCTGGTGTGCTGACCTAACATCACTGAAACAGATTATCTGGTCGCTATCACCTTGCTGTTTATGGGAGCTTGCTGTGCTCAAGTTGGCTGCAATGTTTTCGGCATTATAACAGTGACTACACCTCTTTGGCTGTAAAGCACTTTAGAGTAATGACTCTAAGAGGCAGAATTGCTTAGTGCATTTCAGAGCTCCATGGACACAAACCTCTTGTGTTGATTTCAGTCAAAGCCTGGGGAATATCGTTTTTGGAGATATGGTTCACAATCTCCAAGGAAAGAACCTTTTTTCCAGGTAGCGTATCTAAAGTAATTGACACAAATCTGAATTACATTATGATTCTCAGTTTAACTTAAATAATCTTGTTTAAAAAAATCCAGTCAGATCACAACAGGATTTCTGCTGAATGCGGGATATGACTGTATATAATGTGCTTGTAATTAATGATAATTGTGCACTCCTGGCGAAGAAGGCTTCCATTTACAGTAACAGAAATGTTTGCAGGAGGGTAACTACATGGGCAGCGCATAACTGTGGGAGACAAACTGCAACGTTTAAAATCTTTTCTCTGTGAGAAACATTTTGAGATCGAGCCTACTTAGAATCAAATCTAATAATGTAAATAAAACCATTCACAGTAATAAAGTCCTGATAACGATCAAACCGGGAAGTTTGTTTTCTTGTGATGTAATTAGAAGCATCGGTACAAAGGACAGAGGAAACTTTCCTCCCAAATGTAATGTATTAAATTGCATTTGAGGGCAAATTTTTAAGGCCATAGCTTGGCAATTATTGCTAATATCAATGGGCAAACACTTAACACAACAACATTATATCCTTCTCTCCCATTTTTAAAGGCAGTTTAAAATAAACCAGTTAATGCACATGTTAAAATAAACAGGCAGTAAACTGTTACGTGTAAACATTAAGCATTTGTCGACTAGTGGCACCAATCATTTTTGGGCCCTTAATTCCATAATTATAGGCAATCGCACACCTTAGGTTGTTTCCCTGTCATAAAATCAGCCCATACATGCTAACCAACCACAACTGATGGAGGCAGGCAGCGTTCCTGGGGCAATATCCAGAACATAGATTGAAAATCAGCATTGGTCCTGAGTTCCTTCCGCTTTGGCTGTGATCCTGAGCTTCCATCCATTGCCACTACCAAAGGCCATTGAATAATATGAAACAATGTGGACATTGTGACCTCCCTACAGCATTTCACGTATCTTTCATTTACGTTCCCTCAAATGAATGAAGGAGTGTTGAGTGTATCTGCAACTTATTATCCTGTGCCCTGCTGCACTTACAGTGTGATTACTTGATTTTATATGTCAGAGGTTTTTGTCCAGTTTTTGAGTTCCCAGCTTTCCTGCAGCTGCATCAGCTCTTTGTTGGTCAGCTAGTTTTCCAGTTTGCTGTGACCATGTTATCAAACAGTACATGGAACTGTGACCTTTATGGCTGGAACTCACCTCCAACATAGGAATTAGATACAATGGCTGGTACTGTCTCATAGATCATCATTAGATTTCCCCAGCACACTTAGAAAACATTTAACAACATGTACAACATTTACTTAATGAACTAGCAACTTGTAGTGAGAGCGAGTACAGAGCAACTTTCTTCACTTTCACTTTACCATGAGGGAATGCACCAAGAGCAGATCCTATTGAATATAAAACTTACCCCTCGCTAACAAATAAACTTATCTTGAGAGGGCTCTGACTGTAGTTCAGAATAATTCAATTTCAGTTCAGCTGAAGACCATTCAGAAAACTGGATCAGATTAGAGGAGTCTGGAATGTCAAAAGGTTTCTCAGCAGAAAGTCAACAGCCCTGTTATATTATCACTTATCATGGGGAAACAAGGTCACCTACGCATAATAACTGCTTGAGGCTACTCAAGAAAATAAGCCATTTCAAGCCACTCTCAGTACATGACCCTCTATAGCCACATTTTAGAAAAGAACAAAGTAGCAAGCTTAAAGTTTCTTCATTGGAGTCCACCTAATCGCTGTCGGCACAAGTACTGGATTCTAATTCAGGAGGGAGAAAGGGTGAAAGAGGGTGTGAGGGGTGGGTGTGGAGATGTCCAGGTGCATGTGCAAGGGAGGGGTCTTTGGAGTCAATGACTGCCTCCTGGGGAGTGAACTGAGGGTGGGCAAGGTAGGAGAGAATGCTGAGTATGAGAGGGCGCAGAGGGAGCCTGTAGGGTGGGAGGATAGCGGTACAAGAGATGGCGAGGAGTAGTGGGGACTTGGAAGCAGACACGGACTCTGGTGGTGGGAAGAAGGAGGTCGGGGAGATCAGTGTGGATGGGGTGGGATTTTCAGGAAGGTAGGGAACATGTACGTTCACCTGTACATCCTGGAATGACAAGGGTTCAGGTTGATATGTGACAGTAGGCAGGTGGAAGGTGATACCGGGGGATAGGGGAAAGGACATGGGAGACTGGGGGAGGGGAAAGGATGGGGGAGCTAATCAAGAACTTTTACTGCAACCATGTTTGTCAAGTCAAAAGTGAGCGGGGCCTCGTGTTGGACAGGCACAGGTGCTCCTTGGGAGTGTGACCAGTGGGTGGGCGGAGATGCACTGGCAGCATTGAAAATGCTCAGGACAGTGAGGTGAGTGTGATGGATGAAGGCTCCACGTGCATGGGAGAGTGCTCGCACGAGGCTCCGAAAGGCCCTGCCACACACACACCTCCTGTAGTCTGGCTGCGTGCAGCTGCACTGCTAGTGGGGAGAGGGAGAGGTTGGGCGCAGGGGGAGGACTCATGGAGCCTGTCAATGAAGCTGAAAGACAACATTACACATCATTCAGTGAAAGTGAGTACATTTTCAGATTGTAAGGTGACAAAATGTGTTTACCCATGCAGCCACTTGTGATCAGAATTTCTTAACTTTTCAAGGCCTATCACTTCATCTAGGTGCTGCCCTGACATCTGCAGCAGGGGTGGAGACAGTCTATGCAATGGTTGGCTCTGCTGCCTCTGATGATTTCAGTGTGTGTCCTCTGGAGAGCTGAGGCATTGAGGGCCTCCTGTGGGCCAGCTGCTCCCTCTGCAGTGACAGAGGGCAAGGTTGAGGGGGTAACAGGTAAAAGGGACTCGGAGGGAGAGGACAGCCTCTGAGATTCCTGAGTGGATGACCCGGGGTGTCCAGCTGCTGCTCATCCTCCCTTCGGGTGCCTGGGGGTCCTGACCTGACTCCTTGAGGGGAAGGAGCACCTGGAGGGACATCGAGGCGCCCCGTTTCCCTCTCGCGTTGTCACTGCAGGAACTCACCCGTGGCTCCCACGTTGGAGGGCAGGTCTACACGCATCTCTGCGTTCTGCTGGACCAGGGTCTCCATGGTGTCCACCATCCTCCCCATGGAGACCTCCGTACAGGCACACATGGGCACCACTTCATCAGAGAGCAGGCAGACGCACTCCTCCGGCTTGTGTGCCATTCTGTTGAGGGCTTCCAACGTGATACTCCCTGCCTTCTGCTGACTCTCCACGATGAGTTGGAAGACCAAATCCAGAGGCTGGTCTCTGACTCGGACCTCACAGATGTCTCTTCCCCAGAAATCCTATAAGTGCCAGGGAGCTTGGCAGATCCTGCCATCTCCTACTGTGGACACGTGTCCGCTCGGTGACCACCAGATTGTGAACCCGAGCCAGCTCTAGATCTAGGTCCCACCGAGGTGTGTGTCTCTGCGCTGGTTGAGGGTGTGGGTAAGCGCTGTGACGGGTCTTCCAGGCTGCTTATTCCCAGCTCTTCAATGGAGGAGGTGTCCTCTTGGCTGAAGGTGAGGACCTGGATGGAGCTGAGGGACTGGCTGGCTGAGGGTGTCAGTCACTTGGCAGAGCTCCCTGTGAACCAAAGTAGAGATAGTTAGTGCATGGAAGCAGAGTCAAAAACAGGAGAGAGAGAGAGAGCGCTCACAGTTGTGTTGAGAGAAGGATAACATAGTGCAGGATCCTCAGGAGGGTATTTGCCGCCGACCTCACCATTCCTACAGGCACGGTCCACGTCCTCACCAGTCAGCCCAAAGTAAGTGAGGGGCCTAAGGTGGGTCACTCCCCACACTGACAACCCCCACCCCCCTGGTATGGGACCACTCCCTGCCGCTGTGAGCCAGCTTCTACTGCATGAAAACAGATGGAGAGAGTGTGAGCAGGACACATGGCACTGTGTAGAATGTTTGTGTGGTGAGCGGAGCCATGGACGGGATGAGGACGTGAGCTCCAGAGGATATGAGGCTGATGGAGATGTGAGGGTGTGTGTGAGAGTTAGTGCTGTTGTACCTTGAGGTGTGAGATCCCTGTGGATGTGTAATGAGTTTGTGAGTGTGTGAATTGAGGGTGACTCTGGTGGACATCCTGTGGCCAGAGCGATGGTAGTGGACATCACAGTTTCCTTCTACTGTGTCCAGCAGGTGCCCCGAGAGGCATCACTAAATTTGGGGGCTGTCGTCTTCTTGGCTTTTGGGGCCATCTGTCTCCAGTCCTGGTTTAAAGACATGACATAGGCTGCATCCTGGTGCACTTTAAATATGGCGCCCAGAGCAAGGAAGCACTGAGGACATGGTGTGGTGGGCAAACCTGTGCCCCCCCACCAGCGATCTGGCGTATTTCCTGTGAATGCATTATTAATGAGGCGGGACGTGCCGGGAAGGTTGATATAGCGCGAAAACCCGCCATTGCGACCAGCTGGTAAAACACCTTTCTTCACGCCCAATACCGCACTTGGTGCAAATCTGGGATGATTGTGTCCTTAGTCTCCATTGATGATGAATCTAAATTCCTCTCAAAGGGTCACAGATCATTAGTTTCTGGCTTGGACTGCTACATGGAGCACGGTGTGACAGAGAGCACTAAATTGGATAAGGAATTGGAATAGGAAGCAACACATGTCCCACTGCATAGAAAATCATCTCATCTAGCTGTGATCAATCATGGAACACTGTTGATAAATGTCCAAAGAAAGAACATACATGCTTATATAATGCCTACCATGTCCTTAGTCCATCGCAAAGCGCTTCCTAGCTAATTAGTTATTTTTGTGGTGTGGTCACTATTGTAGAGGAGATAAAGATGTGGTTAATTTGTACACAGCAAAGTCCCACAAACAGCAATGAGAGAAATGACCATATAATCTGTTTCAGTGATTTGTTGGATAAATGTGGCCAGAACACTGGAAGAAAACCCCTTTGAAAACCTCACATGGTTATCATCTCCAAGTTGATGAAGTCATCAAAGTATAATATGGATAAAACAAAATTAAAAACAAGAGGTTACATGCACCTAGAGTGCACTGCAAAATTATTATAGATTCCTTTCTATGAATATAATGGTTGGATTTAGATCTAGCTTTGTTTATTGAATAAACAGACTGAAAAATAAACTCTGGCAGAAACTTCCAGAAGAACCTGAGGGTAGGGTGATGTTATCTTGTCCTGTGATTTGTGGAGGGAGACCTGAGAAAAGGAGGGGAAGAGACCAGGGATTTTGTAAAACGTAATCAATTAAGAATAAAATTCCTCATTTTTGGCAATCAACTTCCTCTAACTCAGAAATTTAGCTCATTTACAAACCTATAGTTATCCGCATGTATTCTTAATCAGGCAGTAACGAATGAGGGAGTGTGCATTTCGCATGGGTTTTGATGCATAAGGGATCACGTTAAAACAAGGCAAAGCTGAGCATTAAATCAAACGCTGGTGTTGCACAGTCTTGTTAACCACACACCTTTGAGATCATAATTGTTTTTAGATGATAGTTATTTAAAAACATATATAAACTTGTAAGTTCAGTTGATAGCTGTCATTTCTTTATTTCAACAATGAAATTATCTGAAAAGCAGAGTGAAATGATGCTTAATTGTATGTTCAGACTTTCAACCAAAGCTCCCTTGATGGTCCAGTGTGGGAAAGCATTGTTCAATCTGGCACAAAGTTGTATAGACCAAATGATCCCAAATTTGATTCCTTGCTGGTGCTGAGTTAACTGATCATAGCTGGGGCAGTAGCTGGAGTTCTCCAATTGATCTCAATACTACTTGTCTTGGGAGGGGAATAAATAGCCAGGTTTTCTCATCATCTTCCACTATTCCGCTTGCTGTCATTACAAGCATTTAGATCACACGTAAATGGTTATGGGCAATTTTCTGCTGTGAATTTGAACCCATAGGAACTAGACTGAGATGATATGAATTCATTTCACTTAACGTTCTTGCAAAGAAAATACATTTTCATTCATTATAAGTTGTATTCAAGCTGAGTTTCCAGATGTGGAAGAGGTTTATATCTCACCGTGTCACCCAAACGCCCAAGCTCAGCATATTTATTTTCAGGAAGAAACTTAAAGGTTTTATTTGAAATCTAACAAAATGATTTCTCCTCCCAGTTATTTTAAGCCTGAGTCTAGGTGTAAAACCCATGGGTAATGGAGAGTAATGGGTTAATGAATATATTAATGAGACTATGATGATATTAGTGATGTAACTGTAACATCAGTAGTCAGATGACCGAGAGGCTTCAGGAGAGCAAGGAGCAGAATAGTCTGTCTCGTGCATGCCATGTGCTTATCATGAGGTCTTTGTAGATAGTGGTAATAAAAAGTTTGAAGTTAAGCCATACCAACTATCTCAAGTCAGTCCAAAGGGATGCAATGCCTTATCAAGGTTAGGTAAGCCAAGACAGCATGGTATTGGTGAAACCTCATTAATGTTTGGCAACAACACCAAAGGCCACTAAAGCCGGGTGGCAGAAGCTTGGGTAAATCCATACCGAAACAAATAATGCAACGTGCAACCTTGTTGCTTTTCTAGTGTGCAGCAGCTGAACCGATCCAAGTGAAACCAGCTTTGAACGAGATGACTCAAGCTGAGTGACCTGCCCTCCTCCTTTCAAGATAAAGGACTTCCATTTTCTTGCAGGAAAAAGTAATGTCACAACATTGCATTTAGTCCTACTTCTGATCAGAAAATCTTCAAACAGGAGTTGCTTCATAAAAATTCAACACAGCCTTTAAAATAAATAGATAAATACAGCCAAGCAGTATGTCAGAAATACGGTGCTCACAATCACAAGTATCATCAGGAGCAAACTGCGCATCCTAAATCCCAGCTCTCATGGCAATCATTGAAATAATTGAAAGTAATAATTGAGCGTTTATTAAGCATCCTAATCTTGGAGAGTATTGTAAAAAACTCAATTTCAGTTAAATTCTAGAGTCCTCAACAACACACTAAAGTAAATGGTTTTCAGCCGGCAGAGTGAGTGCTGGAAAAAATTTGCTTTTGCATTTATCATTTTCACTATTGTCTCTGTTACGTTGTCCATCTCTCCCTATGTTCTCCACCCTGGGCTCCCTCAGTAAGGCGAGGATGATGTTCCTCCTCAGAGCTGCCTTCAAAGATCCTTCTTGGGTTTACAGTACAGAAACAGGCCTGACTGGTCAATGCCCGTGTTCATGATCCACATGAACCTTCTTCCATCCTTCTTCATGTAACCCTATCAGCATATGCTTCTGCTTCTTTCTCCCTCATCTGTTTACCTAGATTTTCCCTAACTGCTGTTATTTGCCTCAATTACTCCATGGGGTAATGAGCTCAGTATTTTTATCACTCTGGGGTAAAGGTATCTCTCTTGAATTGCCTGTTGGATTTATTAGAAACTCTCTCATATTATTACCTCTGTGGTTTTGGACATCCACAGAACTGGAAACATTTTCTCTAAGTCTATCCTAACAAACCCTTATTGCCTTAAAGACCAGTATCAGGACACACCCTCAAGGAATGGCTGACAGAATGCAACATGTTTTTAAAGAGGGGCTTTTGGCTTCACTTGGTTTTGTTTTCCTCCAGACCCAAGGCGTAACACGCTGTTACAATGAGAAGCTCCAATTTAAGACTCCAGCTGAGGCATTAACACTGGCCATCAAGGTCAGGTAGGTTGGGATGCCAGTCAAACCTAGGTCCAACAACACTTCACTCAGCGAATATAAATTGAACACTTATTCCATTACTGCACCCCACAATGTGCACAATGAACGACACGCATCTTTAACAGTTTTGATTTTTGTCAAAGGTGAGCAGGAACTATACCTTATGCAGAAAGGTTATGCAATGGGCAAGAGAAAAATGATCTTTCTGACGTCTCCAATGCAAATTTACAGCTGATTAACAGTGAGCTGGGCTGCTGCAGCAGCTTCCTCTTGCCTTCTAAACTCTGCCCTCTGTAATCACATAAATTGATTCTATCCTTGGGCCTTGACGCCCTCCTGAATATCATAGTGTCAATGCTGTATGTAATTATGCAAATTCATGTATTACGAGACCCTGATGTGCAGTGTTTAGAAAGATAAAAAGAGTCTAAAAGCAGTATAGTGGGAGTGGAAGCCGACGGCATTTACCATCGCAGTTATGCTACTGGACTAGCAACCTTGAAGCCTAAACTACTACCCAGAAGAATGCGAGTTCAAATCCCCCCCAAGATAGGTTGAGAATTTGAATTCAGTTAACAAAAATCTGAAAATAAAACATGATAACAGTGAAAGTTGTAAAAAAAAAAGACCCAGCTGGTTTATTAATATCTTGTATGTGACTCCAGTCCCGCACCAACATATTTGACTCTGGGGTGGTCTAGGACGGAATAGGAGCAGGAATAGATCATACAGCCCCTCAAGCCTGCTCCATCACTCAGTAAGATCGTGGCCCTACATCATTTTTCTGCTCAACTTCCTATCCCGTGATTCCCTTAGTGCCAAAAATCTATTGGTCTCAGTCTTGAATATACCCAATGATCGAGCATCCACAACCCTCTGAGGTAGAGAATTCCAAAGATTCGTTGGAGTAAGCAAACCACTCAGTCGCACAAAACCACTGCCACAGGACAAGTCGGGATTGGGCAATAAATGCCACCCTTGCCAGTGACACCATATCCCGAGAATACATTTTTAAAAATAACTGGGAACGGAGCAGTTGTGGTTATTGAGTTTGAAGAAATCGTGTCCCTTTATCTGTAAGTTGGAAAGCGGGAACAAAGATATAAGCAGCTCTAGGGCTCAAAAATCGAATATCACACAGGCAGAATTTTACGCCCTGCAGGTGGGCTCACTCCCAATCCGATTGGGCGTAAAAATCACGCGAGATGACGTCAGGCGAGTGTCCTGACGTCATCGCGCACTCGTGCGATATTTCTCTTGGCGGGCATGCGCAAAAGTTAGAAGCATTCCCGCCAACAGTTAAGCTCATTAATGGTGCAATTGTCCCCGATTTTTCGTGGCCCATCCAACCTTCCGGCTGGTGGACGGGCGAATCGGCCAGGCGGCCTTTACATTTTCCATCAAACCTCATCCGAGGGTGGGAATGAAATCTCTGTTGTGAAATAAAATAAAAATAAGGTTCTGCGGACGGCACTTTAATGAGGTATATTTTCAGGTGCTTGATTGTGAGGCAAGGACATTTTTTTGGGCAGCTTTTTAAACTTTTATTTCATCATTTGAAGGCCTGTAGCTCCCTGAGGCAACTGTCCACCTTCAGGGGGCTCACACGCATCGTTCACCTGCACCCGCGGGTGACGTCACCGCCCGCTCTCTTCCTGCCCTCACCCCAGCAGCGCTGAGCTTTTCAGCACGTGTTTCACGCTGGCTGCCCGTTCATTGGCTGGCCCAGCCAGTGTGAATCGCGGTTGGGGGGCTGATCGGGTGGGTGGTCTGCTTCCTGGCCGCTCCCGGGCCCACCGATCGCGTGTGCCCCCCCAAAGGTAAAACTCAGGCTCATATTCATTCCTTACTTAATAGTAACCGATTTCTTTCGTAATGCAAGTTGTTTGAATTCAGCCAAAACATTCACATTTAATAAACTTACAGCTAAAACTATTGCCAGTATAAGTGTAAACAATCGGTATGTAAAATGTGTCACGCCGAGAAGGCATGCAGGAATATATATATATATATATACGTGTCTATGTCATGCTGCCTACTTTTGTAAAACTATTGTTATTTTTTAAATGGACAAAAGTTTTACACTGACTGAAGCCTGACTAGCTACAGCTCACACAAAAAAGATTTTCTAGCCTTCAGGAGCAGCAAGGATCTCGTTATCTCTAAAGAGGCGCTAATGCCCCCTGTGACTGCAGAAATAAAATTCCAAGGAAATGCACAAAGACCCTGTATATTTCTAAGGCAGAGCTCTGGCCCACGGAGACGCTGGCCGGGATTTCCTGGTCCCGTTGCGGGTGGAACCCGCCTCGGGCGAGGCGGTGCCACAGCCAGAAGCCCATCGACTTGCGGCAGGATCGGAAGATCCCGGTGGCGAGCGGGTGCAGAAAACCCGCCCGATACGTCTGTGAGGACAAAGGGGGCCTTGAAATTGCTGAAACGTATTAATAGATGCAATGTTAACCCTCTCAAGAATCCAGACCAGGAGTATGCATTCTTTGTCCAAACCAAGGGGAAGAAGTGGGAGTTATTTCTCATGACCTCCCCCCCACCTCACTCCCCACCCCTCCAAAGCTGCTAGAACCTGTAATATTGCCTCATGGGGCTGAATCCAGGCAGTCTGCCATCTCCCATCAACAAAGCAGCAGCAGAAACAGAGATCTGTCTAGATTTAAATTGCCTGGTCCTCATCTACACTGTTTTCTACTGGAACATCTAAACTTCAGTACCAGTGCCTACTGCAAGACCGATTCCTCTCTAAATGCTTCTCCCATTGTGAATCACCCCACATCAGTTTCAGCCGGGTAACCTCTCGGAAGGAATACACCGTTGGACTTTTGATTCTGGATTCTGGACACGCGTGAAACAATAATTCTTATTTTGTCTGTGGTCTTTGCCCTGCACCTCTTTCTTTCTCTTATCCCTCTTTTATTGTGTGTATGTACCCGGAGCTGCATGCCCATGTTTTTTTGAAATAAACTAACCCTCTGATTTTACCCTATCTCGAGTCTGCTGTGGGGTTAGTAATAGAGGATCACTCCAAAAAAACTGAAGGGTTAGGGAAAATACACCACCACTTGTAAAGGGGGAAATCAAAAATCAAAAGTACCTTTTTGTTTACGGACAGGTGGTGAGAGGAGAAATCAGGGCTGTTTTAAATTAAACCGCCTCTTGTCCATAACAAACGGTTTTGAGCGTTCATTGTCAATTGGATCATGACATAACATCTTTTATTGAATTAAAATAAGAGTTTAAGTATAAAAAATGTTTGCTATCACTTGTGACTCAAATATCAACTGTTGGAAATACTTGTCCATCATAAATTGGGTTTAAGTCTTTAAGGTTTTTAATTATTGCCAAAAGTGGTAGCAGTAAAAGTTACAAAAACACAACTGGTTCATTAATGCCCTTGATGCCCTATGTGACTCCAACATAGTTAATTTTGAAGTGGTTGAATAAGAACTTAAGAAATAAGTAGGCCATTGTGAAAAGTTTATCATTTTATGAGCATAATTCCTGAGCTTCTCTTGCTTATATTTTGTGATAAGCTTTTTTGTCCAATCATTAAGGTGAAACATGGGGAGTACAACACCTTTTTAAACTTTGTCCTCAGTGCTAAATATTCTAAGATCAAATATAGCACAACACATGGGCTGGATGTAAATCTCTCACCAAAAATGCATCTTAGCTCCCTCAAAAATGTATCCCTGCTGCTAATATGCCATTTCATTTCCTCTACCAGTCACCTTTCTGGCCTCTCTGGGTTGGCTCACAATTTAACGTCAATTATTGTCAAATTATAGGCAATGTTGTGCAGGAGAATCATATCCAGAGGGAGCTGGTTTGATAGGAACCACACTCATTCAGTTAGGACTCTTACAGTCATCTGAGAGAAGCAGCTCTCATTCCATCTTTTGCAGTCTGAGTCAAGCCAGGCCCCAGAGGTGAACACACGGTTGAAATCTGCTGCATCCACCCTGCAATTTACAGTCCATACATAGCATGATTTGCTGCACCACACTGTAATTTTGCATGTTCCACTTGTTTCTTTCATACCTGGTTTCGACTTTACCAACACGCTCAGTTGGTGTAAACAGAAATGTTAAACTGATGGCAAAATAAACCATAAATGAACGCACTAATAGAGTCCGTTCTGCGGCATTTTTTTTTTACACTGGGATCTAGGGCACTGCTTTAATAAAAATTCATTAAACAAAAGTATTGACATATTGAAAGGTGACCTCTCATATATCATACTATTCAGCTGATTTTGTTCATCTGTCACACACATATGCAACACGTAGCATCGCGATGCATAATGGAATAATGCAAAAGCAATCAAGATGAACCTCACTTTTTAATGAAGGAATTAGCAACTCAACTTAAATCAATATAGATGTTAAATTATTTTTATAACATACTTGGGTGATGCAGTAATATTTATGTGCCCATGTTTTGTTTGAAATTAAACTTGGGCAGTCTAGTTAAAGGTTACCGAATGGAAATCAATTCTTGTACTTGCTTCACTAATGACATTGTTTTCATGTCAACATCAAAACACACAGGAACCAAAGAAAAGTGTCAGGCCTTCCTACCCACTTTAGCATTTTGTCAGCTAGGGTAGATCTTTATAACACTTCCTGATCTTACTCTATATCCCTTAATATCTAAATGTCTATCTCCCTTTTCGAACAACTCAACACATTCTGGTTCTTTCATCTCCTGTACTACACAATCCTTGCCCTCAATCGGGTGATTAACCCTCAATTTCCTTTTAATCAGCTTAGTTGTAATTTTAAGGCTATGTTCCCCTTTCTGGGTTATTCTGTTAAGTAGGACAGCTTTGCCACACCCATCTTTTCAATGCCCTTTGTTAGATTAAAAACCTCATCATATGAAATTACAGTTGACTGTAGATCCATGTACAATGTTCCAACCCGAAACCTTACGTGTGAAGGACCTAAATTGGTAGCCAGTCCTGCAACGCCTTGATTTTAAAATCCTCATCCTCAATCCCTCCATGACCTCACTGCTTCCTATCTCTGTAACCTCCTCCAGCCCCATAATCCTCCAAGATATATGCGCTCCTCCAATTCTGGCCTTTTGTACATCCCTGAATTTCATTGCTCCAATACTGGGGACAATGCTTTCTGCTGCCAAGTTCCTAAGCACTGGAATTCCTTCCCTGAACTGTTGTATAATGTTGTATATGCCTGCTTACCACTGTAATGTAAAGATACTCGGCAGAACAAGAGTCAATGTGGGACTGGAGAACAGCCCTGCCCATGATATGATGTATAGAGTCATATGAAAATAGACTGAGAGAATAGACTGGAGAGAACAGTCTAAAGAGAACACTCTGGAACCAGCCTGCATGGAGGCAAAAGCACCACACACGACAGTGACCTGGGATCTGTAAATAGCTAAAGGTTAACAATAAAGAGTTCATGTTTAAATATACAAATCTCAAGTTCTCACCATTGAGACATCTAAAGAACCCATATTACAACATGGTAGCACCAGTGGGATATCAGCGTTCTCAGCAAAGTATAACACGCTTAGCAGCAGGGGCTGCTTCTACAAGATATCACATCAGAGATAGTACCATAATCTGACATGGTGATCCATGGTGATATGAAAGTTGGCAGCTAAATGCATGAACCCAGAACAGTAATCCAAGGTATGAAAAACTAAAAGCAACTGAAGTTGAACTAGACAGACGCAGACCAAAGAAGAAAACTTGAAGAAAAAGTTGAAAAAGCTTCGCTACAGACTTGGAAGTGAGGAATCCACCAGAGTGAGTGGAAGTCCATTACAGAAAATTTCAAGAACCTGAGTGGCACAGTTCATGGGATGGTGAGCAAAAATACAAAAAAATGGAGCTGTACTTACATTATCGAATAGTAGCAGTCCAGGGCTCAGCAGATTGCAGCAGTGGTGGCCATGCTGCACCGAAGTTAAACACAAAAGTAGTTCAATAAAAATCATCTGGCAGAGTCAAAAGTTTAAGTACAAAAACTGCAGAGTAAAGAAGAAGCTACTGAGAAAAACAAGTTACCTGAAAGAAAAAACAAAGGGCAGGCAATGCAGAGAAGAAAAGTGCTGTTGCTTTAAGTTTAAAAAAAAAGGGGACCTGATCAGACCACAAGCCTGCCAAAACTCCAGAGAAGAGGAGCCACAGAAAAAGAGGAGAATCACAGAGAAAAGCAATATTCCCGCCTTGAAAGTTTAAAAGTTTTAAAAACAAAGGCGACCATGATCCCCGGACAGCCCGCCAAAACCTTAAAAAGCGCGGGAAACTCACAGCACAGCAAGCCGACAGCTGCAGACAGCCTGAATGAAAAAAAATGGCTATCTCACTGACAGTCTTAAAGAGGTAACGACATTTAAAGCAGTAACTACAAGAAAATAAATGACCCTGGACAGCAAATTAGAAGAGCCAGAAGCATTTTTGCTATGGAAAGGGCTAAACCAGACCCAAGAGTGGGAGTATTGGAGAAGACAATTTTTAGTTTACAGAACTACAAGATTAAGTAAGGAATCAGAAGACACACAAGTTGATAAGTTTCTATTCATGTTTGGCTCACTTGCTT
This sequence comes from Cetorhinus maximus, assembly GCF_964194155.1. NCBI lineage: Eukaryota > Metazoa > Chordata > Chondrichthyes > Lamniformes > Cetorhinidae > Cetorhinus > Cetorhinus maximus. Next base: position 4,759,466 of record NC_135893.1, read on the forward strand.
GTGAAGTACTCCATGGCCAACATATAAATCAATGCTCAGCAACATTTGGTGAGATATTAAATGGCTTTGATAGATATTTTAAACTCCAAGTTGTGGAGAATGCAGACACTAGAAGAAAGTCTAGCACACTCCCTATAAAGTACTGAGGGCAACAAGAGACCCCAGAGAGAGGGCAACTCCCAATAAAGCACCGGGGACAACAAGAGACGGATGGCAGTGCAAAGTGAGCAGAGGCTGTGCATGAAGAAAAGCTATCTGAGGTAATTCAAAAAAAGCAAAATGTGCAAAAAATAAACAAAGCTGTTCCACAAGAAAATGTTCGCATCAGAGCTGAACTGGAAGGTTTGAAACACAAGATTCAAGCTGTGTATATACCTTTGAAAATGCACGATAAACTGAAGTCTTCAATGAGCCAAGCTGTTCAAGATCTGAACAAACAAATTTCAGAGACAACGCAAAGGTACCAGGAGGAGATAACGACCCTCAATTCCACAGTTGGCAAATCAAGGCAGGAGTTAGAAAAACTCAACCAGATGTACAGCCAGGCAAAACAGCAGGCAGAAAAGGCACACAAAGAAGTTACAACCATGAAGGACCCCTTGAAGAAACAATATGTAACCATGGAAAAACATGAGGAGCTAAAAAGGACGTTAAATATTACTTCAGAAAAAGCTGCATTGGAACTATCAGTAGCAACGAAATGATGCACTGAAGCCCAGAGTGAGCTGGCAAGAGCTCAACAAGAAAATAAACAGTTGAAAGAACAGTTGATCTTCCTTCAAGATCAAATGCAAAAGGAATGCATAACCATTCAGCAACATGAAGAAATGAAGACTGCCTTAACCAGCGGAATGGAAGTACAGCAGAATAAACTCGAGGAGACACTACTGAACTACAGGAAAGCTCAAGATGAAGCAAGCAAGTTTCACAAAGAAAAGGAAAACCTGTTGACAGACTTTCACATTGTTACATGAATTCCTCAGGACAAAGTTTATTCTTCTGGAAAATTACAAAAAGAAGGAAAATGAATTTAACTTCATTCTGAACAAACTGAAGAACCAGCTGGCAGAGAAGACTCAGCAATGTTCAATATTCCAGGAGGAACATGAAAGCGACAGGAGACAGACTGAAGAGCTGAAGAAGCAGACGAATGGAAAAGAGGAGGCATTGAAAGGAAAAGCCATAAAACTTACCGAGCTGCGAGCAGATAATGAAGCCATGAGTAGCACAATTACAGAACCGAAACAAGTTAAGACTTTAGCAGAGCCAGACCTGGCCAACAGTGAAACCAAAATGAAGGACAAGGACAAAGTTCTCTTGCAGACATAAAAAGAAAAGACAGAAATGAGATTGGAAAATGTGAAACAAGTGGAAATGAAGGTTCAGCAAGAACATGGCAGACATCACGGTAAAAGAAAACTCGAGTACACTCTAAAAACGACCTAGTGCATATTCCCTTCGGAAGGAATGGGACAAACCCACAGTTTCCAAAAAAAGCAGATGGGTTACTAATAAAGAGAAATGAAACTCAAAGGAGTGTAAAAAGTGACTCAAATGGAAATAGCAAAGTACCAGAAGCACAGAGTACTACTACTATTCCTCCAAACGTGACAGACCGAGTTGTGAAGGAACTGTCATGCCTCAAGACTGTCTGCATTTATAAAGTCAGAGACTTGAAGTGGAGGAGAAATGTTAACAAGTAAAGATTGTACTGTAATACTCCGTTGGAAGGGAGGAAAGTTTTCTTTGGAGAAGAAAGGGGGATGTAGTATGATGTTGTATGTGTCTGCATGACACTGTAATGTAAAGGTGCTCAGTAGAGCAAGGGTTAATGTGGGACTGGAGAATAGCCCCGCCCATGGTATGGGAGTCACATGGTAATAGATTGAGAGAACAGCCTAGAGAGAACAGTCTAAAGAGAACCCTCTGGAACCAGCCTCCATGGAGATAACAGCACCATGCATGCCAGTAACCTGGGATCTATAAATAGTTAATGGTTAACAAGAAAGTGTTCGTGTTTAAACATATAAGTCACAAGATCTCATCATTGAGACATATAAAGAACCCATATCTCCTTTAAGATGTTCCTCAAATCTATCTCTTTGACCAACCTTTTGGTCATCTGTCTCATGTAGCTCAGTGTCAAAGTTAGATTGATTATGTTCCTGTGAGACATCTTGGGATGCTTTACTATGTCAAAGGCACTATATAAATACAAGTTAGGTTGTTCCTCCTCAATTACTCTATTTTATATTACTTGCCATGGAGCATGTACACCATCCATTGAAAATTTTCACCTAGAGATAGCAACACATGTTAGAAGTCAAATCACTTCTGTATAAAATGCTTGTTTTTTTTTGTATATATTTTGTTCATATCAAATCGCTCCAAAAAAGACAAAAAATGCTGGGCTACAGAGATCTGTAATTAGCTATTTTTGCCTTTAGATTATAGAAACCATGACTATAGCGGAACATTTCTTGGCAAACAGCTGTGGTTAAGAAGGATTCAGCAGTACTATTTTCCTATTAGAACAGATGATTAACTCAGGCTATGTGTCATGAACAGAAATTTCAGGAATACTAAAACATAATATAAAGAACAGAAATACTCCAGTATTCAAGAGGTTAATTACTCTTTTTCAATATTCATACTTAGAACTATAGACATAGTCAAGCAAGGAAAAAAACGGCTATTCTTTTTTCTGGCTGCTTTTTAAATTTGACGTTTCGTGCAAAAATTTTTCAGGATTTTTAACATCAGACTGATAGCACATATAATTATTAACTTTAAACCAAAATTATTTTTGACATGACTCATGCAGTAAATTAGAGCATTTCAGGGATTGAGAAATCACCCAGGGAAGGTCATTCGGGTAAAGGCCGCACAACAGAGTGTAATTAATTTGAATATTGCATGTGATAACTAAAAACACGACAAATCACTTGGTTTAGCATGAAACATATTCACTCACTTAAACAGACAGTAACGCCCATATTCCTCACTAGCCTCTTTGTAATATTCTTCTGGCAACTGCAAATTACGAGGGTCATTAAGCGGCATCGAACTTTCCCCTTTCACCTCTGAGATCTGGGGTCAAAGACGAATAAGCTGGGAAATCTCTCCTCTCTCTCACTTTTCTCTGATGATTGCGAGGGATCGATTTATACAGTCTCAGAGCTCAGGAACCCACATTAAGTTAATCCTTACTCTTTTCTTACTCTTTTCTCTCCTAATCCCCTATTCTTTGAAATCTTGAGTATGTGAAATATTCATTAGATATTGCAAAAAAAATATTTTCTACGCTGTTACTGTAAACATTTACATGGTCATTCCAAGTTGTGTAGAATGCAGTTAAACTTATAACCACAGCTAGTCTTCCTCAACAACTCTGTGTATTTTATCAACACATTTTTCTGAAGTTCTCAGTATTCATTCTGGTATTCTAGTTAGGCATTTGAAATATTTATTTGAAATAAAGGGTGCCTGAGCCTCAGTATCTCCGTGTCTAGATTAACACCAGCCCTTTCCTGAGCAGCAATTAAAGATTGGAACCCTAACATCTACCATTTATATAGGTGTTGAGTTTTGTCCGTTCTCAGCTGAGCCATTGTCTTGTGAAAGCAGAGCTTCTTATCTCAGGGTGGAGGGAATGTGGTGTTCAATTGCTCTGTGTTTGATTATGTGAGTCTGGTAACTAACTGATCTATGCTCACTATGCTTGATTCTTTAAGACTGGGTGTGGACTCAGAGCAAAGTAAACAGACACCACAGAAGCTACTAGAAGCTGAGTTAGGGTAGGAATGCTGCAAACATGTGATTGTAGAGATACTTTGAAACTTTTGTAAATAAAGCTGTTAGAAATTAGTGGCATCACTGCATTGCTTTGAATATATAAAATATACATCAAGGAATTCTAGGGAACACTGACAATGAAAACCAAGCTGCATTAATATCAAAGTCATCAAAGTTAATGGTTCCCTAATCCAATCACTCATCCAGCAGAGGAAGATGACTATTCAGAGTCATGGGGTTAGGGAGAGCAAAACTGGGGAGGAAGGAGCTGGGGAATTCAATTGAAAGTGATGCATTCCAAAAATGAATTTCAGTGAAATTATTTAGCAAGATTTATCAAACCCTTAAATTTCCTGTCCAATTCTCTAGTATTAGGGTGTTCAGGGTTGAAAGGGTTAATGTGTGAAGACTGGAGAAACAGTACTGTCCCCATGATTATGTAAGGGACACATGACCAAGAGTTAAGAGAGAGAATGCCTGTGGCTTAGACTGAATAACACCTAGTTTTGTATACCTGTATATAGTTATGTTCATCTAATAAACAAGTTATCGGTCAGACGTACCTATGCCTCAGCAATTGCTCCTTAGTCATTCACAACCAACATACAACATGGTGGCAGCAATGGTGGCAGCTGCGAAGGACCCCAAAATCTCCGAAAATTAACTTTAAAAAAGTTTACAAGTCTGACCCAAAAAAAAAGCACCAAAACTGAAGACTTCAGTAAGAATGTTGAAAATCTCCAAAGGAGCTCCATAGAACATGTGGAGGCAGAGAAAAAAAATCAACTGTTCAGCGTGCTAAGGGCTGCACCATAGCACGTGATGGTCCATGAAGGATCCCAATCTGGCAGCAGAGTCAAAGAACCTAGTAACAATTGAGGAGTGATGAGCAAACCTTGAAAAAGGGTCAAAATCTTCAATTGATTGGTGCAACAATCATGCAGCATTGGGAAAATTCCATTTTAGTGAGCATAGGTTTCGATACACTTTACAGTCCATGTCCAAGGTCAGTGCCATTACACATGGCGACTGCAAGGCAGCAATCGAAAAAAAATTCGGCTGCTTAAGCATTATCTCCCAGTGGGGGGAAAGCAGTGAGCAGAGCTTAATAGTAGCTTCCAGTGAATAGTTTAAAATCTCTGCAAAGTTAAGGAACGATTACCAAAAAGGGTCAGCGGCCACAGTGGATATCAGTGAAAGGCTGGTTAGCATGGGAAAACTCCATTGCTGCAACTGAAAGTTTAAAAAAAATCAAGGCAAACCTCCTAAAAAGCTTAAAGCAGCTATGGATTCCAAATTCACATTCCCTGAGCGATTTGGGTATATGGAAGTACCAAATCAAACACAGAAATGGGCACTATGAGTGGAAAAAGATTTTTAAGATCCAGAATTGCTTCCAGTTTGGACAATAAGTCTAAGGCTGAACAAGTCAATATCCTATTGTACTCTGTTGGAGCAATTGCGGATGATGTTATAGCAAGACATTAAATGACATTAATGAAACATTAGACAAACTCGAAGAAGTTTTAAAAGCCTTTGATAATTATTTTAATTTACGGAGGAACAAGATATAAGAAAGAGCCAAATTTAACAAAAGGGTCCAGAAACTAGATGAACCAGTAGATGCCTTTATCAACGACTTACATTGGCTGGCTGGAGGTTGCGAATATGGTGATCTTAAAGCTGAGCTAATACAACATGGCATTGTAGTCGGCGTTGCTGATGACACCCTATCTAACCTACTGCATTCCGAAGAAGACTTAACTTTAGAGAAGGCGATATAGTTGGTGAGACAAACCGAGGTCCCTAAACAATATAGAGTCATTCTCGGAGGAGAGGAAAAACCGTGGTTCAGAAAACCTCCACTAACTCTAACTTAATAAACAAAAGAATGCCAAAGACAATCCAGCGAAGAAGACACCTTATGGAACAAAAGCCCAAGGTGTCCTCAAACCATGCCAGTGCCAGGGTGCCAAAAACCCCACAGGCACGAACAGTGTCCTGCAAGCATTGCAGAATGCTTTCATTGTGAGAGGTTTGGACATTTTGGAAAGATGTGCAGAACTAAAACCTCTAGGTACCCACTGGATAACAAGAGAATCTACTCACACGAGGCCATCAAGGAAATTGAGGAATCTCAATAGGAAGAGGAACCAAGATGTTTCCTGGGTGAGATCAAAGACCCCAGACACACATCCTGGAATGCAGATATTTGTGTCAATGGACATATCATTAATTTCAATTTGGATACAGGAGTAACAGTCTTGTCCAACAAACAATCGTGGTTATTAACATAATGTATGAAGTCAACTACAACCCAGATATATGGTCCAGGGGGGACAAAGGCCAAAGGTACATTGCAGGCAACGCTCCAATACGAGAACATTAGAAACATATATCTCCTTCAATATCAGGAATTCTCTCTTCTGAGCCGAAATGCCTGTGTAGACTTCAACCTCATCAAGACAGCGGCAGATATCAATCAACTGACAGTCATCGATAATACCAAGTCCAAGCCCCTCAAACTGTCCAACTGCACTGAAGATCTGGGTCGGGAAATCAGGGTTGATTTTTTGACACTTTTCACAGAAGCCGATAATTCAGCCTTTTTCCAGGAAGATGTCCAGTATACAGAGAGTAAACTTGTTCTCACTGAAGAGGCTATGGACCAACTGGACCAACAAATGCCTGAGTACCATCATGATCCTTCATCGTTTTGCGAGTTGGCTGACAAGGTAGGAGATGAAACTCTAGTAATAGAATCCATCAGTACAATACCACTTTCATCCAACTGTGCTGACCCTTTGTAAGTGCACCCACACCTATGCATCCACCAAAAGCGGTAGTCAAAGATACAAGCAGTCAAACAAATCCAGAACTAGAGACAGAACCAAGCCAGGTTAGAAGACACTGACCTTACTGCTGCACCAAATTTACTGGAATTTGAGGGAAAGCAAGATGTTGATCAAGTACCTTCCTCAAAGCTTCCTATCCGGCCTAAACAACTATTTCCAGAGGCAGCAGTTATCCAAGAGTTCACGAACAAGAGGCTATGAGGAATCATTACTCCAGAAGAAAAGTAAGACAGACAAAACTGTCAAAAGGAACCAGGCTGAACTCAACAGACAAGGGTAGCGAACATATGAAATTCAAAAAGAGGAATAAGCCCACAAAATCCAATCATGGGAGAGAAACATCGGATTGAGAGAGGTACAACAGTGAGGAGAGAAAGAAAGAGCATCAAGTCTGGATTCAGATATGAGACCAAGAACCAGACACTGCAACTCTTATCGAAGACCAACCAAGTCAAAGCAAAGAAGTCTAAAGGGTGACTATCGATCTTCCAAGTCTGGCAAGAACACGATCAGGGAGAGTCGTGAGGCTTCCTGTCTTATTGAATCTATGAAGTCAGATTCTTGTTGGGGGAGATGGAATAGTATGTAAATATAAATGGACAAAGACTTGGGGGAGATGTAGTATTAGGGTGTTCAAGATTGAAAGGGTTAATTTTTAAAAAATTCATTCATGGGATGTGGGTGCCTGGCCAGGCCAACATTTATTACCCATCCCTAGTTCAGAGGGAATTTAAGAGTGAGCCACATTGCTGTGGGTCTGGAGTCACATGTATACCAGAACAGGTAAGGACGGCAGATTTCCTTCCCTAAAGGACATTAGTGAACCAGATGGGTTTTTACAACAATCAACAATGGTTTCATGGTTATCATTAGACTTTTAATTCCAGGTTTTTATTGAATTCAAATTCCACCATCTGCCATGGTGGGATTCAACCCAGGTTCCCAGAGCATTACCCTGGGTCTCTGGAATACTAGCCCAGTGACAATACCACTATGCCATTGCCAGTCCCCCATGTGGGACTGGAGAAACAGTACCACCCACATGAAGATATGAGAGAAGAGACACATGACCAAGAGTCAAGAGAGAGAGAGTGCTCATGGCTTAGATTGAGTAACATCTAGTTTTGTATATCTGTATATAGTAATGTTCATCCAATAAACCAGTTATAGTTCAGATGTACCTATGGGAATAATTTTCCCGTCGGTGAGCGGGGGCGGGGTTGGGGGCGGGGGTGGGGTCCGCTTGACGATGCGCGGTGATGTTGGGCGGGTGTCCCGACGTCACCGCGCGTCATTTAGATTTTCAGTTTGGTGGGCACCTTAAGGTTGACGGGGCAGGCGAAGAGCCCAGGCGGCCTTCACGTTTTTCATGAAACCTCATCCACAGGCCGGATGAGGTTTCATGAAGTGTTTTAAAATCTAATAAAAATTTATACTTTTAGTCTTTGACACGTCCCCGCTCATATGATAGTGTCACATGAGGGGACATGTTTTAAAAGTGTTAAAAACCTTTATTTAAAACTTTAGCGCTGAAACAAATTTCCCTGAGGCACCTCCGTGCCTCGGGGAGATCTCTGCGCTCTTTCGCGTGCATGCATGAAAGAGCGCTGGGAACCTTTCAGGGAATCTCCCTCCCCCCACCCCCCGCCCGCACAGGGAGCATTCAGCGCTTCTGGGTGAGCATCATGCTGGGAGGGCCTTAATTGGCCCGCCCATGTAAAATGGCGGCGCATCCCCGATCGGGGGTGCCGATCAGGTTCACGCCCGCCCAGACCACCCCCGCACAACCCTCCCGACGGGGGGAGTTTTCTGGCCTATGTCTCAGTAATCATTTCTTAGCCAGTCACAACACTCTCACCCTTCCAAGATAAGAGATTAGGTGCTAAAATAATTTTATTTGAGCGTGATTTATGTTAGGCTATCACTGAATGTTATACATATTTGGAAATATGGCGCTAAAAAAATGCAAATTGCGCAATAAGGGAGAGTACAGCACAAAACAGTACAGAATTGAAAGCTTTGGCTAGATTCAGTGAGATTACAACAGCCAAATGTCCTGTGTCAAAACCTGTCTTTCCTCTTTGGAGACGCTGACTGATGTTAGCATGCATTGCCAACATTTTCAGTTTTTATTTAAAAGCCCAGTGTTACTTGACAAGCCTGAAACAAATCAATAAACCTATCATTATAATGGTTAATTACAACAGGGGCAGTTCGGTGCTCTTTAAACAGGAATTTCCTGCAGTTATCAGAGTGCAAATTTACTTCGCCAAAACATGTCCACAAAAATATCTTTTGATCGTCACATGTTAACAAAATCACATTGTGATACTTAGAGAAAGTTTTATATTGTAAGGATTAAGCAGTGAGTTCATCTGTCATAATATTTAAGGTAGATGCTTCCTTTATTTTATAATAATTGTTTTACCACCTGTACTTTCTCCCATGTTATCTTCTAACTCGGGGAGACAGGCCAATCTAACTCACATTCTAACTAGAGCTCACACTTGACTATACTGGAAGGTTTTGCAATGTTAGTTTCCCTTTAAAGGCTTGGAAGAAATTGGTTACCTGGCTACTAGGAATGAATATTTGATGAGGTTGGGTATCAGATTTGGACCTATTATAGATTTGGAGCTTAACAGTCCTGTTCTTTAGCACTGTAGCCAAATAAAAAAAAGAGTTACAGATTATTTCCATATTTTCATTGTGAGAATTTTGAACCATTCAGCCAAGTAGCTACCAGTAGTGGAGTCTAGTTCTACTTTAGTTGAAGAAGTATGTGGGCTAAAATATCAACCTTATATTGGGTTAACATTTAGCACTGACGGGTGAAGGTTCATTTTCAGTGTGGGAGGGCTGCAAGGTCCCAAGTGAAATGACCTAGGATAACCTCAACCTAGTCTACAACTGACACTAATTTGGCAGCAATTAGTATTAATTGGTCAGTCTGACTCTGAGGAGCCACAAGGATGACCGGTGTGGAAAACCGAAGTGTCAACTTTGAGCATTCGGGGTTGTAGTTGTGCACCTGGAACTCGAGGCTTAATACTGACCACAGTGTAGGGGGAAAACTCATGTTACATCAGACCTGAGGATGCTTGAAACTGACAGTCTGTGTTTAAGTTGGAAAATGCTTCATTTCCGAATACTAACATCATCCACGTTGATGAAACAAATTTTACCAAAATAAAAGGGAGACTTAAACACCTAGTCGAACTGATGACCATGAAGTTACCTCTTCAAAGTGCAAACTGAAAACATGGCAGCCTCACATCCAGGCTGTTCAGGGAAACACTTAAGTTATTCCATCAAAACTCCTGAGCAAATCCTAAAAGTGCTAACTTTAAAATCGAGGATAACTGCATGTTTGTTGTCTCAGCACTTGGGGTGTATAATATATCAGCCGATTTAATTAATTCATCCAGTACTGGGTTACAGAAATGAGTGCTACCTTAATCCATGTAGAGTCTTTATTAATGCTCATTGCGTCTGAATATGTGTATTGTAATTTTGTTTCTAAAATGTTTTTCCAAAACACTCATTAGAATAGGTTTCAAAAACCTGGTCACTTAACTATAATTAAACAGAAAAACGCATTTCAACATGAGAATTATAGAAAAGTACAGATGGAAATAGGTCATTCAGCCCATTGAGTATGCACCGAAGTGTCAACTTTGTGCAGTCGGGGTTGTAGTTGTGCACCTGGAACTCGAGGCTTATTACTGACCACAGTGTAGGGGGAAAACTCATGTTACATCAGACCTGAGGATGCTTGAAACTGACAGTCTGTGTTTCAGTTGGAAAATGCTTCATTTCCCAATATTAACATCATCAGCGTTGATGAAACAAATTTTACAAACAAAGATTACTCTTTTGAAGAGTTAGCCCATTAGCTGCACTTTCATATCCTTGAAAATTTTTCTCCTTCAAGTATTTATCTAATTCTCTTTCGAATGCGGCTATTGATCCTCCATCCATTACCCCATCAGGCAGTGAATTCCAAATCCTAACCGCTTGTTGCATAAAAGGGTTTTCCTCATGTTGTCTTTGGTTCTTTCCAATCATCTTAAATCTGTGTCCTCTCATTATCAGCCCGAAAGCCAACAGAAACAGTTTCTCTATGTGAATTCTATCCGTAACCTTCATGAATTTAGACCCCCTCTGCCCAACCTCCCCTTAGCCTTCCCTGCTCAGAGGATGGTATTTGAAACTGGAATAGGTAGCACCCATTTTAAAGCAAACCATGCTTATTAAACAATACCTTTATTGTTGTTTATGCTAAATTAAACCTGGATAGAAATTAGTATCGAGTTCCCCGCCCCCACCTCTTCAGCAACAGCAGCCAATCGGAGGTACATGTTGAAAAGTCTTCTTTTCGAAAGAAAATCTCCCTGCGAAACTGGAGGAGTAGGATTGCTCCCTCGACTCCAGGAGTCACCCTCACCTCAGCCCCACGCCCCTGCAGCCCACTCTAATCCCTCTATTCAGATATATCCTAGGGCTGTCACTCACAAGGGAGGAGAGCCACAATTGAAGTCTTTGCTCAGGCAAGTTTCCTGCGAATGCTGAGGCCCAAGCATCAATTCCTATCGATCCTTGGTTTACTCGCTCTGAGTGGATCTTCAAACAGTGTCCAGGCTAATTTCTATCCTTGCTTGTTCAGTAAATGGTTGCGAAAACATTAAGAAATGTTGTACATTAGAAACCCTCCATGGCTATCTGCATGCCCTGCGATTAGCTGCCACTTAGTCTCCATTGCCTTCTATTTGAGGAAGTCACCAAGAAGAGAAGGCCGGACCGAAGCAGTCCCTAGACAGGATGCTCCACAGCAATGCTGTGAATCACAGCTTCCCCACCTTCCGTTCGCCCCACCCCTCCCAGAATTTACCTGTGCTCTTGGTCTGAGCTGACTGAAATTCCAGGGCGTCCAGCCAGTGACCTGTATCGAGGCAGGCGATTGGCACCAGTGGCTCACCAGTATCTTGCACATAAAGCCCTGAGGTTTGACTTCCAGCAAACCTTTGGGCCTTCATTTTTGGGGGCACAGTGAAGGCCCACTTTATCCCAATTTTCAGCATAAGACCAATTTCCCACTCATTATCCACCTGACTATTTGGCTACAATAGTCTATTATATTTGTCCTACAATTTTTGGTCTATTGTATTTGGTCCACAATTTTGTCTACAATGGCCTATTGCCTGCCAAAGCTTTAACAAGGGTATTAATAAAGCCAATTTGGTAAATCTACAGGAAGTACAGGTGACAAAGTGGATAGAGTCGTAGTTTTCCTTCTTCAGTTACATTAATCTTTAAATAAAGTGAAAACTGTAAACTGTTTCATAGTTAAATAAAAACCTCAATGAATGTAGTGGTTAAGAGCGGATTTGAATTACTGTGGAAGTGAATTTCCTCCATGTCCTCCAGAGGTCTGATTGTAATCAGTGCAGAGCAGACTGAATGGAGTTGGTGTATCTTTAATAGGATACACAAGCATAAGGCAGCTGTGTGCTGATTGGAATTAGGCCTCAGAGTGACAGCCCTGCAATGTAATTATATTTTAAGCCACAAATAAAGGCCCTAATTTGTTGCAGTAAAACAGGCATCGAATTGAGATAAAATATACTCATTATACCTCGCACATGGGAATTGATAAGAATGGTTTGAACATCTCATTTCAGAATAATTTTTTTCTAACATAAAAATATCACCTTCATGATGTGCACTGCACTTGGAACCTCTGTGATGCATAGAGTATAATGTTACTTTGTAAAAGTCTTTTTCCTCCTCTTCCACCAATTTACTCCCTTCTCCAGCACAGAACTGATCCCAATAAACAATTATTTACAAACTAGTTCAGGGGAGTTTGGAATTTCTGGCAGCCATTTTTTAGAATCTGATGGCAGAGTTGACTGCAACCAGGGCTTTAGAGTTTTGGTTCGTGCCAATCGAGCAAATGAGCAGCAAGAAGAAGATCTTTGTCATAAGATCATTAGGACAAAAGAAATAGGAACAGGAGTAAGCCATTCGGCCCATTGAACCTGCTCCACCATTCAATAAGACTGTATCTGATCTGATTGTGGCCTCAACTCCACCTTCCTGTCTGCCCCCTGTGATGGTGCCAAGCATTCAGGCAAATTTCACAGCAACAAAGCAGCGAGGGGTTTAGAACAAATAACTCCCACAAACATTGCTCCCAGGAGCTTAGCAGAAATGCACAAAGAAATGTAATGACCTCACCAGAACTGCAAAGGTAAGACTCTTCTTTGGACAGCAGCCCTTCCCTGGTCTGCCTCTCGTCCATTCACATCACTTCATTACACCTCCTTCAGCTTGCACTTGCACATCCAGGACCTGCTGATCATCTCAAAATAACATCTGCCTCTTTACAACACTTTCTGCATCTGGCTCTCATCATGCATACAATGAAATGAGTTGCCTCAAACATCTTCAAGATCCTTCAACGGAGCACACGCTAACACAAACCAAACCTTCTTCCTGTAGGTGTGCTCCTCCTGCCCCATCCTGTTGGGCCCAATCCCAGAGCTGCCTCCCTAACAGCACTGTGGGTGTATCTATATTACATGGGCTATAGCAGTTCAAGAAGGCAGCTCACTATCACCTTCTCAAGGGCAATTAGAGGTGAGCAATAAATGCTGGCCTAGCCAGTGGTGCCCACGTGAAAGAATGGAAAACCTACTACTTTGCCAACTGTGCTTTCCCCTATCTCAATTGCCTCCCCTTTTACCCTAGTGGGCATCTGAACCAGGTGAAATTCAAGAAGCCTAGTCTTTGAGTTCTGGCACCTTGGCTGTGTGCCACATGGATCACACCTGGGTTGGGCACTAATGAATTTAGTCCCAACAGTTTTATAAAGTGGTAGGTGAACAATATTATAGCCATTCCTCCAGTATCAATAAGGTATCTTTAATTCATTGGATGTAGGCATCACTGGTTCAGCCAGCATTTATTGCCCATCCCTAATTCAGAGGGCATTTTAAGAGTCAATCACATTGCTGTGGGTCTGGAGTCACATGTAGGCCAGACCAGGTAACGACAGCAGATTTCCTTCCCTAAAGGACATTAGTGAACCAGATGGGTTTTTACAACAATGATTTGATGATCATCACCAGATTTTGAATTCCAGATTTTTATTGAATTCGAATTTCACCATCTGCTGTGGTGGGATTCGAACCTGGGTCCCCAGAGCATTACCCTGGGCCTCTGGAATACTAGTCCAGTGACAATGCCACTATGCCACTGCCTCCCTTGCATCAATAACTTTGGTTTATTACAATGATGGTTTAACTTCTGCCATATTTCAGCAGCATCCTGCTAAACATCAACAGCAACACAACACTCCAGTTGCAAGTGCCTGTGAGGAACACCATGGGAGACTTAATAAAATTATAACTACACAATGCGCGGGGTCTGCCAACATTTCATCATGAAATTGGATGTTGAATGCTGATAGAATAGCTCGTTGCTTCCAGTCTGGAGGCAAAGCTGAGAAAAAGAAGATTGAAATTTATTTCATTAAAATCACAGTGACATTGTGATAACATTAAGGTCCAATTGTATCAATTAATATTTTGAACAGGAAATTCTCCTCATACTAATTGAGAGTCCAGCTGATTCCGATGTGAACGGAACTATTGCCCCACTTGTCCATTCAGAATTCTGGTACTAACTGTAGCGACAGAGAAATAATAAAGCAATTGCTGCAAAAGGTATGGAGTGGAAAGCCACTAAGTGTACAAAGGGTCATTTGAAGTGGATATCAGCTCTTGCAGCAACACTTGTAAAGGGTCTATTAAAAAAAATCAATATACATTTTTAAACTATATGAGATCAGAAACAAATGGAAACCTCTCAATGGCAACAAGCTCTTTCAGTGGAGCAGTAATGAAATACAGGAACTAGGCAGCTTTGGACTGGTAAGAGTGAATGCTTTAGAATCGAGGGACTTGGTTAAAGTCCCAAGGTTACCTGTCTGCCCAATCTTCAAATTTAAAACCTTGATTATACTCTTGTCATGCTGAATGAGCTGCTTCTGGTGAGATGCATTAAACAATGCCTCTCTCAGTTATCCCAGTCTGTATGCAACTGTGGTTCCCTCTAAAGCTTAGAGCACTACTGTACAGACTCAGGCACATGTATAACAACACCATGTCTTGTGTGCACTCGTGCAGGCACAGTGCTGCTCCAAGTAAATTCAGCACCTTGGGATGTTTTTCTTCTTTAGAGGTGCTATATAAATGCAAGTTGTTGTTTCCAAAATCAAAAGGGTGCAGAGAGCTCAGTTAAATGTTCTGATCAGGGTGGCGCACATGAGAAATAAGCAGGGATGGAGCAGTGCCACCACAGATTACGGACTGCTGTAGAAAGTACATTTCTAGCCAGGACAGCACCAAATACATTCTCAGTATTGTTCAGTGTGTTATTGGCATCAGTAGTGTGTTAGATTAATTTACACGTGGTTGATATTTTTATGCTATGATCTAATTTTTGATGCTAAAAAAGACTGACGAGGCTGGGGACTTAGCGGAGGTGGTGCCAAACAGTTCCGGTGATGAGTGTGGTGTGTATTGAAGCTTGCAGTGTGTGTGTGTGTGAGTGTGTGTCACAGTCACGGAGACTGGTTTGTGGTTTCATGGTAAAATGAATGAAGTTGCAAATTGCAACCTCCCATCGAAACATTGGAGGTGATTTGAGCCCTACTGAGTAGTCAAAAATTGGGCCGGTGTGCAGTTAGGATACACCAGGTGACTTACCTGCTAATTTCTTACCTGTCTCATGCCAATCCTAGTTTTAACCTGCTGACATAAGGTCTTATGGAGGTCTTATGGCCTGAGAATCTTATGACAACAGGTTAAAATTAGGATTGGCATGAGACAGGTGAGAAATTAGCAGGTATGTCACCTGGTGCATCTTAACTGCTTCTGATTTTATAATCAGTAGGAATTAGGAGGAGAGACAAAATTCTCAAAATGAAAAATCGTTTCAGCTTAGGATAATTCTGAGAAAAAAGAAGATGCTAGTTCCCATTAAGCTGCCCCTATAGTAAGAACAGCTCGATGTTCAACGAGAGAGACTGTGCATTCAATGGGGTTAGTTTCACTTTAGTTTTTAGGGTTTTTAAAATCCCCTTCGTAGCGTTCAATTGTTCTGTGTTTGATTGTGTGTGTCTGTTTACTATTGGTGCTCACTGTGTTTGATTGGTTAAGCCTTGATGTGGACTCAGGGAAAAGTAAACAAACTGTAGAAAGCACTGGAAGCCAGTGTTAGAAGCGTGGAATAGACGTTTTAAAGCATTGTAAGCAAGGAGGAGCAAAACCTACTGAAGTTGTTGTTTAAATAGGCAAATTCATGACTGATTACATTATCAGGGCCTTATTGCAATTTTAATACTGGCCTAAGCTGAGGAAGCCACTGTGATTTTCCTGCCAGATTAAAACAGTGAGAAAAGGACCAGGAGTGGAAATTTAAGTGAAACACTATTCCTACTCCATTTTTTCTTTAGGCTTACGAAGCACTTGCCTCAGTCAGGTGACTAAATCAAGTTCCTATTACATCAATAGGACCCCCAGTGCCAGCCTAACTCAGACAAGCTCGGGTGGGGCCTTGCTGCTAAAACCAGGTCTAAAAGTTATGGACATCCTTCCAGCTGTGTTTCAAACTTACATTTGTGAGAGCAGGAGGAACAGAGATTGGAGCCTGGTTTGCAGTCCAACAACATTGTCATTCATGGCTGTTTGATCCTTGAATGTGCAGTTTTTGTTCTGATTGGCTAAACATTTAAAATGAATGTTATTGACAGTGCACTCTCTCTCCTCACAGCAACAAATCCCATTTACCCAAGTTCAGGAAACCTTGATAAATATTGGAAAGAGCAAAGACCTAGACAACCAGAGGTGTGAGTGCAGGAGCTCTGCTGGAGTTTAACCAGCTAAATTTGCATAGCTAACCAGCACAAATTTTTCTACCGCTTGTCAAACTATGATTACTTTACAGGAAGCCTATGTTTACAGTTGTTTTATTTCAACATTGGTCATTTAATGGGGCCTGTGTTCTTGTTCAGTGTCACGAGTTTTGTCTTGAAGCCGTTATGCACTGGACTGAAGTTCGGCCACGAGACCTGATCAACGTCATCTTGGGAGCGGCCGCTTCTGCTCCCTAACCCTTTCTCTCCCTGCTGACCCTACGGCACATGGGCCTCTCCAGCTCCCTGACCCTCCCTCTCGCTGCTGCCCCTCCAGTTCACATCTTACTCCCTGCTGCCCATCCTGCCTCTCGCCCCTCACCTCCAGAGCCCGCACTCACAGCGAGGGTTCGGGAGAGGGAAGCGGCAGGCGGGAGAGTCAGAAAGCGAGGGGGGCGGGGGTTTTGGCAAGAGGAAGGGTTGTTGAGAGGGAGGACCAGGGAGTGCAGGTGCTGCAAACCAAATGGTCACAGTGAGAAGCAGGGTCGGCGAGTGAGAGATTTAGAAAGCAGGATCAACAGCGAGCGAGAGGAAGGTAGAAAGTCAGCAAATTTCTTTTATATTTTTATATTTGTTTTAATTTAAACATGATTTCATTTACCAATAGAGGAATTTAGCAATGTAAAATGTCATCAAATCAATTATTTTGTCCCTGTGTGCTTTGTAAGCTAGCACCTGTGGTTGATTCAGGGCATGGGATGTTCCAATGCTTGTTACATTTGATCCTGCCTAGTAACAAAGGCGGGACCCTCTTCAAATGTTTTGATGTCATCCAGATCAGTTCAAGAGCCAGCGAAGAGCATTTCAAGGGTCAGTCAGTTTTAGTCAGAGAGAGCGAGAGTCAGGAGCAGGAGAAGCTTCATGCAGCTAAAATGCTGCACCCAGCGCTGAGGAGCTGGGTAGGCAGGTTCCAGGTAGTGAGGGCTCTGGAGAAGCCCTGGGGAGCTGAAAAGGCAGCAGAAGGTCCCTGACTCCGTGCTGAGGGATGTTGGGGCAAAGGTAATCTCTTGGAGCAGTGGTGTTCTGCTTGGCATGGCTAAAGAGCTGGAACTGTATCTGTGAGTCACTGCTGGAGTGCAGACTCGGGGTTCCCGGGGAACGTAGTCTCAGGAGACGCGATTGAAACCCTGGGAAGTGAGCAGTTGTTGAGGCCGTCTGAGTCAGAGCAATGAATTCCGAGGCTAGATCTTCGAAAGGGAAGAATGAGGACTTGCAATCTCTCATAAGGGAGACAGACTTTTAATGAGATTGTGTAACTCACAGTGGACACTGATGTCTGGGTGGGCGGGGGAGAAACCATGGGACCTGCCTTGGTTGTATTTGCCATTTACTGTGCAGTGTGTTGTGTTCGACCACAGTTTGCCTGTTAATTCATATTTACCTCGTGTTAATTCTTAACGTTAGAGTATAAGATTGATATTGAAGATTGTTTTACTTTTCTGACTTTGGATAGTAAAGTTTGTTTTGTTTGTTCAAAAACTGTGGAATCTTGCGACTTTTATTTGCTTAGCAAAAACTTGGGATTTCAAACTTTGTTTACTTTAAGTAAAAAGTTACCGGTCCTTCACCAGATTGTAATATACACTTGGGGGCCTGGTTCGGGATCACAACCTAAACTGGGGTGAGCAGTTGTTGAGGCAGCCTGAGTCAGAGTGACTTTTGGAGGGAATTCAGAGGCTAGGCCTTTGAAGGTGAAGACTGGAAATCCCTCATAAGGGAGACAGAGTTTTAGTGAGATTGTGTAACTCAGTGAACACTAATGTCTAGGTGGGTTGCTGAGAAATTAATGTATTTTAAGTAATGTGAAGTATTTCAACATACAGGCTATTATGATTTAATGTTTTTTTTTCTGATGAGAAAGGTCCACAGAACCTGACTACAGCTTTTACATTGGTTTTAATGGGAAAATCTGATATGCTTAAAGCCTTTTCACTTAAAGTTGCACTTCTCAGGAATGCAACTACAAGACCGTAAGATGTAGGAGCAGGAGTAGGCCATTCAGCCCATCGAGTCTGCTCCGCCATTCAATGAGATTGTGGCTGATCTGATCATCCTCAACTCCACTTTCCTGCCTTTTCCCCATTACCCTTGATTCCCTTACTGATTAAAAATCTGTCTACCTCAGCCTCAAATATACTTAACGACCCAGCCTCCACAGCCCTCTGTGGCAAAGTATTCCACAGATTAACACCCTTCTGAGAGAAGAAATTCTTCCTCATCTCTGTCTTAAATAGGCGAACCCTCACTCTGAGATTGTGCCCTCTGGTCCTCGACTCTCCCACAAGGGGAAACAATCTCTCAGCATCTACCCTGTCAAGTCCCCTAAGAATCTTATATGTTTCAATAAGGTCGCCTCTCATTCTTCTAAACTCCAATGAGCACGGGCCCAACCTACTCAACCTCTCCTCATAAGAAAATCCCTCCTTACTCAGGATCAACCTAGTGAACCTTCTCTGGACTGCCTCCAATGCCGGTACATCTTTCTTTAGATTAGGGGACCAAAACTGTTGACAGTATGTGGTCTAACTAGTGTCTTGTTTAGTTTTAGCAAGACTTCCCTATTTTTATACTCCATTCCCTTTGAAATAAAGGTCAACATTCCATTTGCCTTTCCTATTACCCGCTGAACTTGTATGTTAGCTTTGTGGGATTTGTGCACGAGGACCCCCAAATCCCTCTGTGCTGCAGCTACAACTTTGTGAGGATTTACTGTATTTGTTATGACATTGATAGACAGGTTTACACCTCCAAGTTCCATCACTGTGTCAGATCAATAATTGAGTTGCCTTAGAGCACTGTGTGTCCACCTGGACTAGCATGTCGAATGCTGCTTTAACTGAAATTGCCACACTCTTCTGTCAACAGGCATGTCATCTTGGAACAACCCAATTCTAAAAGGGACTGCAGCAACTTTTGCTTGTCACCCATCAACCTGGTGAAGTTGGCACCAAACTCTTGATAGAAAGGTATACTTTCCCATATCCAATCTCGAGTCAATGCCTTCCAGTTAATGTCATCAAAATGCAGTGATTGCGATGCCATGATTGACAGGCTGCTACTGTGAGCAGTATGGAAACCAAAGCGATTACTTGAAATTCAGTTCAGCAAACTTTCCATTTTATTAACACAATAACAAAATGGATTTAAATCATGATTTTTGCAGAAGCTATTTATTTTGGTGAGTACTATTGATCTCGAGAAAAATAATTGCAAGGAAAAACAGCTTTAAATAATCTGAGATGGCAAAAATAAGACTGTCTAATTCCAAGAATACTAATCAACCAAGAAACAATGGGACAGAAAAGTATATGAGGGTTGGTGGTGGGAGGGGGCAGGGTTGGAATTACCTTCAGTTTGGTTCAGCCACATCCCACCCCCACCCAAAAACTTTGTCCTTGCACTTAGGGAAATTAGACAAAATTGTACTATACAGACCTGACCCCTGTCAAATCAAAGGCAATCCATTTATCCAGTGGTCTGTAGTTGCTACTGGGTTTGTTCTGCAATAATTTCCATTGATTTTTTTCACAGAACCTTTTACAAATATTGCTTTACATATTGATTAATTTATCAGGCTAGAACTGCTATTGTTCATAGTCTTTGTAACAACTGTTATAGATAGTAGTGTAGACAACTGACCATTTGATCACTTGGATTCATATATTAAGTGCATTTGGCTGGAATCCTCACTAAAACCAAAGCAATTATCTCGGTCGTAAAGCAAAAAAATTGACATGACACAATCTTACAAAGAGTCCAAAGTTAGAATTATGGCTCATGAAATTATTATGAAAATGGTGAAACAGATTGTTTCATGTTTCTGTTTAATCAAAGAAGCTTTTGATCTCTAGTGGTCCTGAGAATCAAAAAGGTTTCTTGATTGTTCTCGGAGCAGGTGGGCGAGTTACTGACTTTGAACAGCTAGTGGTTACGTTAGCTTAAATAGCTGCATTCTGTACAACTGGTTCCTTTCACTAACAGTTGTGTATGTCCAGGACATTTTGTTTCGTTGGGGTGGGTGGTTATGCATAGAGTTGGAGATAGAAATGGGATTTTTTAATGGGGGTTCTGCATAATCAGTTCCTGCTGATCTGGACACATTAAGTATTGTTAATGTAACAGCTATATATATATGTATCATTCAAATTGCCAAATGGATCCTGTTGTATCTATGAGGTTTCATCTCATTAAGTTTAGTGGGAAACCCAAAAGCTGAAAGTCCATGTGGCACTGCAATCAAGTGAGGCTGGGAAATCAAAGATATCAGAATCTATCTATCAAAAGAGTTTGATAGTTTGCAAAGATTATGCATGAAGGGTAGTTCACCCATCAAAAATTGTTCATTTTATTCTTGTTTAATATTGTTCTCAATAATATTTCGCATACTATTTTGTGCTTTATTTGCCTAATGAATAATAAACATTTTAATAGATTTAACCCATAAAACTTTGCTCCTGAAAGGTAACACTATGGTTAATCCAATATTCCAATTACAGCAAATTTGGTAATTGTTAAATGATGAAGCAGGCAACTCTGTAAGGACAGATTATTGTAAAGCTTCTGGATTGTGATGGACAAGGTTCACTTATGGGGGTTTGTGTGGAGCAGGAGTTTCATTAAAAACCTGAAAATTGTAACACAAGAACACGAAACATTGGATTCTGCAACAACTGCTGAGTGCCTGAGATTTGCTGTGCAAATGCTTAAATATAAAAACATTACAGGCACACCAATTGTTAGCTAGAGGTGATAAAAGTAACTGTTAAAAGGTGGCAAATCAGTCTTGTTCATCAGGATGCTTTGTTATTATTTACTAGATATCATCAGCTTCATATTTCATTGCCATTGATTATCGTTCTAACAGTATGGCTCTCCTTTTTTGCTTACTGTCCATATGAAAAGATAGGATTACACACCACATGCAATCCTACCTAAGCAATGTGATATTACTCTCATGAAGCAGCCGTACAGTGCTCTTCTCCAGAGTCAGGTTGGATTCTGAGTTTAAACTGTAACTTTAGCATCTCTTCAAAATGGAAACTGCTAATGTTGTAGTATAAAGCAGACCCAAAGGAATCTTTATTCTAGTGCTAGTGTTTGAAAGGATAGAGCTGCCAGATTTCATTCTTTCATTCAGTACCAGCAAGAGAGATACACAGGATCATCCAGATACCCATGTGATAATGTTCCAGTGAACAGATGTCTTTGTCACACAAACAAGCCTGATCTCAAGTTCCTTTGTAACAGCACTGACACCAAAATGTGAACATCCTCAATATTAGGGATTTGAAACATCTTGGAATGCATAAGTGTGACTCTGACTAATGGCGAGATTGTCTTTTTGGAAAGTCTGCAGCATGGCCTGATTGAACAGGTGTCCTGGGCGCATTTTGTCTGTATGAGATACCTGGAACCAACATTAGGCACGTGAGTGCTCCACATAACTTCTACCCATCCCCTGACTATCACTGACATGCTGTTCTGTACCACTCTGCACTCAGCAGGATTATGAAGTTGCGGTTATTTTTAACCAAAGCTTCGAGACTGGTGATAACCTGCTATTCAGCAAACGTTTCACGACAAGTTGCGTTTGTAGAAAACATCCTGAGGAATTGCTGACTGATTAGATTATTTCAGTGGTATAATCAGTTTGGAGTTAGACCATCAATCCCACTCACCAGGGAATTGTAAACTTGTGGTGTGCTCAGGAATTGATCAGAGCACCCTCTTCATTTTATTCTGCCTCAATGATTCTACCATATGCCCTAAGGGTGATCTTGCAGGACTGGAAGGTGGCAAAACAAGCATTTCATTGAATGTGACTTTTTCTCAACTGACAGACCAATTGATTGAACAGTAAAGGAATAAGGGGACAGTACAATGACACTAGATTTTACAGTAATTTTTAAATTTAACTATCAACTTGAGGAAGTAGGAAGTACGAACAGTATTTAGCACCAGGATAATATAATATTTGTTATGTTCCTTCTGTCGGATCGCTTTGCTCAGCGAACGTTGTTGCACGTGGTTGGTGAGTGAGTTGGGAAACAAGATACTGCAGATGAAGAGACTAGTGTAAGATGAAGCACATGTTGTTTATTAACACAAGTGGCAAAGAACTAACACGTGTGCTTCTCCAACCAGACCCAATTCTAAACTACTCATTAACATTATAGCCTGTGCCACACAGCAATTGGGTCATACAGTCATGTGGTCAATCTGCTCACACTCTCTTATAGGTGTGTTGCACCTCAGATTACCCCTCACCTCCCTCCCCCTTTACCTGAAAGTACAATTTACAATCTTTACAATATATCAACTATTTACATAAATAAATTATTTGCAAATTCAGCCTCTCTGGAGGCTTCTTCAAATGTGTCGAACATCATAGTTCCACAAGTTCAGATGGTTTTTCTGAGGCCTCCCTCTCAGGAGTCATCTGTCCGCTAGACTCTCCACTAGGAACCTGTAAGTTTGTTTCTTTGACTCTCTCAGGCTGAACGGATCCTCCAGGCACTTCCAAACCAACTGGAGTTCCTTCCACATGTGGTGTAGACTCCAACAGGAATGCTTTCACCCTCTTTCAAACACAATCGCATGCACTCCTGCTGCCCCTCCCCTCCAAGTTCAACAATATGAAGGTCAACTGTCAGGGAGGTTCTCAAAACCAGGATGTTGGGCAAGGCTAAATTCAACACGATATGATCAGCTTCCTGTTGTATAAAAATAAAAAATAAAATTTTGGGGCCTTATCAGTAATTCCGCTTTTACTTCCTATGTGTCTTCTTTTGATGGGTTTTCTTCTTGGCAGCGCTGACTTTATTCTCGGCCTTCTTTTCAATTTCCCATTGGCCAGACTAGGCTCAGGTATAAGCACAACTTGAGTGAACTCGGTGGTTGAGTCTTCCAGCATTTCCTCATCTGTCAGCTGCTCTGAAAACTCAGAGGTCTCTATTTTTAAAGTTTCTTGGCTTTCACGAAGCTGATTCTTCAGCTTTTCCATTTCTTTTATATATTTGTTAGTTGTTTCCTAGGGAATTAAGCATTGTTGTGTTTTCTCAGCTAATTTATTCGTCATCTCGGCCAGAGTTATGCTGAACTCTTTCTGTTCTTCCTCATACCTTTTTAGTGGTACAAATTGGGATCTGAGGGAATCTTTCAATATGCGAAAGTCCTTCAGCAGATTGTCTTTTAATTTTGGAGGTTACTGACTTCAACTTGAACTCTGTCCTGAAGTGTCACCTCTATGAGCTCCTTTTGTTGAGTCTTTACATACTCCTTTTTCCAAACAGTAACATTTCTTGCTTCTGATTGGGATCGCAGTAGTCTCTCAAGATTAATCTCTCTTATATTGTTCCTTCCAAGGTGACTCAGCACTCTGCCTGCTATCACTTTTAGGGGTAGATTAACAGACTGATGTTCATACTGTACTGGAACCTTGCATATACCTCTTACTCGTATGCTTTCACCAGTATACGTCTTTAATTTAGCATCTGAACTTTCCAGATTTAATGAGTGGTCTCCTCCATTCAGATACTTGAACGTATGTTCCCCTATAACTGTGGTGGATGTCCCTGTATCCCACCTCCATTTAGATGGGTTTCCCGTTGACTTCCACTGTCACGTAGATTGGCTCTGTTTTACCCATTTTTAAGTTGTGTAGTGAGTAAATATTTGATTCTGTTTCTTCTGGTTCCTCGATTATGTGTATTTCACGATTTCTACCTTTAAGCTTAAGGTTTTGTGTTAACCTGTCTTTACAATATCTCATAATGTGCCCATTATGATAGCAGTAGAAACACTCAATTCTTTTAAATTGCCGTCTGCTTGCAGGCTGTCTGGTTCCATTTCTATCGTCATTATTGTGGGTTTTCTCTGTTAAACCATTGCTTTTTGCTGGTCTGCTAATGGTGGCTGTTTCCCGCCTTTCCACGGAGAAATGCGCTTCTGCGCCATGTCTAACCGGTGCCTCCCTCCCGGCGTGAAGGTGGCACCATTTTGTGCTCCCTTGATTGCTTCTGAGTCCCTGACTGTGTCTCCATTGCGAGCGCCAACTCCAGCACCTTGCTGAAGTCTAAATTCGTTTCTGACAGCAACCTTTTTGAATGGCGTCTTTGTTAATTCCACATATTAACTGGTCTCTTAACATGTCATTAATTGATGTCCTGAACTCTCAGTGCTCTGTCAGTTGTTTTAAGGCTGCTGCATAGCAAGCGACTGTCTCTCCAGGGCCGCGACACCTCGAATTAAATTTAAAACACTGCGTTGTTACCGAGGGTTTCGGCTAAAAGTGGCTTTTCACAAGAGTTATCAACTCATCAAAGCTCTTGGAATCTGGAGTGTTGGGTACCATTAGACTACAAATTAGGGAATATGCTTTATTGCCACATGTCGATAAAAGGATCGCTCGCCTCTTCTCCTCCCCAGATATGTCGCTGGCCAAAAAGGAAAACACGAGGAGTTCAATACAATGTGACCAGTCATCAGTGATCTGATCAAACAGTTTGATACTGCCAAACTGTGGCATATTGGAGGGAGATAACTTTGACGGCTATTCTGAAGGCTGTACTTACAATTGCCTTGCAAGATACAGCTGATTTACTTCTGTTTAATTTTCACAGCTTTCTTTGGTGTCATCAACTGGTCATGCTTTGCCTCATCGCCAGTTGTTATGTTCCTTCATGGTCGGGTCGCTTTGCTCAGTGAACATGGTTGCACGCCTACCTACTGGTGAGTGAGTTGGTAAACAAGATACTGCAGACGCAGAGACCAAAGGAAGATGAAGCACATGCTGTTTATTAACACAAGTAACGAGCACTAACACACGTGTGCTTCTCCAACCAGACACTATTCTAAACTACTGATTAACATTATAGCCTGCGCTACACAGCAATTGGATAATACAGTCACATGGTCAACCTGCTCACATTCCCTTAAAGGTGTATTGCACCTCAGATTACCACAATATTGTTACCTACCTCTGTAATCTCCTCCAACCCCACAACCCTCTGAGATATCTGTGCTCCTCCTCTAATTCTGGCCTCTTGCGCATTCCCAATTATAATTGCTCCACCATTGGTGGCCTTGCCTTTAGTTGCCTAGGTCCCAAGCTCTGGAATTCCCTCCCTACTCCTCTCTGCCTTCTTAACTCATTTTCCTCTTTAGGACACTTCTTAAAAGCTACCACTTTGACCAAGCTCTTGATCATCTGACCCAATATCTCCTTATGTGGCTCAATGTCATTCCTTGTTTCGTCATACTCCTTTGAAGCATCTTGGGACATTTTACTGCATTAAGGAACAATATAATTATAAGCTGCTGCTGTTGATAATTCTTTTTTCCCCTCTCATCTTTTACTGAAACTCTTTAGCCTGACTGCCCCTCTCCAAAAATCCTTTCAATTTGAGCTAGGTTGGCAGAAATACTTTTCAAAAAATGACCGGGGCCAAGTAAATTTAAATAACTGTCTGCTACAGCGCCAAAGAGCAGCTGATCAAGTATTTATCTGAAGCAATGCCATAAGATGTTTATGTTTGAACTGGATGGTTTGGCTCCTTTTTGAGACACCGGGTTCAGATATAAAAAAAAACTGACTGCACTTATTGAATCAAAGTAAACCAGAGACATTCCTTTTTCTGTAAGTGAAGATGGATACATAGCATGATAGCTTAAAATAAGCCAAATCTTAAGGGAAAATAAGTTTATTTCTGTCGCAGTTTTTACTAGTTTGATGCCACCACATCAGGCAATGTATCTGCCAACTGGCATTCGCAAGGTGTGACGGTTTATAGGTCATTTTGCAGTGGCCACAATCTTTTCTCTACTTTTTTTTTACTCCAGTTGGTGAAAACCCATCCTTGATTTACAGCGCAGGCCTGGACAATATAGTTTAAACATATAAAAAAAAAAAATTTCAGCTCAGAACTTTGAGAATATTTAGCATTTTTATGAATACTTAGCAGATAAAAAGTCAACAACACCTTAGTCTGCAGAATTTCTCCCTCTAACTTTGGGAGTCAACAAGGGACAAGTCTCTTGTGTGGAATAAGGAGTGTCTGACGTGAATCAATTTGACACTTCTATATGTAAATCCATAAATATGCGAATTATAATTTCATTACCAGCGATTTCAGCTGGTGAGAATTTTGCTTTTCCCTTCTTTCTTTGTTTACAACTACATTTGTCTGAAAATTTAATAAAGATATCAGCCATAAAAGGACTATCTCTTGTGCCATTATTTCCCAAAGACCCTCTCTCCACGGCCAGGCAACACATGCAGAGCAATTCATAAAAAATTACTAATAATAAAATATCTCCGAGGTGCCGTTTTTTTTTTGTCCTGTAAGCACTTTTGCAGAGAACATACAATTCCAGCTGGATTGGTGCTCATAGCCTTGCAGGCTAATGAAAGCCGACACATCGTTGTGATATCATTACTACATTATATTCCCAATTTTAAGCAAAAAAAAATACAGTACTTAGAAAGTCGAAATTCATAAATAAATTCATGTCAAACTGCACTTAATATTGATTTTGTTAGTGTTCAGATTCAATAATACGGCACTGGATGCATGAATATTTAAATATAATCTTCATTTCTGCATCTGCTAATGGCTCCTGCTCTTCTACACTCAATTTAAACACAATTTAAAAACTATAATGTATTGAAAAATACTGGGATTTAGCCATAAATCATTTGTACAATACTTGAAGCCTTTTATAAGATAGCTCAATACTGGGACCCATGAGACTTTAACAATTAGATTCATGTCTTTTTGAACCTCTCAATTATCCATATACTATAATTTTGCTTTCAAGTTTTTGGACTTTAATTTTTCTACCAGGACTGTGGTAAATTCTTAGTGTTGGATATATGCAGTAAAGGTTAAAGTTCATAAACTACATTTTGGAACTACCATTATATTAGCTGGTTCTGTCGATGAAAGACCCTCTAATTATGGCTTTGATATTTTCATTTTGTTGAGCTCCTTGTGTTGTTTTAAACTGCTGTTTGTACATTATACTCTCAGCTCTGTTTCACAAAACCTGCCTTTTCTTGAACCTCCAGGTTTAGAGGATTGACCTGCCTGAGTTTTAATGTGCGAATGAGTTACATTCCCACCCTGAAAGTTTGAGTTCTCACATCAAACCTAACTACATAACAAACAATAGATGCCTGGGAGTGACTGTGGGTCTGCAAGTGAAAGATGTACACTATAAGAGCAAAATTGCAGCTAATTAAAACCGTCATTTGAAACCCACGGTGAAGTTACAGCTTCGTATCTACTCCATGAAGCCCATTGCTTTTCTAATATATGTCGTGAATTGATTCATCTGAACCCAATTTCTGGCCAGCAGCATTTTGTGATGGAGACAGATAGCCAGTACACTGGCTTGTTCATGGTTGACCATTTTCACACTGTGATGCATCAGTGATTGTGACTTAATTACTGCAAGTGTGTTAAAGGATGTATGAATATCGATCATTGGCAAATAATTGCGTTCAAATGTGCTGTGGTTATAGATATAATGTATATAGTATATTGGTTATGTCACTACCCAATAATCAATTGTTGATTGCTTCATGATAAATTTGCAGTTGATTTTGCTATTATAATGATTTTGATCATCACACCTTAGGAAGGATATATTGACTTTGGTGAACGTGCAGCATAGATTTACCAGAATGACACCTGGACTCCAAGAGTTAAACCATGAGGAGACTTTTGCACAAACTTGGGATGTATACCCTGGAATTCAGAAGATTAAGGGGTGAGGTGATCAAAGCTTTCTAGGTATTAAAGGGAACAGAGAGGATAGATACTGATGTTTGAGGAGTTTAGGACTAAGGGGTGAAGTCTAAAAATTAGAGTCGTACCTTTCAGGAATGAAATTCCGAAGCACTTCTCCAGGCAAAGGTAGAGGAAATTTGGAACTCTCTTCCACAAACACAACTGATGTTGGATCAGTTGTAAATGTTATATAGCCTTTATTTGTCAACCAAAGGTTTAGGGGATTTGGGGCAAAGGTGGATAAGGGGAGTTTAGTTACAGTTCAGCTATATCTCATTTAATGGCAGAGCAGGTTTGAGGGTCTAAATGGCCTCCTCTTGTTCTTATGTTCACTATACATACTTTTGAGTACAGACGTCAGTAGATATCCACATGACATCACACAATGTGCAGATTGTTGGCTTTTACATAAGGACCAGACTTACAAACAAATATTAACCCAAAATTCACTAAGCCATTACCACCTCCTGAAGAACAGGCTATGTTTTTTTTATTCATTTATGGAATGTGGGCTTCTCTGGCTAGGCCAGCATTTATTGGCCATCCCTAGTTGCCCTTGAGAAGGTGGTGGTGAGCTGCCTTCTTAAACGGCTGCAGTCCATGTGGTGTAGGTACACCCACAGCGCTGTTAGGAAGGGAGTTCCAGGATTTTGACCCAGCGACAGTGAAGGAACGGTGATATATTTCTACGTCAGGGTGGTGAGTGACTTGGAGGGGAACTTGCAGGTGGTGGTGTTCCTATCTATCTGCTGCCCTTATCCTTCTAGATGGTAGTGGTCGTGGGTTTGGAAGGTGCTGTCGAAGGAGCCTTGGTGAATTCCTGCAGTGCATCTTGTAGATGGTACACACTGCTGCCACTGTGCATCAGTGGTGGAGGGAGTGAATGTTTGTGGATGTGGTGCCAATCAAGTGGGCTGCTTTGTCCTAGACGGTGTCAAGCTTCTTGAGTGTTGTGGGAGCTGCACACATCCAGGCAAGTGGAGAGTATTTCATCACACTCCTGACTTGTGCCTGGTAGATGGTGGACATACTTTGGGAGTCAGAAGGTGAGTTACTCATCACAGGATTCCTAGCCTCTGACCTGGTGTTATAGCCACAGTATTTATATGGCTAGTCCAGTTCAGTTTCTGGTCAATGGTAACCCCCAGGATGTTAATAGTGGGCGATTCAGTGATGGTAATGCCATTGAATGTCAAGGGGTGATGGTTGGTTTCTCTTTTGTTGGAGATGGTCATTGCCTGGCACTTGTGTGATTTGAATGTTACTTGCCACTTGTCAGCCCAAGTCTGGATATTGTCCAGGTCTTGCTGCATTTGGACATGGACTGTAAATAAAGGAGGGTGACTCTAAAGCTATGATCTTTTGGGGCTGAATTTTCCCCCCATCGGGGGTGTTGTGTGGGGGCGGGTGGGGCTGGGCGCGAACCTGATCAGCACCACCATTTTACGTGGGTGGGCCGATTAAGGCCCATCCAGCGTGACGCTCGCCCGGAAGCGCTGTGTGCTCCCTGTGCGGGCGGGGTGGGGGGGGGTGGTCCTTGAGTTGTTCCCTGCGCTCATTCGCGCATGTGCGAGAAAGAGCGCAGAGATCTCCCTGAGGCACGAAGGGACCTCAGGGAGATCAGTTTGACACGTGTAAATTTAAATAGAGGGAAATAAAAACTTTTAAAACATGTCCCCTCATGTGACACTGTCACATGAGCTGGGACATGTGAAAGAATTATTTTAAAAATTTTTATTGACTTTTAAAACACTTCATGAAACCTCATCCCGCCCGTGGATGAGGTTTCACGATAAATGCAAAGGCCGCCTGGGCTCTTCACCTGCCCGCCAACCTTAAGGTTGGATCTTAAGCAGCTCAACCAATTGAATTAATTACTATTTAAATGGCCGTAATAGGACTTTGACCGTTCGGCAGGCGCGCAGCTGAGTTGGCTGTGTGCCCGCCGAACTGAAAATCTAAATGACGCGCAATGACATCGGGATGCCCGCCCGAAGTCACCGCACATCATTTAACACGTTGTCGAGCGGGCCCCACCCCCGCTCACTGACTGGAGAATCCTGCCCTTGGTGTTCTTATGTTCTTACATGATGGGCGCAAACTGCTCAAGATTTGCTATTGTGTTTTACTGCTGAGCTCTTGACCTGATTTTCACCAAGTAATCATGCCCGGGCATCCACAATTCTTTATTTCAAAGGAGCTGACACTAAAGAGCACTAGCATATTTCTTTATGTAAGAATGATCCTTTGTTCAATTAGTAGAGAAATGAGTTGTTATATTTTTAGAAAGGTCTGAGAAGACTTACCTTGATAATGCCTGTCTTTTAGTCTGCCTACAGAACTCTAGCTGTAAGTGAAACTAATGATGGCCATTATACCTCACCAAACACTAAGGGGAATCTGCTGAACAATTTAATTCATTAAAAAAGTGCATTGTGAATTTCAAACAAAATTGAATTCTGGCAGCAACCAGGATTCTTTCCAAAATTATAATTATTTGATCACTTTCTATTGTGACGTTGCTGGTGTCCTAATTGAAACAAATTCATGCACAGGACTGTTTTAACGGTACAGATGAACAGTTACGGCAATATTAAAGGAAGGTTAACAGCCCCAGTAGTTCAGTGCACTGTGTTGAGAGTGTTACTGAGGCACATGACCACTACCGTTCAAGGTTAAATTCCTAGGGCAGAATCGTTCCAGATTTGCACCAGTGCAGTAGCAGGCGTGAAAAAAGATGTTTTATCCGCCTACCGCAATGGCGGATCTTTGCGTCCTATTGTCCCCTACCCAGTGTGTCCCGCCTCATTAATAATGCATACACGGGAAACACGCTGGATCACTGGTGGGCGGGCACAGATTTGCCTGTCACGCCTTGACATCAGCGCTTCCATGCTCCGGGCGCCATATTAATGCGCACCAGAGCGCAGCCTACTTCATGTCTACAGAGCAGGACTGCTCCAGGCCACAGATGGCCCCAAAAGCAAAATTGACGGCAGCCTCCAAATTTAGTGATACCGCTCTGGGACATCTTCTGGGTGCAGTGGAAGGCCACATCTATCCTCTAAGTCCTCTACCCCTGCTTTGGCCACAGGAGGCCCACCAGAGTGACCAATCCGGCCTGGGAGGTGGTGGCAGCGCTGGTCAGCGCCAACAGAGCACAGAGGAGGTCAGCCATCCAGCACAGGAAGAGGATGAATGCTCCCATATGTTCCGCCAGGGTGAGTCAACCACCTCATCACTCTCAACACATGCTCACAAACCCATCACACATGCATGGGGTTCTCACACCTCAAGGGACAACACCATCAACTCTCTCACACACCCTCACATCTCCATCAGGCTCATATCCTCTGGAGCTCGTGTCCTCATCCTGTCCATGGCTCCGCTCACCACACAAACATTCTACACAGTGCCATGTGTCCTGTTCACACTCTCTCCATCTGTAAGCTGGCTCACAACAGCAGGGAGAGGTCCCAGACCAGGGGTGGTGAGGCCCACATTAGGCCCCCCACTCACTTTGAGGAGCGTGCCATTGCGCTGACCGGTGAGGATGTGGACCGTGCCTGTGGTGATGGTGAGGTCAGCGGCGAACACCCTCATGAGGATCCCGTATCAGACCATCCCCCTCTCAATGGAACTGTGAGTGCTCTCTCTCTCTCTCCTGTTTTTGACTCTGCTGCCATGCATTAACTATCTCTACTTTGGTTCACAGGGAGCTCTGCCAAGTGACCGACACCCTCAGCCAGCCAGTCCCACAGCTCCATCCAGGTCCTCACCTCCAGTCAAGAGGACACCTCCTCCATTGAAGAGCTGGAAATAAGCAGCCTGGAAGACCCGTCACAGCGTTTACCCACACCCTCCACCAGCGCAGAGACACACACCTCGGTGGGACCTAGATCTAGAGCAGGTTTGGGTTCACAATCTGGTGGTCACCACACAGACATGTGTCCACAGCAGGAGGAGGCAGGTTCAGCTGAGCTCCCCGACACTGGAGGACAGCTGGGGAAGAGGCACCCGTGAGGTCCGAGTCGGGTGATGAGCCTCTGGATTCGGCCTTCCAACGCATCCTGGAGAGTCAGCAGAAGGCAGGGGAACATCACGCAGAGCTGTCGGGAGCCCTCAACAGAGAGGCACGCGAGACAGAGGAGTGCGTCTGACTGCGCTCTGATGATGTGGTTCACACATGTGTGTGTATGGAGGTCTCCAAGGGAAGGATGTGGATGCCATGGAGACCCTGGTCCAACAGAATGCAGAGGTGTGTGCAGACCTGCAGTCCTCCGCGGGAGCCATGGGTGAGTTCCTGCAGTGGCAACATGAGGATGAAATGGGGCACCTCAAGGTCCCTCCAGATGTTCTTTCCCCTCAAGGAGTCAAGCCAGGTCCCTTGGCCATCCAGGGAGGAGAAGCGGCAGCTGGACACCCTTGGATCATCCACTCAGGAATATCAGAGACTATCTGCTCCCTCTGAGTCCCCTTTGCCTGTGACCCCCTCAACCTCATCCTCTGTCACCGTAGAGGGAGCAGTTGGCCCACAGGAGGACAGCCAGAGCAAGCCAGGGCCCTCCAGGCCTCAGCTCTCCAGAGGATGCACATCAAAGTCATCAGGGGCAACAGAGCCAACCATTGCACAGGCTGTCTCCACCCCTGCTGCAGATGTCAGGGCAGCACCTAGATGAAGTGGTAGGCCCAGAAAAGTTCAGAGATTCTGATCACAAATGGCTGTACAAGTGAACACATTTTGTTACTTTATAATCTGAAAATATATTCACTTTCACTGAATAATGTGTAATGTTGTCTTTCAGCTTCATTGACAGGCTTCACGAGTCCTCCCCCTGCATCCAGCTCCCCACTAGCAGTTGAGCTGCACACAGCTGGACCACGGGTGATCCTGGAGGGAGAAGTGTGAGTGGCGGGGCCTTTTGGAGCCTCGTGTGAGCATCTCCCACTCACACGGAACCTTCATCCATCACACTCGTCTCACTGTCCTGAGCATTTTCAGTGCTGCCTGTTGGGGTTCCCTTTCAGTCGTCCATCTGAGCTGAGCTGCACCTCCACCCATCCACTGACCACACTCCCATGCAGCACCTGTGCCCGTCCAACACGAGGCTCCGCTCACTTTCCAGTTGAAAAACATGGTTGTAGTGAAGTTTTTCGTGAGCTTCCCCATCCTTTCCCCTCCCCCAGTCACCCATGTCCTCTCCCCCTGGCATCACCTTTGACCTGCCCGGCATTACCCTAAAGCCCAAACCCTTGTCATTCCGGGATGTCCAGGTGAAGGTGCACCTTCCCTCCCTTCCTGAGAATCCCACCCCCATCCACATTGACCTCCCTGACTCCTCCTTCCCACCCCCAGGTCCATGTTTGTATCCATGTCCCCACCAACGACCCTTGCCGCCCCTTCTAACCGGTACTGACACCCTCCCACCCTACTGGCCCCCCTGCCCCTCTCATTCTCGCCATTCCCTCCTACCATGCCCACCCTCGGTTCACTCCCGAGGAGGCAGTCATTGACTCCATAGACCTCTCCCTTGCACGTTCACCTGAACATCCAACCCCCCTAGCTCCTTTCCCCGACCTTACTCCTTCCTCCACCCTTATTCCCTCCTGCCCCTGGCCACCTTCCCTCCAAGCTCCCTCCTTCCCCTGGACACCTTCCCTCCTCTGAACTCCCTCCTTCCCTTGGACACCTTCCTGCCTCTGAACTCACCCCCCTTACACCTAACTCCCCACTTGCAGCATTCTCCCCCATTACACCCTCCTCCCCCCATACTCCCTCCTCCCCACTACTCCGTCCTCCCCCTCCCAATCTCACCCCTCCCTGACCCGGCCTCCCGGCCTCCCGGTCCCAACCTCGCCTCCCCGACATCTTCGTTCACCACCCCACCCCCCCAACAATCTCACCCCCCAAACACCTTTGTATCCCCGCCATCCTTCCAAATTCACTACCCCCCCCCTCTGGTACACCATCCTGTCCCACTCACACCTATACCTTCCTCTCCCTCCCACCCTCGCTGATCATCCATACCAGCCCATGACAAAGTCCGTGAAGGTCCAAAGCCTCAGCAAAGTTGAGCTGCTGCGTGTAGACTTCCCACCTTCCGTGAGCTGCCTTGCGGAGGAGCCATGTCCATGAGAATCCACCCAGCAGGCGATGCACATGTTCCCCCAGGGTCCGGTCGCTGTAGGACTCCAGCGTCTTCTTCTCCTCGGATATCCGGGATCTGAGCGAGGCCCCAAAGGTAAGTCCCAACTTCTGCACATCACACTTGTCCTGACGCGTTCTGAGCCAATGTGTTTCCCACCAGCGTCACGGGAAATCGGGGGTGGGGGAGGGGACGATTCCGGTCAGGCCTTACTTTGTATCTCATTAGCGGGGGTGCAAATTGGGCTCATGCCGGCCTCCAGTGGGATTCGCGATCCGCCATGCTGGACATTATTGGATGATCCCGCTGTGATTTCACACCGGCGTGGAACCAATTTCTGCCCCTCATGCCGAATTTCACCCACCCACCCCCCCACCCACCCACCACCCCCGCCCACAACCAATGGGAGCGAATGAGTCGGGCTCTGGTTTCTGTTGAGTCAGCTGATTTTCCCTAAGGCAGAAATTGAGATGCCTCAAGTGGTCTTGGCACTCGGGCTGTGGAAAGGGGGTGGGTGCCAGGGACTATGGGGGGTTGGGGTGGGTGAAACCCTATTATCCCAGCTGCAGAATATGCAGATGTGGTTATTTAGTGAAGACAAGATGAGTGTAATGGCCTTGGTCAGTCATATAGCCAGCTCAAACTTGCTGTCTAGTCTCAATCTTTGAGGACGGCTGGTTGAGTGAGGCGTGTTGGTGTCTGTAAACCTTTGAGTCATTGTCAGTCAATGTCTACAGGAGAGGAGGTTTAAAAAAATGGAGCTTATTTTCTTAGCAGCCCTGTGAATGGCTTACGGTTACGGCTTACATCAGTTTAGTCACACATTACAGAGTATCATGTTACAACATCACGAATATAACCAGGATACGGGTCTGACTATTAAATGGCGCTAAAGGAACACAGTGAGACAAGTGTAACAGTGATAACACAGCACAAGTTAAAGTGCACAGACTCTCAGACACTACATAGTGTACAGATGGCAGCACTCAGGGATTGAAACTAGTGTTCCACCTCTTGACCTGAGTTTATACCTTAGACAGACATCTATAGTTGCCACTGTGGTGTGCAGAAACTACAGAGCCATGTCTGTCAGCAGATTAAAGGCACAAAATGACACCAGAGCTCTAACACGGCATCAGCAGCAGTAAAGGGTCTCTTGGGAAAGGAGGACTGAGGGTTATATGACATTTATTCGGGTTTCATAAGCTTACTTACTAGTTCTCAGTTGCATGTTTCTTTTTCTGATCAGCCTGGAAAAAAAAACAAAAGAAAACTTTAACGATTTTTTTTAAAGTAACCTCTTCAGCCAATGCTTTATTTCCCTTGTCTGCCGATTCTAAATCACCTCGCTCACTGAGGGTACCTTTAACTAGATACTGGTGATGTCCAATAGTGCCTCTTACCTCTGTTGGCTGAACTCAAATCCTTTCTTTTACATCGTTTGCCTTCAGTGTGCTAGAAAAAAAAAAGGAACCATTAAGAGGATGCACTGTACAGTGACAAATTCAACACTTTCATCTGTAGCATTTACTTAATTGCTAATGTTAGACATGTAAGAATTTGGCAATTCTGTATCTGATGTGTGCAGATTCGATATCATTTATTAAAATACAATAACCAAACCTGCTCCTTCATCCTTATATTGTAAAATTATACCCAACAAAATATGACAAATCATAAATCTGTAACCACCAGTGACAACTGTCCTTGTAATCCTGTCTCTCAGAGGTGACAGAAATGCTCAGTGTTAATCAATCAAATCACTAATGGAGACATTGAAGGTGCTCAATACAAATTATTTCTATTTCCACAGTGAGGCTGCTTTAGTTTACAAGTGAAAATAAAGGTCATATTTCACGGGCACATTGGGATTGCATTTTGTCACACGTATTTTGTCTGGTCATAATATGTCATTAGAAATGTATCAGTTTGACTCATTTGGCAACATTCCCTCTTCTGACTCTCAAGATTTTGGGTTCAAGCTATGCAGGACTGGAGCACATCATTTAGGCTGACATTCCTGTGCAGTACTGAGGGAGTGCACACATCCCAACAATAACCACACTTCAGGTGCACTTTACTCGCTGAGTGGTGCTATACAGAGGGATCTGGGAGTCCTGGTACATGAATCGGGAAAAGTTAGTATGCAGGTACAAGAAGTGATTAGGAAGGCAAATGGGATGTTTTCATTTATTGCCAGGGGAAATAGAATATAAAAGCAAGGAAGTTTTGCCGGAGTTGTACAGGGCGTTGGTGAGACCATATCTAGAGTACTGTGTACAGTTTTGGTCTCCTTATTTAAGATTATTGCATTGGAAGCAATGCAGAGAAGGCTCACTGGACTGATTCCTGGGATGAAGGGGTTGTCTTATGAGGAAAGGTTGGGCCTGTATCCATTGGCATTTAAAAGAATGAGAGGTGATTTTATTGAAACATATAAGATCCTGACGGGACTTGACAGAGTGGATAGAAACATAGAAACTAGGAGCAGGAGTAGGCCATTCGGCCCTTTGATCCTGCTCTGCCAGTCAATATGATCATGGCTGATCCTCCATATTCCCGCTTTCTCTCCATAGCCCTTGATGCTTCTAGTATCCAAACATTTATCAATTTCTTTCCTCACTCAGTGACCTGGCCTCCACAGCCTTCGGTGGTAGAGAATTCCACGGGTTGACCACTCTCTGTGTGAAAAATTTTTTCCTCATCTCAGTCCTAAATGGCCTGCCCCATATCCTGAGACTGTGGCTCCTGGTCCTAGACTCCCCAACCAGGGGAAACATCCTCCCTGCATCTAGTCTGTCTATGCCTGTTAGAATTGTATACGTTTCAATCAGATCCCCTCTCATTCTTCTAAGTTCTAGTGAATACACGTCCAGTCGAACCAATCTCTCATCATACGACAGTCCTGCCATCCCCGGTATCAGCTTAATGAACCTTCGCTGCACTCCCTCTATAGCAAGTATATCCTTTCTTGGGTAGGGAGACCAAAACTGCACATAATACTCCAAGTGTGGTCTCACCAAGGCCTTGCATAACTACAGTAAGACATCCCTACTTCTCAACTCAAATCCTCTTGCAATGAAGGCCAACGTACCATTTGCCTTTCTAACTGCTTGCTGCACCTGCCTGTTTACTTTCATTGAATGGTGTACAAGGACACCCAGATCCCTTTGTACATCCACATTCCCCAATATATCACCATTTAAATAACACTCTGCCTTAGTGCTTTTCACACTGAAGCGTATAACTTCACCTTTATCCACGTTATACTGCATCTGCCATGTCTTTATCCACACACACAACTTGTCTAAATTACCCTGAAGCCTCCTTGCATCCCCTCACAACTCAACCCAGCCCAGATTTGTATCGAAAAGATGCTAAAAGAATATTTCCCCTTATGGAAGAGATTAGAACTAGGGGACACAGTTTGAAAAAAGGGGTCTCCCATTTAAGATGGAGATGAGGAGAATTTTCTCTGAGGGTCATTGGTCTGTGGAATTCTCTCCCCCAGAATACATTGGAGGCAGGGTCATTGAATGTTTTTAAGGCTGAGTTGGATAGATTCTTGACTAAAAAGGGAGTCAAAGGGGTATACAGGAAAGTGGAAGCCACAATCAGATCAGCCATGATCTTATCAACTGGCGGAGCAGGCTCGAGGGGCCGAGTGGCCTACTCCTGCTCCTAATTTGTAATGTGTATATAACTGCAGGTTTTTCTTTTTTGCTGTTCTTGGATATATTGATAAAATGTTCATGTTAGTTGATCCTCCTCTCTCCTGGTTTTTCAAAGGTGTTGTATATTTTATGTCTTGGAACTGTGCACAGATGACACTCGTTTCTATGGCCAGAATTTTAGGTTGTTTGAGTGGGTGTGCACCTGACCCGACAGATCATGACATCATGTGTAAAGACGTCAGGCTTGTGTCCCGATGCCATCGCGCACTCAAGCGATACTTCACTCGGTGGGCACATGTGGCAGTCTGATTCATGCCCTCCGACAATTAAATGGGTAATTAAGCCCATTAAGGAGTCCATTTAAAGCGATTTTACGTGGCCCATCCACTTCTACGGTTGGCTGATGGGCCAATCGGCCTGGCGGGCTTCACGTTATTGCGGCGGGATGAAATATAAATTTAACAATGTCCGGTGACTGATGTTTTATGGAGTTTGCTGTCAGGTGATTGAATGTGCTGCACAGACACAGTTTGCTGCATTGTTTTCTTCTCATTTAACTTGTCCAGGTCGGCAGCTCCATGAGGCAGCTCCGCAGCAGCTGTCTGCCTTCAGGCCGCTGGTTAGCCCACCCGCACCCTCACTTTTCTCGGTGCCCACCCCTCTTCCCACCGCCCCCCAGCAGCGCCGGGCCTTTCTCAGTGCGCGTTTCACGTTGGCTGCCTGTTAATTGGCCAGCCAGAGTGAAATTGTGTTTGGGGGGCTGATTGGAGCTGGAAGCGAATTTTGCATCTGCTTAGGGGCCCACCGATTGCATGTACCCGGCGAGTGCAAGATTCAGGCCTGTGTGTATAGGAACTTTATTTACAAGAGTTTTATACAATGCTTTAAAATGTCTACTCCATGCTTCTAGCTCGGGCTCTCAGCTCTTTCTACAGTTTGTTTACTTATCCCTGAGTCCACTCCCAGACTTAACCAATCAAGAACAGTGTGAACATCAATAATAGACAGACTGACATAATCAAACATGGAACACTTGAACACTACAAAGGGAATTTTAAAACCCGTAAAAACTCAAAGTCAAAGCCAATCCCATTGAAAGCACAGTCAGTACCCTGCGTTAAACACTGGGCTGTACTCACCATAGCGACAGCTTGGTGGGAACTAGCATTATTTTCTTTCTCTGAAAATTATCCTAAGCTGAAATGATTTTTCCTTTTGTGAGTTTTGTGTCTCCTTCCAGTTCCTACTGGTTAAATTTCAGCCGGCATCAGGAGTGCCAGAGTACCTCGCCTTAATACACAAACCTCATGGGCAGAATTTTACAAAAGCGGGATTTTATGTTCCCGCTGTCGTCAATGGGATTTATAACGGCCCCGTTCCCACTGAAATGGGGCGGTAAAATTCTGCCCCATGTGTGAATCTAGATTGCGATTGCCAGTGGACTATTTAACTGTGGATCCCAAGACCATGGGAAACCTGACAAGTAAAACGAGGCAAGAGCAGCTGGCTCCATTAGGTAATTGATCCAGCCCACCTCACCTCCTTTAATTCTTGTGGGCAAGGAAGAGTGAGACTGCCTCCTCTACCCCCCACCCCCACCCCCCCCCCCCAACAATCTCCCCCTCCCCTCCCTATCCGATTTCAGTCCCTTTGCTGCATCCTTGTGCCGGAGCATTTCCCGGCCATGCAGGCAGCCAGCCTGTCGATCCGGCTGATTGTGGGGCAGAAAACCCAGTGGAAATACAGAAAACACTTCCTGAAGTTAACTCCTGCCGGGCGTCTGGAAATCCCGTAATCCTGGGCTTCCCATCCGGAACTCCTTCTCCCCCTCCTCCTCCTCCCTCTAAGTGCTGGGGCCTCTGAGGCTAACCGTACCATCCCAATCACAACCCGATTTACAAATCAGTAAACAAACCATTGTCTTTCCATGTGTGTGACTTTGTGCTAAACTGACAGTTCTTCTGTATGGCTTAGGGCCACACTGGGTAGTGCTGTTATTTCCTTGAGTGTAAGGAAGCAACAATTAACAGCATTACTGGTAGGCTAGTGAAATATGAGGCAAAACTTGAAGATAAGATAAGTCTTATTGCATGGGAGGAGAGAGCAGACAGTGTTTCAAAAGTCCTGTAATTCTGACTATAGCTGGGAAAATAAAACTACACGTGGCTGGGAAACAAAGTTTCAGTTTCTAACCTGCAAAATACTTTGGATTTTCATTTAATTTTTGCAATGTTTTAACAGTTCTGTTCATATTCAACCCACAACACTACAAATCACTAAAAAATCTTCCCCTGTTCCGTGTACCACCATAGTTGTGATAGGTTCAAATTGGGCTGTGTGTTAAATAAAACATTGG
Organism: Cetorhinus maximus; assembly: GCF_964194155.1. Classification (NCBI taxonomy): domain Eukaryota; kingdom Metazoa; phylum Chordata; class Chondrichthyes; order Lamniformes; family Cetorhinidae; genus Cetorhinus; species Cetorhinus maximus. The sequence continues at coordinate 4,800,066 of NC_135893.1, forward strand.
ATTGAAAACTGACTTTAATGCCAATAACAGAAACAAAACCTTGGCATTGATTGTTTTTTGACAGCTCTCAGTTATTTCTAGAACAGTTAATATGAAGAATATGGTTAAAATGTAGGTAATATACAGCAGCAATGGCTGTTTTAATATCATAATAGTGACAGTAACATACATGTGCCTGCTCTGTTTGTGGGATTAGCCCAGCATTAACAGAACTCCAGGATGGGGAAGGACAGAGCCAAGGAGAAATAATAGAAAAAAGTTAGGAATTGACATACTTGGTACTATAGAAGCCAAACCTAGCTTCTCTTACCTTGCCCAACCTGGTATCATCATTAAACTTCTTTCACAGTACAAATTGTACATTTATTCTAGATCCTATCCAACTGGAAAATCTAGGCTATGATCTCGGGCCAGGCAAACAGAAGGAATGCTAGAAAATATTATTCATGGCTTTTCACTCTAACTGTGACTTTGTATCTAAAAAGTTATGAAATTCCCAAACATATGTGAGCAATAGAGGTTAAGAGGTTAATAGATGTTAATGGGTATGATCTTATAACCATTACGGAGACATGGTTACAAGGAGATCAAAGCTGGGGACTAAATATTCAGGGGTAGGTGACTTTTTGAAAGGGCAGGCAGGAAGGAAAGGGTGGTGGGGTAGCTTTGTTAGTAATTACAAAGGAATAAGGGCAGAATTGGCTGAAGTGGACTGGGAAAGGAGTCTTGCAGAAAAGATGGTTGACAAACAATGGCAGGCGCTTAAGAAAATAGTTCATGACTCACAACAAAGATATATCCCAATGAGGAAGAAGGATTCTAGGGCAGGGATAAACCCATCATGATTAACCAAGCAAGTTAAGGAGTGTATCAAATTGAAAGAAAAAACATACGATGTGGCAAAGATTAGTGGTAAGCCAGAGGATTGGGAAAGTTTTAAAAACCAACAGAAGATGATGAAAAAATTAATAAGGAGGGAGAAAATAAACTTTGAGGGTAAACTAGTAAGTAATATAAAAACAGACACCAAGAGCTTCCTTAAATATATAAAAAGGAAGAGAGAGGCCAAAGTGAACATAGGCCCCTTAGAGAACGATGCTGGGGAAATAATAATAGGGAGCCAGGAAATGGCAGAGGAGTTGAATAAATACTTTGCTTCAGTCTTTATGGTAGAAGATACTAATAGCATTCCAAAAATGCTAAATAATCAAGGGACAAAAGTTGGGGAGGAAATAAATACAATAACTATCACTAGAGAAAAAGTACTAGGGAAACTAATGGGTCTAAAGGTCGGTAAGTCCCCTGGACCTGATGGGTTACATCCTAGGATATTAAAGGAAGTAGCTACAGAGGTAGTGGATGCAGTGGTAGTAATCTTCCAAGAATCCTGAGATTCTGGAAAAGTCCTGGAGGATTGGAAAACTGCCAATGTAGCACCCTTATTCAAAAAGGGTGGGAGACAAAAAACAGGTAACTATAGGCCAGTTAGCTTAACATCCATCATTGGGAAAATGTTAGAGTCTATTATAAAGGATGTAATAGCAGAGCATTTAGAAATGCATAATATAATCAAGCAGAGTCAGCATGGCTTCATGAAGGAGAAATTATGCCTGACAAATTTATTAGAATTCTTTGAGGAAGTAACAAACAGGATAGATAAAGGGGAACCAGTAGATGTAATGTATTTGGATTTCCAAAAGGCGTTCGATAAGGTACCGCACATAAGGCTACTTAATAAGATAAAGAGCCTATGGTGTTGGGGGTAGTATATTAGCATGGATAGAGGATTGGCTAACTAATAGAAGACAGAGGGCTGAATCTTCTGGCTGACATGTGGGTGGCGGAGCCCACACGTCAGCGCTTAAAATGTCGCGCGAGCTTCCCGATGTCAGCGCGCGGCATCGTGATGTTTAGGTCGGCGGGTGCTCTATGCAGCGTGATGCGCACCCGCCATTAATTAAAGGCCTTGTTAAGGCCATTAAGTCACCAATTGTCGACAATTTTGAGGGGCCCGTGCGAACTTCGGCTCGGCACATGGGCCTAACGGGCAGGCGGGTAAGTGATTTTTTTAACAAACCTCATCCACTGGCGGGATGAGGTTTGATTTCGGATTAAAAAACGTTTAGTAAAGTTTCTGTGTACTTCATTAACATGTCCCATCTTGTGTGACATTTTCACATGAGGGGGACATGTTAATGATTTTTCAATTTTTCTAGTTTTGAACTTTCACCACCTTTCAGCGGTCTCCCTGAGGCAGCACTTAGCCTCTGGGAGATGTGTGCTCTTTCACACGCATGCACTTTTGGGGAATCCCCCTGCCCGCACAGGAAGCGCATAGCCCGCCCACGTAAAATGGCGGCGGGGCCCGTTTCGGCGGCGGTGATCGGCTCCCCGCCCGCCGCCGAGTCGGTTGGGCCCTCCCGCCCATCAAGGGCAAAATTCAGCTCAGAGAGGTGGGATAAGGGGGGCATTTTCAGGATGGCAACCTGTAACTAGTGGAGTGCCACAGGGATCAGTGCTGGGGCCACAGTTATTTACAATATACATTGTATGAGGGAAATGAATGTACTATCGTCAAGTTTGCAGATGACACAAAAATAGGTGGGAAGGCAAGTGGTGAGGATGTCACAAAGAGTCTACAGAGGGATATAGACAGGTTAAGTGAGTGGGTAAAAACTTGGCAGATGGAATATAATGTGGGAAAATGTGAGGTTATGCACTTTGATGTAAGAATAGAGGAGCTGAATATTATTTAAATGGAGAAAGATTGCAGAAAGCTGCAGCACAGAGCGATTTAGGACTCCTCATGCATGAATCCCAAAAAGTTAGCATACAAGTTCAACAGGTAATAGGGAAGGAAAATGGAATGTTGGCCTTTATTTCAAAGGGAATGGAGTATAAAAATAGGGAAGTCTTGCTAAAACTAAACAAGGCACTAGTTAGACCACACCTAGAATACTCTGACCAGTTTTGGTCCCTTTATCTAAGGAGAGATGTACTGGAATTGGAGGCAGTGCAGAGAAGGTTCACTAGGTTGACCCTGGGTTTGAAGGGATTTTCTTATGAGGAGAGGTTGAGTAGGTTGGGCCTGTACTCATTGGAGTATAAAAGAATGAGAGGCGACCTTATTGAAACATATAAGATTCTTAGGGGGCTTGACAGGGTAGATGTTGAGAGGTTGTTTCCCCTTGTGGGAGAGTCTAGGACCAGAGGGCATAATCTCAGAGTAAGGGGTCGCCCGTTTAAGACAGATGAGGAGGAATTTTTTTCTCTTAGAGGGTAGTTAATCTGTGGAATTCTTTACCACAGAGGGTTGTAGAGGCTGGGTCGTTAAGTATATTCAAGGCTGAGAAAGACAGATTTTTAATCAGTAAGGGAATTAAAGGTTATGGGGAAAAGGCAGGAAAGTGGAGTTGAGGATTATCAGATCAGCCATGATCTCATTGAATGGTGGAGCAGACTCGATGGGCTGAATGGCCTACTTCTGTTCCCACGTCTTATGGTGTTATGGCATTAGAATCATACAGTACAGAAAGAGGTTTGTTGGCTCATCCACCAAAAGAGCTATTCAATTAGTCCCAGCCCCTTGCCCTTTTCCAATAGCCCTGCAAACCTTTCCTTTTCAACTATCTATTCAATTCTCATGGAATATCATCCATCAGTTTGACTCTTCATCCATGAGAACTTCTATCCTGGAAAGAAAGTATGTTAATCCATTGTGTTCCAGCCTTGGCTGCTAAATTGCAATGAGCTTTGCTGGAGAGCGCATCTTTGTGGATTTGGACAAGAATATTATTGGGCTTAATTGTGATACTTTACATTAATATGCTGTTGACACTAAGAGGGTGGGTGGGTGATGGGACCCTAGCTACTACTGTCTACACCAAAGCTGACTTTCACCGATTCCATGTTTTTGCACGGAGAGTAGGTATTTTTTCGAGATGTCTGGAGTCTTGGGATGCGGGCACTGTTAGCTTGGCTGGTCTTAAATGCCCATCCCTATTCCTGAAGGTTGGTAAAACAATGTTGTTTGCTATGCCAGCTTAGAGGGCAGTTAAGAGTCAACCACATTGCTGTGGGACTGGAGTCACATCGAGGCCAGGCCAACTGAGGACAGCAGGTTTCCTGATAATTAGTGAACCAGATGGATTTTTACAATAATCCAACAGCTTCATGGTCTCTTTTGCTGATATCTACATTTCATTTTTCCCCAGGATCTTAAACTGAAATCAAGTTCTCAAACTGTCATGGTGGAATTCGAGCTCCCGATCTTCCCAATTATTAATTCAAACCTCTGGATGACTAGTCCAATAACATAACCATTAAACTAATGCACTCAGCGTTTACCATCAGAGGATTATCCATACTGGTTGAACTGCTGAGCAGCGGGATCCTATCCCTTGAGGATAGAAGAGGTGAAAATGGGAAATAAAGAAGAACAATATTTCAAAAGTAGGTTTGATTAAATTCCCTGAAAGAAGGAAGACACAATGACGGATGAGTAGTGTGACTGGTGCTAATTGTTGCTGATTGCTACAGGCGCTTTAAATTTATTATTTGAATTCTAATTTTAAACAATAGAAAAAAAGCACAGCATTAAAAAAATATTGTGTCAAGTACAACATCTAGCACAGCACAAATCTGCCTCAGTAGCCAATGTAGCGCCATGACAGTGGGGTTTTCTAATCATAATGCTCCAGGTTCTTCCTAGGAATTAATCTACCGGACTAATCCCAAATATGGGGCCCCCTCCCATTTAACAAAATCGGATGATTTACCCGATCGCACCAACTGGGGATTTATCTGGCTTTGGTGTATTTACCAAAACATCTGCATAGTGCAGCACAACTTTGCTATTAAAAAGCAAGTGACACTTTTTGGTGAAAGATAAATAATTCAGGATTTATTGACAGGCTTAATTGATATTGCAACAAGCATGTTGACATTAAGGATATTGGAATTGGTCAGATGTGATGTGAATGCACAACGTCACATCCTAATGCCACGGTGAAGCCTAAACACCCACAAACACAATGATGATAAAGAGTGTCCAAAAGGTGAAGTCATGAAAACAAGGGGTTGATTCCTGATTTGGAGGTCCCAGTAAGGATCAGCAGCCACAGGATCCAAAAAACCCGCAACTCCTGACACTCTGTCCAGGTAAAGGAATGGACAGAATCACAGGCTGTTGGCTCTCAATTTCCCAGCTTGTTTTCCCTGCAAGCCATGATCCTCATTGGGAATCCCGGATTGACGAATTGTTCCTCAATGAATTTAATCAGCAGGATAAAATACAAAGATATTCCTGAAATATTAGTTTCCAATACATGGATCTGATTTTTTCTGGATCATGGGGTTTCCCTTCCCGCCATCTGAAGAGTTGGCGGGGAACACATCCCTGCTGACTCCGAGTGTCCCACAGCCATTTCACCCTCATCCAATTGGCTGCAAATGGGACTTCCGCCCATCCCGAGAAGAGGTACCGCCTTAGAGGGCTGACGCTAATCTGATTGGCCGGCAGCTCTCCAGTCCCTGCAGTGACAAGAGCTGCAGTGCACCGAAGAAGAACTTCAGGAAGATGCCGGAGTCTAAATCCCAGGATTGGACAACATGGTAAGTTTAAGGGATCCCAGGGCGGGGAGGGTAGGGAAGGCCTTGGGGTGGGGAGGCGGGGTAAGGGGTGAGCAAAGGGGGCGATCGGGGTGGCGGGGGAGAGGCTGGGGGAGGAGGGAGGTCCAGCAGTGACTGGACCTTAAGTGCGGGTGGGGGCTTAGTCAGAAGGGGGCTTCTGATGGAGACACCTTCCCGCCCGAGATCTAAGCCCGTTCCTTTTTGAGCCTCCTCCACATTAGGTAAATCCTCCCACCAACCTAAAAATTGAGGCTGGGTGGGAAACAGCCTTTAAACTGCCAATAATTGGCCACTTGAGGACCTGAACTGAGGCTAGGGTGGGTGTCCCACCTGAGGCCTTGCCTGCCCCAGTGTAAAATCACTGAGAGGTTGGGCAGGCAGGAACCCAGAAAGAGTCCTGTTCCTTCAATTTCACGCTCCCTCCGCCTAAAAACCCGCTGGAGTGGGTGCGTGAAATTCAAGCCATTGCCACTGAAATTCTGCAGGACTGCTACCGGTCTCCGACAGGAACTCCATGATTGACAGGTCCCCTTAATAACGATTATATGCCCAGCTGACTCTGTTATAGTTAAGCAAGGAACTCAAAACCTAAAGGATGGACCCTCAACAATAAGCACCGGTTGGCTAGGCCTGAGGGTCTGTAACAAGTTGGTAGGACAGTGCGCTATATCTGGTAGAGGCTACTGCGCTGTATGGAGCCATCTCTTATCATATGCCAAAGTCTACATGTATCTAGTTATTTGTGACTAAGACAGCAATCTATTACCTGCACGCTCAATGATCAATAAGGAGAGTTTAGCCAACGCTAAATGTAAGGTACAGTGAGATCTGTATTGCTATAATTGATCACTTATGGGACTCAACCAAACAGCTTGTTCAAAGTTCTTACAGTGTGTTGCCCTGTACAGTGTGTGGTAATTCATTAACCACAACATTAGGCCCTCAGATCCATGACTGCGAGTTCAAAGCACAGTGCCTAAAACACAACTTAATTTGTCTTTTGGTTATCTTGGGGCAGGGTGGGGGGTGTTAAGCGTGAGTGCGGAACAGCACTGGTAGATCGTACTCCCCCTTTTTTTTATAACCACCCAAGGAGTCAGCACACCAGCCTATCTGAGACCAAAAAATAATAAAGTGGGTGGAACTAATTAAAGGGAGAAAAAGATGACAAAATATTACGGAAATAACTGATCGTTTTTATGCCAGTTCTGTTATCATGTTGTTTGGCTGCTTGATATGTATTGATAGTTTATATAATGGGTGTTATTCTTCAAAGGAAAATGAAGGATTATTACTTTAAAGAAATGATGACAGAGGAGATTTTTATAATTATGTTTGAATGTGTTTTCCCCTGTTTCTGACCCCAACAGTTTTGCTGGTAAATTGAGATGCTGCTCTACAACATAACATATGGCAATGGGTATCTGAATCGCCATTAAGAAAAGCTACATTTTTGAAGCATTTTCAAAACACAATCTTCACATCAAAGGATTTCTGAAGATCAGTAACTCACTGTCATAAGTGAGGTACTCTATTTATCCTGTGGGAGTGAACAGTCGTTGGAATCTTTGCCAGCTTTTAAATTAATAATAGAATGTTGTGCGCAGCCCAACTGCTAAGTGATAACTCATACTTATACATTGTTGTTAGTTTTCACTCCTGTAAATGATCCCTCTACTAGACATTGTTCACTCCAACAGGACAAAGAATGCTCATGACCCGACTCTGGGCTTTGGGACCTGTTCTTACGGAGAAGCCCTGAAAAACACAGGACTAGAGGGTATTGGCATCAAGACCAACACTTTTCATGTTTTTAAATAGCAAGTTCTCTAATGGGATTGCACTGATAGTTTCTTAGATTTTTCTTCAATTCAGTTGAAAGGACCTTTTAATTTCCTCTCGTTCCCCTGTGGAATGGTTTCCCGTTGCTGGCAGCTTTCCAGTCTCTCAGTTAAGTGTTCATTCTTCATGATTGAGCCTAAATGGTGAGCACTGGCAGGCTGTTGGACCATGAGAATGTCACGGCTGAACCTGCACTTGTCCTTACTGCTGTTTGGCAAAGTAAAAACCATTCACAGTGACGACACTTTTACGATTTTGCGCTGTATAGGAATCAGACCAATTCTTCTCCCCTTCCCAGTTGCCACACCAATGAATTTTTAGACAGGGATTTCTGGATATACCTCAGAGGGGCTGGGTTTCCGCTGCCATCCTGTCCCAAGTCGGGGAAAATTGTGGCGGTAATTGGGGGGCAAAGTCTACTGCCATCTCCCCCGCCCCAACCTTAATTTCCCTCTCCCTGGACTATTGCTGGTTGCTGCTTTCTCTCCTGTCAGGGTCTTGGCTCTTTCCCTTGGAACCAGTTGCGCCTTGGCCTGCCAGGTGAAACTCGCTTCTAGCCCCTGAGGAAGATGTGGAAATCTCTCACTTGGTAATTGCTTCTACACCTTCCATTCTCAGCTGCGCCACTAGGTGGGATATTGTACCATGGGAATATTTCAGCTCCTTCACATCCTGAAATCAGAAGGCCAATAAAATATAGGCACCTGGATGGTTTTTGAAAGGACCATGAACTGAATCACTGAGAATCTGAATGAAGTGACCAGAAGAGAGGATTCTTGTGGAAAGAAAAACATTAATAGATAGTTAGTAAGTCAGGTTTAAAAGATCATTTGCACAGAATATCATAATCTTATTCTTGCAATTTTCCTGTTCATTTTCACTCTTACTGGGTTCATGTGCTGTAAACCCTTGCATAAAATCTAACTGTCTCCCCCACCACCCTATTATGCCATTGTTTTCTGCAACCTCACCTTTGTCAGTCAGAAGCTAGCTTCTCAACTCCTTTAATTTAAAGCTATTTTCTTGTTTGCAAGAACAGCGTAAATCGAGGCAGCCTGAGCTTCACAAATTTAGCGCTGAGCGTCTCTGTCATCATGTCAGCTTCACTACTCAATCAGCGCTGGACTCCCGTGTGGTTGATGCTAAGGATGCTGTCCCTGGACTATCAACAGCTGGGGCTGATCCAGACTTTGAGTACTACCCAGAAACGGAAGAGGGAATGGCGGTGCTGACGCCGTGATACCGGCCACCGCTGACCTTGAGCGTGTGCGATGGAATGGAACCCAGCCAGAATGTTCCAGCCCCCCGCCCACCGGCGGAATCTTCCGGTCCCGCCAGCGTGAATGGAAATTTCAATGGCACGCGCCGGCCCTGCCCAGAGGGAAGCCGCCGAAGTGGGGGCCGGAAGATTCCGGTCGAAGGCTCCACTCTTGCCTGTTCTTCCTCACGCAGGAAGTTCCTGATCACATTTACCTCAGCCAGAGAGGAGTGAGGTAGGGTGCAGGGAATTTTCCAGGGAGAGAAAATTAGTCACTTGAGTCTCAATGGCACCTTCTAACAGCTAGTGTGAGAGACTAGTGACGGAAACCTGCCTCCCTCTCAATGTGCCCTGTGGGGGTCTACTCATCAACAACAACAGCTTGCATTTATGTAGCACCTTTAACATAGTAAAATCATCCCAAGGGGCTTCGCAGAGGCGTTTATTTTTACTGTTGCCTGGAGATGTTATTTGATTGTGAATTCTTTTTCAGGATAATTACATAAACACACAAGTTCTCTCAGGACAGAGTTAAGGAGATGGGCCCATCAGTAATAATTACACTCACAAAATGTAAAAGTCTGAAAAAGCAAATCAAAAAAACTGGAGCAACCTGCCCACTTGCCGCTTATTTGCAAATGTTTCAACATTTGCTTTTTGAAATGATGCCAGCGCAGGGAAAGTTTCCACCGGAGTGAATTTTCTCATCACTGCCACAAATTCTAAATCTCCTGCTCTAGACTTTGAGGAAAATCACTCCAGACTCACCAATGTGGCACAGTTGGAACCAATCGACATGAATTACAATAATGTAAGATCTGTTACATTTGTAAGATCTTTTTGGGTCACCTCACCTTAACCACCCATCATGAGCTAGAAAGTAAACCTATTTTTGTAATTCAAAAATTCTCTTCCACCTCCTTCAGCAAACAAATTCCTTGATTCCATGGGCACTAACTGGCCTCCGCTAATTAATTGCTCTGTACGTAGGAATCTAGACAGTGAGTGTTGATGGGCTATTTGATTGTGGCAGGATTGATTACCCTCAACCAATGGCCTGTACTTGTGTGAGCCTCTGAATCGGGACCCTATGCAGCTCCTAGGGTCTCTGGTGGAATGAGTGACTGATCTCCCCATTCTTTTTAAAATTCATTCATTGGGTGTGGCTGTCACTGGCTAGACCAGCATTTATTGCCCATCCCTAACTGCCTTCTCAGAGGGCATTTTTAAGAGTCAACAACATTGCTGTGGGTCAGGAGTCACATGTAGGCCAGACCAGGCAAGGACAGCAGACTTCCTTCCCTAAAGGACAGATGGATTTTTATGGCCTCAATTCCAGATTTTTATTGAATTCAAATTCCACCAACTGCCAAGGTGGGATTTGAACCCGGGTCCCCAGAGCATTACCCTGGGTCTCTGGATTACAGGTCCAGCTACAATACCACTACATCATTGCCTCCCCCAAGAGCAGGAACCCAGACACACCCTAACCCCTATCCCAGCTGAGATTGGAAATCCGGTACTGGCCAGGGAAGTTATTCCTTTTCTAATTCATTGTAATAATACTTCCCATGGAGCAGACTATCCCCTTCTGGCCTCACCCTTTCCAAATCCTGTGTCCCTGGTTCATGCCCACTCCCTGGTTAGTAACTTTGGCCTCATTTGCTCCAATTTTCAATCATATTCACTCCACTCCCAACCATTAGCTGCAGAAATGTTCTCCCCACTTGTCCGATCGATCTGATTTCAATACTGTCAGCATTACCAAGGTCACCATCAATCAGCCTTCTGTATTATTTGGAACCTGCATAAAAATTGTATTTGCAAATGCTGAAGATGCGTTTTTTTGTCAGGAAAATTAACAGCTAGTTGAAATGTTTAATTACAGTTTGTTAGAGCTCTGTTGTAATTCATAAAAGTGCTCACCATTGTCTTTGGCCCCTGCTTAATGCTATCTACCCGCTCTTCTGTAAATCCTCAGACCATCATTTAAATTTTCACATCCTAAGGCTGCCGTTGCCTGTGGTTTGTATTTGGTCAATCGGTATCACAAAGTGATGCAAGTTTCTCTTAAAATGTAACCATAATTCCAATCTATTGGATATTAAAGTGTCAAGGTTTGAAATTAAAGGCCCCTTTTTGGTTAGCTTGCCAGTTCCCGATGGCAATGTACGTGATTTACCCATCACCCTCCTTGACTCCCTGGGCTTCAGTGCTCTTGATTACTCCGGTTTCACTTCGCTCTCCTGCTGACCTATCGGATTTTCTGGGCACCTTGACAATACCTGAGGGCACTACACATCTTCATTCAACTCTAGGATCAACTCTATTCGCCACAATAGTTTTGCATGTTGATTTGCTCAACCATTCCCTCACCTCCACCTTTGATGCCTTAGTCTCTAGTAAAGACCTTATTATCTCCCACCTTGCTTGTTCTTCCTGGTGTTCTCCCACCAACCCCCTCCCACCAAATTTTCTCCCTCCGGTTCAAGGGGCACAGACTTCAGCATACAACCGGTTTAGCCAACCATCACTGTATCTAGATAGACCATTTTAAGGACTTTAGACCTCATTCTCCTCTTCCAAAACCACCTACTGCTCCAGGGTCATCCTGAAGATAAGCCTAGGCTTGTTTCTTCATTTTCAACAGTAACTTTAAATCCCTCTTCCTTAGTCCCACCATCCTTATCTCCAACAATAAGTGCAAGGGGTTTATGGTCTTCCTTGTCACCAAGATTGAGACCATTTTTTCTGCCTCTGCTGCATCCCCCTTCCCCTCACCACACCTTCGCTCATGGCTTTCCCAGTCTCTCTTTCTCTCTCTAGTTTCTCTTACCTCTTGCTTCATTCCCCATCTCTTTTCTCCAGTATTAGCAGTCATGCCTTCAATCACCAGGTCCTACGCTCTGGTGTTCCTTCCCCAAAGTACCCCATGTCTCCCCCTGCCTCGCCTCCTTTATTATGATGCTTAAAAACCACCTCAAGGATCAAGTTTTTGTTCATTCTTCCCCAGTGTTTCCTTCTTTGGATTGATGTCCATTTTTGGATTATGCTTTTGTGAAGTGCTTTGGCATGGTTATCTATGTTAAAGGTGCTATATAAATGCAAGTTGTTGTGAGGATACAACAATTCCACCTTGTGCATGAACGAAGCAATCCCACCACTATTTTGTACAGGTGCGCAATATGAACGCAACGAATACTCTTGAGTATTTCCATGATTCGAACAGGTGAAATCTTTGCTATGTCCAATGTTAATGAACCCCCACACGTAGGGAATTTGACACAGTTGCAGTAACCAGTGGATTAACAATAGTGCACTGAGGAAGTTTAATCAGTTTCTGTTGAAAGGTTGACACGAAATGGGCGATTTTCTGACTTTGCGCTGCAGGTAGAGGACATGCCCATTGGAAGTGAATTTCACAAAGTCATGCACAGCTCCTGATATCACTCCTGATGGGTGAGATTCCCTGTCAGCACTGCAAAGTCGGAAATTAAATCTTAATCATATTTGGCTTAATGTGGTGATGGGTTAACAGATGGATGGAAAGCAATGGCATAAATCTCCTTCCACTTGCACAATTCTAACTGAATTGGAGAGATATAAAATGATCATGTTAGTGAGCAGTAATATAATTTTTATTGTAAAAGTATGACATTAATGGCTTCCACTTGTCTTTTTTATTGTTACTTTTCTAAACTTCCAATTTTTTTCAATAGATTGTCATTCTCCATGCGATGAAGATCTAAACTCAATTGCTAGCTCTTCTTACATTTTATATATCACACATGTACTTCTGACAGTCAGATGCAACCATGTGCACCTCAGTCTAACTGTACTATCCAAACATTCACTGGACAGAATGAAACCCCCGCCCTCAAGGTCACTGGGCAAAACTGGGGGCCAGGCAGTGAATTTATTGAAAACTACTCTTGAATGTTTGAAAATGATTTCCCCCATTGAAAGCTATTACTGACCTGGCATGTTCCTCCAATCCACCAGCCAATCAGAAAATCACCGTATATATTAAAATATGGAAGGAATCAAAAGAATGGGAATCATACAAAGGTCACGTAAGGATAATTAAAAATAATTAAGAGGTAAGAGCTCGGTATGTAAGTGATAGCAAGAGAGATTGCGTTATGGCATGGCTGACGGTAAACGTCGAGCTGCCCAAATCCCAGAGGGAAATTTGAAACAGCTGTCAAAATGGTTTTTGCAATTTGTATAGTACGAGGAGAGGTTCTGAAATCAGGTAAGGATGTCCCTGACTACTTGTGATGATTTTATAGTAGAGTAAACGTTTATTAAAAGATAATAGAGAAAAAAAAACACAATTACACTTAAACATAAGAATGGCTTCACACAGTAAACATTACTTTAAAACAGTTCCACAAGATCTTAACTTAATTACCTCAGAGCTAACCATCCCATTTTCTCTTTATTTCAAAATCTATAGAACTCCAGTAATGTTTTCCACACAGTGCCTTTTTACCTTGGGGTGTCCTCTGAGGCTGACAGCAACTGGGTCTCCTGGTCTGCCTTGTTCACACTGTCTTCTGGGAGTTCTGACCAGCTATCCTGCTGTCGTCTGGGAGATCTAAACAGCTACCCCCTCACATAGGCTTCAGTATTTCCTTAAATGCGTTCCTTCCCTTTGATCTCTCTATTGTCTCAACCAGTCTCTTTAGAAATGCTTTCTTCCCAGACCTGATTAGAGTCTTCTTTACTTTAGCTCCTAGGTTTTTTAAAAAACCTTATTTACTTACACCTTTTTACAACCTGCATATATCCCCCTTTGAATTAAAACAATTCAATTCAAAACTACTACTGTTATTGTTTTATTTAAACTCTGATTGAAGTTCCTCTTGGTTCACTAACATATCAAAACTACTTCTTACTGTTGGCTTTAGTCTCTTGCAGTCACTCTGGCTCTTACTCCATTTCCCATATTTACAACCCCCAACAGCCTGTCTTCCAGTAGATAAGAAATATGACAGGGTCATGACAGAAGAAAAATATTACAATTTCTTGTTTTCTTGACACCTCCCCTCTTTTGTAGAAAATTAACTGTCATAATTCATTTTCTCAACATTTTTCCTATTAATTACTTATCTCTATATACTATACTATTACATTATAAGATGCATGTATTAACATGATAATATGCCCAAGGTTTCAGTAAAAATAGAGTCCATTTCAGCCCCTTTTCCCAGGTTTTACAAGTCAAATCTTCCTTACACTTGAACCCTTGATAATGCATCTGCAGTTAGGTTTTCTCATCCAGCCACATATATAATTTGCAAGTTAAATGGTTGTAATAATAGATTCCATCTAAAAAGTCCAGCATTCTGGTTTTGAAACTTTTCCTAAAATCTTAATGGATTATGGCCAGTGTAAACAATTGTTTCTGATGAATGGTTGGCAACATAAATTTCAAAATGTTGCAATGCCAGTACCAAACTCAGTGGGGAGAATTTTCCCCCTGTCGGGGAGGGGGTGGGTTGTGCAGGGGCGCGCGAAAGAGCGCAGAAATCTCAGAGATTAGTTTAAGTTTTAAACATCTAAATAAAGAAAATAAAAAATCTTAAGACATGTCCCCTCATTGACAGTGTCACATGAGCTGGGACATGTCAATGAATTTTTAAAAAAAATTTTATTCAATTTTTAAACACTTCATGAAACCTCATCCCGCCCGTGATGAGGTTCCATGAAAAATGCAAAGGCCGCCTGGGCTCCCCGCCTGCCCTGTTAACCTTAAGGTTCGACGGGCAGCTCAGTTTATTAGTTTGATTAGTTTTTAACAGGCCTTAATAGGCCTTTGACAGTTGAGCGGGCCTGCAGCCGAGTCGGCTGCGTGCCCGCCGAACTGAAAATCTAAATGACGCGCGGTGACGTTGGGACACACACCCGACATCACCACACGTCATTTTATGCCTCAGTGAGCGGACCCCGCCCCTGCTCACCGAGCCAAAAATTCTGGCCAGTGTTCCCTTCTCAATGGTGGAGTATTTTCACTGATGAATATTTAACTTCTTTGAAAAATATCCCACAGGCTTTCCAATACCTGCATTCACTTCCTGCACCAATACAGCACCAATACCCACATCACTTGCATCAATATCCAATTTAAACTGCTTAGCATAATTTGGTGTTGTTAAAACCGGTGGTGTCAACACAGTTTTCAGATTTTTGAATGCATTTGGCACGCTGATGTCCAGTTGAACTTCTTGTTCTTTTTTAAGAGTTCAGTTAATGGAGCAACCACGCTGCTAAAATTTGGCACGAGCTTCCTGTATAAACAACTCATGCCCAGAAATCGTAAGACTTCCGTTTTCATTGAAGGCACTGGGAACTCATCAATCGTCTTTATTTTTACATCTCGTGAGGCTACCTTACCATAACCAACAGTATAGCCTAAATATGTGACCTGTGCTTTCGCAAATTCATACTTAGCTCACCACCAAATTAGCTTCTTGTAGATGATCGAGTAGTTCTCCCAGATGCTGTAAGTGCCCCTCCCATGTTTGACCGAATATCACCAAATCATCAATGTGTATAGCACAGTAACTCAGTCCAGCAATAACCTTTTTGTTAGTCTCTGGAAGGTTGCTGGTGCATTTTTCATACCAAATGGCATGATTTTGAACTGATAGAGCCCACCTGGTGTTACAAAAGCTGAAACTTCTTTTATCTTTTCCGATAGAGGTACTTGCCAATATCCTTTCAGCATGTCAATCTTTGTAATGAACTTTGATTGTCCCACTTTCTCCATGCAGTCTTCTGAACGTGGAATAGGGTCTGAATCCACTTTTGTCACTGCATCACCTTTCAATAATCCACACCCAGTCTTTGTGTTCCATCTGGCTTCGGTACCATCACAATAAGTGAACTCCGATTGCTGCAACTCAACTCAATCATGTCATTCTTGAGCATAAATTCAATTTCTTTTTGCATTTGTGATAATTTTACTGGATTCAAACTATAAGGATGTTGCTTGATTGGAACAGAATTCCCCGCATCCACATCATGTACAACTACCTTTGTTTTTCCCAACTTATCCCCACAGATAGTTCTAGGTGACTGCAGTAGCCTCTCTCAAGTCACTTCGATTCTTATCTGGAAGGTAACTCAGTATTTAATTGCAATTTTTAAGCACTCCCTCATTGCCCAATTGAATTCGAGGAAAGTCAGTTTCAGAATCTTCCATCCCTACTTCCTATTCTTGATTCATCACTACTAATACTTCTTCTTTTTGGTTATCCTCCCTATCAAAGTACTTCTTCAGCATATTGAATTTTTCTTCTATCTGGAGTTCTTACTAAATAATTCACTTCACTTAATTTCTTTTCAATTTGGTAAGGCCCACTAAATCTGGCTCTTAATGGTTCACCTGATACTGGCAACAAAACAAATACTTTTTCCCCATCTACAAAGCTACGAGTCTTTGCTTTCCTACTTGCTTCTGTCTTCATCACCTGCTATGATATTTTTAAATGCTCTTTAGCTTATTCACATGCTCTGTTCAATCTTTCCCTGAACTTTGCTGCATAGTCCAAGAGTGTGGTTTCTGAATAAGCTGTGTGGTATAACTGCTTTATTTTCGGATCTTTTTGCTGTAACTCTATCAATTTCCTTGGGCTAAACACTTCAGTTTCATTCTCCTCCGTTCTCTCTTCCCGAACAATCTTATTAAAGATAGTATCAGCTAATTGCACTTCAGGTTCTTTGCTCTGTCTTCTGGACTCCTCCTGTCTCAACTTATTGAGTCTGTGATCGTGTTACTACACCTTCTGGGAACAAACCATGATGTTCTTCCTGCAACGCTTCTGTGGATTGTTTTTCCACATGTCATAAGAAACAGTCAGCACGGATTTTAAATGTAGAGTCAATCCTTCCCAGTTCCCTGGGATTCTTTTGATGAGGTAACTGAACTAGTGAAAAGGCACCAATCCAACCATTTAATCAATGGTGCAATATTTACTCTCATTCTTTCAACCTTGGTTCTACTGAAACATGACTGACGATGGCTGAATTGAAGCGAAGGATGATTTTTAATGGAAGACAATGAACAGATGAGCTTACAGACACACAGGCCAGAATTTTTCCGTTGGCGAGTTGGGGGCGGGGCCTTCGCCAACACGAAAATGACATGGGGTGTCGGGGGAACCCCCAACGTCATCCTGCCCCATTTAAATCTTCAGGAAGGTGGGGGCACAGCAAAATCAGCTGTCCACCCGCCGACCTGTCAATGGCCAATTGAGGCCATTGACAGGATAATTAAGGCAATTAAAGGCCCTGCCTGTCCAACCTTAAGGCTGGTGGGCAGGCCAGGAGCCCCAGTGGGCTTCTGAAAATACATGAAACCTCATCCACGGGCGGGATGAGGTTTCATGTCTGTTTTAAAAAAGTTTAATAAAGTTTTTGTGATATTTATTAACATGTCCCATCTCGTGTGACATTGTCACATGAGGAGGACATGTTAATAATTTTTTTATTTTTCTATTTTTTAAGTTTATCAAACTGTTAGCGCGCTCCCTGAGACAGCACTTAGTCTCAGGGAGATGTGCGCACTTTGACAGTTGGGGAATCCCTCCCCCTCCCGCACAGGAAGTGCATAGCGCTTCCCATCGGGCAGGCCGCTGGGTGGGCCTTAATTGGCCCGCCCACTCAAAATGGCGGCGGGCCCCGTTTTGGCGGCGGAGTTTGGCTGCCCGCCTGCCGCTGAGCCGGTGGGGCCCGCCCGCCCATCGAGGGCTAAATTCTGCCCACAAGTATTGGAAGACGAGTTATAATTCTGCATTAGAACACATGGTAGTAGAGGCAGAAGTGATATTACATGGAGAATGAAGGAGAGGCCGATATAATGTGTTAACTCAAGGGGTTGAATATTCCTATAAATTTTGAGAGAGAACATCCAACAGTTCACACACTGGAAACCTAAATAGTGGCATTGTTTTATACTGCATAAAAATTTGATCAATTCACTTTTGAAAGCTTTCCCTTTGACAGGATAGAGATTGAGAGATTATTTCCCCTGGTTGGGGAATTTAGAACAGGGGGGCACAGTCTCAGGATAAGGGGTCGACCATTTAGTACTGAGTTGAGGAGAAATTTCTTCACCAAAGGGTTGTGAATCTTTGGAATTCTCTACCCCAGAGGGTTGTGGACGCTCTATCGATGAGTATATTTAAGTCTGAGGTAGACAGGTTTTTGGTCTGTCAGGGAATCAAGGGATAAGGGGAGTGAGTGAATAAGTAGAGTTGAGGCAGATCAGCCATGCTTGTATTAAATGGCAGAACAGGCTCAAGGGGCTGAATGGTCTACTCCAAGTCCTGTTTATTATGTCCTTATCATTACCAATTTACTGGGCAGGTTCTTCCCCCCATCGGGGGGGATGTGCAGGAGCGGGCGCGAGTGGGTGGGTTCCCGATCAGCACCCCCGGTTGGAGACACGCCACCATTTTACATTCGTGGCCCAATTAAGGTCCACCCAGCGTGATGTCCGCCAGGTCCCTGTGCGGGCAGGGGGGGGATTGCCTGAGTCGGGAGTGCACTCTTTCCCGCGCGCAGATCTCCCTGAGGCAAAGTGCTGCCTCAGGGAGATCGGCTGAGGTTTGAAATATTGAATAAAGATTGGAAAAAAAATGACTGACATGTCCCCTCAATGTGCCACTGCCACATGAGCTGAGACATGTCAATTTATTTCATTTGGACATTTAATACAAATTTTAACACCCTCATGAAACCTCATCCTGCCCGAGGATGAGGTTTCATGTTTTTTCAGAAGCCCGCCAGGGCTCCCAGCCTGCCTGCCAACCTTAAGGTTGGACGGGCAGGTCCATTGATTGATTCAATTACTTTATTAATGGCCTTAAATGGCCGTTGACAGGTCGGCTGTGCGCCCGCCGACCTGAAAATGTAAATCACGCGGGGTGACACCGGGACGCCCGCCCGACATCACCCTGCGTCATTTTACACGTTGATAAGTAGGCCCCGCCCCTCACCCGCCGACCGGAAGATGCAGCCCCCTGTCTCTTCATATGCTCTAGAACAGGCACCGATAGTTAACCTTACAACTGACTTGTTTCTCCTTCACACAAGTGTGTATGGTAGGACAAGAACATGACGTATTTGACATTATGATGCAAGTCCAGGATTGCAAAAGAGTCAATTGATGCCCAAAGAGGGTTTTATTGAAAAGTTATGTTTTCTTCGTAGAGATATGGCACTGTGTAGATCACCACCACCTGCAAGATCCCCTCCAAGCCATACACCCTCCTGACTTGGAACTAGATAAATAAAGAAATACTTGCATTTATATAATGCCTTTCACAACATCTGGATGTCTCAAAGCGCTTTACAGCCAATAAAGCACTTTTGAAATGTAGTTGCTGTTGTAATGTGGCAGGCAATTTGCACACAGCAAGCTCCCACAAACTGCAATGTGGTGATGACCAGATAAATCTGTTCCTGTGATGTTGATTGTGGAATATATATTGGCCAGGATACCATGGAGAATTCTCCCATTTGCCTTCGAAATGGTGCTTTTTATGTCCACAAGAGCAGACAGACTGAAAGACAGAGTCTGACTGGCCTTTACCAACATAAAGACAAAATAAGAGCAGAAATAGTCGGCCCCTCGAGCCTGCTCCGCCATTCAATAAGATCATGGTAGACCTCACCAGAAAGACAGCATCTCTGCCAGGGCTGTACTCCTTCAGAACTGTACCGGAGTGTCAGCCTTGACTTTTGTGCTCCAGTCCTGGAGTGTGTTTGAGCCCATAGCCTTCTGACTCAGAGGCGAGAGTGCTATTCACTGAGACATAACCGAGCCACACATTGCCTTCTGTCGCCGGGTCTAAATCCTGGAACAGCCCTGTATACCTGCAGCGGTTCAAGAAGATGGCTCACCACCACCTTCTCAAGGGCAATTAGGAATGGGCAATAAATGCTTCCTCTGCTAGTGATGCTTACATCCCATGAATGAATTTAAAAAGTTTATTTTTACCACCTTTTCAACCGCATCACACTGGAATCAGCACACCTGCTGGTATTTATCACAGGCGCTCAAAAATACACTAAAAAAATTCTGAACTGATTGCCAACTGCATTTCGTCAAGGAAATAGGTTGTTGACATCCATAAACTGCTTGAACTTTGCTCTTATGGTTTATGACATCCTCAGAATTGCTTGATTGAGTTACTGCTCTGTAACTCACTGCCAGCTATCTGTTACTCTATATTTATCAGATTAAGTCCCAGAAGCCATGCCTTAAAGGAGCCTTGTTGCCTCCTAGAGCAGTTTCATGGATAAATGCCGAGGGCATTTACAACCACTTCTTCACACAGCAGCAATTTCTCCTCTACGCACAATGTACTGAACAACTCCTTTTCCCAATTAGTTTTTCAAATTTTACTGTAACTCTCCTTTCCCCCAATGTGATTTGCATGTGATTGTAACATGATGATGCTGTCTTGTCAGGATAATTTTTACAAATTAGCACTGAACTTCACGCGACAGGAGCACATACAGAGAATTCAAGCCTGAAGGTTAGCATGCCTGAATCACCTGACTTCACAGTGTCTTGTTTGTTTAAATGGTGTTAAATCATGTGGGCAGAATCCTCAAGGACAAGACCCCAGCTTTGCAGACATGACGATAGAGCTGTGGCTTCTGGAGGTTGGTGGATGCGATAAATACCTTATTTGGCACCGAAGGCTGCTCTCCCCACAGGCAAACTGATGGCAATGGCTGGCAGGAGGTATCACCAGCACCATGAAATACAGGGCTGCATCTGGAAGTGATCCTGGCAGTCACTGAATGTTATGTCCATTCGGCCCCTCGAGTCTGCTCCGCCATTCAATAAGATCATGGCTGACCTGTTTGTGTTTCGAGTTCCACATTCCCATCTGCCCCCGATAACCTTTGATTCCCTTGCCCGACAACAATCTATCTACCTCTGCCTTAAAAATATTCAGTGACCCCGCCTCCACCACCTTCTGAGGCAGAGAATTCTAAAGACACACAACCCTATAAGAGAAAAAAATTCTCCTCACCTCTGTCCTAAAAGGGCAACCCCCTAATTTTAAAACAGTGTCCCCTAGTTCTGGACTCACCCACAAGAGGAAACATCCTTTCCACATCCACCTTGTCAAGACCATTCAGCATCTGATATACTTCAATCAAGTCAAACTCCAGTGGAAACAAGCCCAGCCTGACCAACCTTTCCTCATAAGACAACCCGCTCATTCCAGGTATCAATCTAGTAAACCTCCTCTGAACCGCCTCCAATGCATTTACATCCTTCCTTAAATAAGGAGACCAAAACCGCACACAGCATTCGAGATGCGGTCTCACCAATGCCTTGTATAACCAAAGCATAACATCCTTACTTTTATGTTCACTTCCTCTCATAATAAAGTTTAACATTACTTTAGCCTTCTTGATTACTTGCTGGACCTGCACACTAACTTTTTGTGGCTTATGCACGAGAACACCTAGATCCCTCTGCACCTCGGAATTCTGCAGTCATTCTCCATTTAAATAATACTCTGCTTTTTTATTCTTCCTGCCAAAGTGAACAACTTCACATTTTCCCACATTATACTCCATCTGCCAGATTTTTGCCCACTCACTCAACCTATCTATATCCATCTGCAACCTCCTTATGTCCTCTTCACAACATACTTTCCTACCTATCTTTGTGTTGTCTGCAAATTTAGCAAACCATGCCTTCGCTCCCCTCATCTAAGCCATTGATGCAAATTATAAAAAATTGAGCCCTCAGTGCAGTCCCCTGCGGGACTCCACTAGTCACATCCTGCCAATCAAAGACCCATTTATGCATATTCTCTGTTTTCTGCCAGCCAGCCAATCTTCTATCCAGGCTACTATGTTACCCCCTACACCATGAGCTTTTATTTTCCGCAATAACCTTTGATGTGGCACCTTATCAAATGCCTTCTGGAAATTCAAGCACAGTACGTCTACAGACTCCCCTTTATCCACCATGCATGTTACTCCTTCAAAGAACTCTAATAAATTGGATTTTCCTTTCACAACACCATGCTGACTCTTCCCAATTACCTTGTATTTTTGTAAGTTCCCCGCTATAACCTCCTTAATGATCGATTCTAACACCTTCTCCATGACAGACGTCAAGCTAACTGGCCTATAGTTTTCTGCCTCCCTCCCTTCTTGAATAGTGGGGTGATATTTGCTACTTTCCAAACAGGTGGAACCTTTCCAGAATCTAGGGAATTTTGGAAAATTAACACCCTCATTAGCCACCTCTTTTAAGACCGTAGGATGAAATCCATTAGGACCTGGAGACTTGTCAGCCTCAGCTCCATCAATTTGCTCAGGACACTTCCCTAGTGATTGTAATTTCACCAAGTTCCCCACTCCCTTTCTTCTCCTGCTTTACAGCAATTACTGGAATGTTTTTTGTATCTTCTATAGTGAAGACAGAAGCAAAATATTTCATCCGCCATTTCCTTATTGTCTACTATTAACTCCCCATTCTCACTCTCTAGAGGGCCAACACTCACTTTACCCATTCTTTTCCTGTTTAACTACCTATAGAAACTCTTGCTATCCATTTTTATATTTCTAGCTAGCTTCCCCTCATACACTGGGCAGGATTTCCCCCCATCGGGGGCGAAGTTGAAGGGCAGGCGCGCTTCCGATCAGCGCCCCCAATCGGGGGTGCAGCGCCATGTTACATGGAAAGAGCGCATTCATCTCCCTGAGGCTAAGTGCTGCCTCAGGGAGATCGGCTCGAAATGTAAAAAAGCTAAAAATTGAATAATAAAATTTTCCTAACATGTCCCCTCGTGTGACACTGTCACATGAGTTGGGACATGTCCATAATTTTTACAAAATCTTTATTAAAATTTTAAAAAACCTACATGAAACCTCGTCCCGCCGGTGGATGAGGTTTGATGTTTTTTCTAATTCCCGCCGGGGCTCCTGGCCTGCCCGCCGACCTTAAGGTTGGACGGGCAGGTCCACTAATTAGTTTAATGACTCTGTCAATGACCTCAATTGGCCATTGACAGGTCGGCGGGTGCACAGCTGATTTTGCTGCGCCCCCGCCTACCAGAAAATTTAAATGGGGCGCAGTGACGTCGGGAGTTCCACCCAACGTCACCGTGCGTCATTTTATGCGTTGGCTAGCAGGCCTCGACCCCCTGCTCACCATCGGGAAAATCCTGCCTTCTAATTTCTTTCTCCTGATTAACCTTTTAGTCATTCTCTGTCGTTCTTTATATTCTGACCAATCATCTGACCTGCCATTCATTTTTGCACAGTTATATGCTTTATCCTTAAGTTTGATGTTTTCCCTAACTTCTTTAGTCAACCACAGATGGTGGATCCTCCCTTTAGAATTTTTCTTTAAGGTAGGAACATACTTATTCTGAGTATTCTGAAAAATCCCCTTAAATGTCTGCCACAGCTTCTCTTTTGATCTATTCCCTAGCCTAGTATCCCAGTTAACTTCAGCTAGCTCAGCTTTCAAGCCCACATAGTTGCCCTTATTTAAGTTTAAAGTGTTAGCCTTAGACCCACTCTTCTCCCTTTCATACTGGATGTAAAATTAAAATTAAATCATATTGTGGCCTCTGCTACCTTTACCCTGAGGTCAATAATTAATCTTATCACATTACACAATTCCAAATCTAATATAACCTGCTCGCTGGTTGATTGCTGCTCTAAAAAACTATCTGAAAAGTATTCTATGAACTCATCCAGGCTACTATTGATTTTTCCAGCTTATATGTAGATTAAAGTCACCCATAATTATTGCCATCCCTTTATCACAAGCACCCAATATTTCCTTGTGTATACTTTGCCCTACATTTTAGTTACTGTTAGGGGGTCTGTAGACTTATTTCCCCTACTATTCCTTATCTCCACCAAAACCGATTCTAACATTCTGATCTCCTGAACCAAGGCCATCTCTAATTATTGCACAAATGCCATCCTTGATTAACAGTGCTACCCCTCCACCTTTACCTAGCTTCCTACTCTTCTTGAAGATCATATACCCCTCAATATTCAGGACCCAATCCTTGTCAGCCCAGTGCATGGAAAATCTACCCACCTGGCCTCCTTAGCAAGACAGTTCCTCCAATTCTACAGCTCTTTCACAGGCTGCAGATGCATAACTTTGTGATGGATAGCCCCAAAAGATGCTGGGAGAAACAAAAAATGCACGATTAAGCGAATATGCATAAATATACGACATGTTAGAGTACTGAGCCAACAGATTAGAACGATTCCAGGTTTGATTGGTGACAATTGGTCTCAGTCAGGGCAGTGGTTTTGGGGTGACGGGAGGGGTTTGGAGGGGTGAGTTGGGGTTGGTAATGTCACAGATGGCCTCAGTGAGCCCGGTCTTGGGATGATGAATCAGCCGGCCAGTGACGACTACTGGCACAGTGGGGCTGTGAGGTTGTTGGTTGGGGTTGTGATCCAATGCAATGCTGTCAACAGTGGAATCACTTGCTAGCACACATGATACATCCTTCCTGGAGTGAGCACCAGTGAACTCCAGGTATCTATAGGACTGGATCCCAGCACAAACAAACTAACATCAGGAGATGAGGAGAGAAAAGGATGATAACTAACAGGGAAAAAGAATAGACTGGCAAACAATAGCAATTATGAAAGTGCATTAATTATGAATTAAATGTAACTTCTTGTGTCTCTGCCTATAGCTGTCAAAACAGTTGTGTGATTAAGCTGCTCATAGGGATGAACTTTTTCAATCATGGTTTCATTGATATAATTACTATCATATTCTGACAAGTTTTTTGGAAAAAAGCTCAATTATTGTCAGATATTTGCTTTAAGTAACTGGACAAATCTTCCATAGTTGTGCTAATGTCTTTTTTCTTAGATTAATGGGATGTAGGTGTTGATGGCAAGGCCGGAAATCTTTAGGCCTGAATTTAACCCTTGGTGGGCAGGTGCAATCGGCGGGCCCGCAACTGGTTGGGAAATGGGCTACTGTCCGCAATCGGTTCCTGACCGCCATTTCACACTGGCTGGCCGATTATGGCCCGCCCAGGATGAAACGCAACCTCCCAGTGGTCGGGAAGGGGTGGGGGCTTGTCAGCTGCCGGGTCCAATGGAGACCCAGCGGCCAGTTTAAAAACTACACAGGCAGCTCTTTGAAGCCTGTCAGGGAAGAACGTATCCTCTGCGTTGTGAACACTGAAGTTATGTCAGCAAGTGCGGCTGGCGATGCCAGGCAGGAGGGCAAGTTGGTTGGGGACTTGGCCCCCCCTCCCCGCCTCCCCCCCACCCCACCACCCCCCTCCTACGGTTTTCGGCTGAGTGCTTCGTGGTCCTCCTGGAGGAGGTGGTTGCCAGGAGGGACCCCCTTGTCCTTAGAGATGGAAGAAGGAAGCCACTGCACCTGACAAAAAAAGTGTGGGAGCAGGTGGCAGCCCAGGTCAGCAGCCACAACATCGTGCGGCGGGTGCAGTGTCGCAAAAGTTTAACGACCTACTGTGATCAGGAAGGGTGAGTACCGTGTTGGCATGGATCCGTGTGTTGAAGTGTTAAGTTCTGGCTGTCCCCCGCGAGCTCAGGGTTGTTAGAGTCTGAGTGCCAACGCTCAATGACACCAGTGTTGGCCAAGAGGGTGAGCCCTGGCTGCTTGGACTGAGTGCCTTGCGGCTCGAGGGCCACGACTCGGATGAGCCCTGCGAGGTGTTCCTCAGGTGGGGTTGTCCAGGCTGCAGTGGCGCTGCAGGTAGAGAGGGGACTAATCAATGCTCCCCTGTCCTTTCAGGAGGACCGCCAAGGTCATCAAGGCCAACAAGATACAGCGTCAGCAAGCTGTCTGCAATGCTGCTGCCAGCGAATGGGGCACACCGAGACATGACACTCACAAACGTAAGTTTAAGGCACATGAGCACAAGAGGGTCTGTTCGTGGGTGATCTTCTGTTGTGTAATGTCTTGTTTACATTTTCTGGCCTGGGAATTAACAACAGGGAAGGTGATATTAATTTTTTTGGATTGTCATAATTAGATAAATTTTGTTTTTGCTGTAATGACCTGAGTATGCTTCAGCTTTGTATTTATTTGGTGCAGGGTTTGCCCGTATGTAATGCTGGATGTGAGTGGCTGTAAACTTTATTGCACAGACACTGAGTGGAGTTTGGGTTCATTTCAGATATCCGGGTTGGGGGCGGCAGGTGGAAGCAGATATTTGGCAGCCTAGCTGATGGAGCGTTGGATCAAGGCGTCCCTGATGTCCCTGAAGGATACAGAGATCTGCCTCCTCTGCTCCTCTCCTGACTCATTACTGGATTCATCCTCTATGGCCTGTGGAGCTGTGTCAAGATCTCCTTCCTCCAGTGGGTCCCCCCTTGACGCTGCTCTGCCTCTGTTCTTGGGTGGCGGAGAGGCGACATAAGCCACCTTTTCAACGGATAGCCCTTGTCACCCAGCAGCCATTCATCCAGTCGAGCTGGCCTCAGCACCTGGGAGTGTCTGAGGATATAAGCATCTTGGGAGTTGCCGGGGTACCGTACACAGACTCGCAAAATCTGCGTCTTGTGGTCACACACTATCTGGACATTCATCGAGTGGAATCCCTTCCTGTTGACGAAGGTACCCGGCTGACCCGCTAGTGCCTTGATGGCCACATGTGTGCAGTCGATGGCACCCTGGACATGGGGGAACCCAGCAATCGCTGCAAAGCTTCTGGCTCACTCAGCCTGTCTGGCCTCATCCACACAGAAATGAATAACTGTCATTACCCACCTGAACAGAGCCTCTGTCACCAGCTTGACGCAACTACAGACAGCTGATTGGGAGACTCCACACAGAACCCCCACTGACCCCTGGAAAGAGCCGGAGGCATAGAAGTTGAGGGCCACTGTGACCTTCAGAGCCACTGGCATGGGGTGTCCACCCACACAGTTGGAGGTGATCTCAGGCCCAATCACCTGACAAATGGAGGTCATGGTCTCCCTGGAGAGGCAGAGCCCCCTATGGCATCGCACCTCAGACATTGAGGTAGCTGCATCGCTGCCTGTAAACCCTGGCAGCAGGATAGTGGTGTCTTCTGCAGCCCCTTCCACCTTGGACTACCTGCTGGCTCTGCGCCCCTTGTGCCTGCACCTCTCCTCCCACAGTTCCCTCCCCTGGAAGCTGCATAGGGACATCTGGCCTCCTCCCCCTTCCGCCCCTCTCTTCCTCAGAGGAGGAGGTGCCTCCAGCGGAGAGCACAATCCCCGTTACCAGGGTGACAGAAGGCTGCCTGATACCTGGAAGGGCCCACATGGTCAAAATCCTCCGGAGGCCTTGGAGACACAAATAAGCCCTGAACTGAAGCTAGGAAATGCTAAGAATGAAGCTCAGAACTGAGATGAAGCTGTCAAGTTCAAATAAGCAACCAGCAGCAAACTATCTCCTAAACTCCTCACTACTCACACTGGCAATGCTGCTGAGCCTATTTATCCCACCCTTGGATGAGGTTTTACACAATGTGGACTGCCCGCCTGCCTGTTTTGCCCGTGTGATAAGTGCAAAATCGCACGGGCAATGTAAAATCAGCTTCAATTGGGTTTTTAATGGCCTTAAGTGCCTCTTAATTGATTGCGGGTGCGGCTCCAACACCCGCGTGTACCCACCGACCTGAAGATTGTGCATGTGCGGGATGACATTGGGATGCTCGCCCGATGTTCTCTTGCGCTATTTTACGCCCGATTGGGTTGGGCATATGCCCGCCCGCAAGGCATAAAAGTCTGCCCTTAGTTACTCTGAGAAAGTGGAGGTAGTGCGCGACTTACTTGAACTGGACCAACTTTGTCCAACCAAGGGCTTTTTCAGTGTCTTCAGATGGCCGTTAAGAGTCAAGCATCTTGATGTGGGACATGAATCACATATTGGCCAGGCTCAATAAGGACAGTAGTTGAATTAGAGGTTAATTGTTAAAGTAGATTGCTGTAGATTGGCAGTTGCTTGTAAATCCCCAGCTCGTGTTGCAGGAGTAATGTCCTTTCTCACACTTCCATTTAACCAGTACGCAGACAGTGGTGGAGAGCGCACTACCCCCGGCTCACCACCACCTTCTCAAGGGCAATTAGGGATGGGCAGCAAATGCTGGTCTAGCCAGCGATGCCCACATCCCAAGAAAAGAATATATTAAAAAAGTAAGAATGCAATATTCAGTGATTTTATCAGAAAGAATGTTTCTGAGACAGCTCTTTGCCTGAACTTGTAGATTTAATGTTTTCATGGAAAACTTTTGGGTTTGGTCAGGCGGTGATGCGGGCAGTTGGTAACAGGTTGAACACTCTGTGCCTGACCTCCCCCTGAACTCTGGATGATAGTGTTTTGACGACTTGTACAAAAGTTAAATCTATACTTATATGTAAATGGAGAGACAGAGGAAAGATTTGAATTCTGAGGCCTTCAATGATGGACTGCTTGTAATCTAAAAGTGCCCTATCGCCATCCTGAGATTAGTTACTTGTGCTATGACAGTTGAAAGGAACGTGCAAATAGGTGGGCAACAAAGTCCAAATGTGGGAAAAATTCAAACTGGTGGTTATTGCAAATTATATTTTGCAAAGGAAACATGAACTGCCCAATAAAGACAGACGAGAATGTTTAGTCCCTTGATCCTGTTCTGCCAATCAGTGAGATCATTGCTGACCTGTGACCCCAACCTGCTGACCTGCATTTCCCCATGTTTCTCAAGCTGATTCTCTGGAAACGGAAAGGTGAGCATTGAATAGCGGAAGAACCACTGGCTCACATTCACATCCTGGGTTTGAAATGCTGTCAATGAATTGGCATATCCTAGGTATGACTTTGCAACATACAGCAAAGAGTAAATATTGCTCTGAGATTTGAAAATGTCACCCTAACTCACTCATGTTGATAAACAGTTACATATTTATTGGCACTTTTATTTTTAAAAAGTGAACACTTTGCTTTTGTTAGTCCACAAGTTATTAAATGACTCTTGAAAAAGAGTGATCCTGGAGAAGACAGCATCTCCTGGGAGCGTCATATTATTGTGTTTAATGTTCTCGAGAGCCTAGAGGACTAGGTCTCCTGGTGGTGTGGAATCTTGCAATCTACATGGTGCGTGCATACCTCCATACATGCTTTGGCCTTATGCCATTTATCATAAATACGATAGGGAATTCAGGAAGAACTTCTTTGCCCAGAGAGTGGAGAGAATGTGGAACTCGCTACCACAATGAATAGTTGAGGTAAATACCATAGATCTAGTTAAAAGGAAGCTGTGTAAGTACATGAGGAAGAAAGGAACAGAATGTTATGCTAATAGAATTAGATGAAAAGGGGTGGGAGGAGGCTTGTGTGGAACAGGAACATGGGTATAGACCAGTTGGGCTGAATGATCTGTTTCTGTGCTGTAAATTCTATGTAATTCTATTGGAAAGTACCACAGCTTTCATATGGTAAAGACAAATATTAATGCTGTGACTGCAGTGATTG
Organism: Cetorhinus maximus; assembly: GCF_964194155.1. Taxonomy (NCBI): domain Eukaryota; kingdom Metazoa; phylum Chordata; class Chondrichthyes; order Lamniformes; family Cetorhinidae; genus Cetorhinus; species Cetorhinus maximus. The sequence goes on from NC_135893.1 coordinate 4,829,294, forward strand.
AGATTGCTCTCTGTTGTCCCATACATTCCCTTCACCTCCCAGGAGCAAGAGATAAAGCAACAGGAGGAACATTCCCCCAGATCAAAGTGAATCACCTATCTCACAATATTGAGAGGAATAGCAGGGTTCACAGGGTTAAGGATGTTGATGAGGTGGGAGTCTTCAGAGATGGTCCAAGATGCTATGTGAAGGTTCAACTACTCTGAACACTCTGCAGGCTTTTCATTAGGGGCTCGGGGTCTCAGGGGATCCCTTTGAGGAAACAATACAGGGTTATATGCATGATGTGTCCTCTTCATTTAGTTGTAAGCGATGCATTGTGCAGCAAGGTCTGGATGTTTTGAAGGAGCCTGCAGCTTGTACAGGCTGGGAAATGGAATTGACGTATGTTTCTCCAACTTGGAATCTGAAGTGGAGAAAGTGTTAGCACATGTAACAGACTCAGTAAATTACAGCTCACCAAAACTGAAATTTAAACCCATGTACTCATCCTGAACTATTTTATCCCATTTCCTAAGCTGTATCCATGACATATCAAGGAAAGCAACAACAGATTCTTAGCTGGCATATAGGTTTGTGATAACTGTGAAAGCGCAGATATAAAGACCAAGTACACTGAGGCCCTCTCTTAATCTGTCTGAACTAACATATCTTCCATTTACAGAATAATTACAATCCATATTTTGGATAAGCGATTTGTGGAATTTGAGAAGTTCATATCTTCATTGCTCTTCAATGGAACACCTGCTTTCATTTTATAAGATTTCAGATTACAGCAACTTTCTGATCAGTAAGATTAAAGATGAGCTTTGACTTTAATGAATATTGTTGATGAAACCTGGAAAACATGTTTCGTCTCTTTCAGGTTTCTTAATCCATTTCATTCTTGGTGTTGAAACCTTCATCCTGTGCTTAGTGTTCAATTAAAACCTAATGTATTTTGATAGAAACTCATTTACTCTTTCACACATTCATTAAACAATCACTTATTCATGTTGGTTTACCACAGAAACTATATAAAGTATGAATTTAATTGGGATATGGCTTGAATCTTGTACGCCCATTTTGCTCATTCAATGTATTGTGTGACTCTTAGTAATTTAGGATGTGAACAATGAATTGAGTAATCTAAGTATAAATGGATTTAATTAATGACTTTAAAATATTTAGAGTGCATTTATTTCAAAATTTGTTCCTCATAATCAATTCCTTCCATAGAGATTTGCTCAACTCTGCCCAGCATGTGTCCTCTGGCCCATGAAATGCCCTCTTCCTCTCTCTACCACCAATGACACTGGAGCTTGCACCCACCCTCTCCTCTCCGGGATTCTCTTCTTGAGCTTATTCACCTTTGTACCTCACTCCATTCTTTCAAAACCATCCTTTCCTGACTGTTAAATGTTTTGTTAAGGCCACTAATGATGAATTATGCAAAATGACTAATGGCAGAAGGATGTGATTACAACATGATGTCTTTGCACAGGCAGTTTCTGTTATAAATGTGAACATAAAACTGATAGAAAATTACAGCACGGCAGGAAGCCGTTTGGCCCATCATTACCTGTGCCAGCTCTTTGAAAGATCAGTTGTGCTTAGTTCCACATCGCCGCTTTTTGTCCATAACCCTGTATGTTCGTCATCCTCAAGTACCTAGCCAATTCTTTTGTAAAACTATTTATAGAATCAGTTTCCCACCACTTTTTCAGGTTGAGTGTTCTGGGTCCCAGCAATTATCTGAGTGAAAAGAAATTCTTGTTATCTCCCCTCTAGCTATTTTTCCAATGATTTTGAATCTACAACTTCTATTGATCCACTCAGCAAAGGGATTTCTTTTTACTCTATCAAAATCTTTTTTACTCTATCAAAACATCTTATCATCTTGAAAATCGCTATTACATCACCTCTTAACCTCCTCTTCTTGAGGGAGAACAGTCCAAACTTTATCACCTCTCCCCTCTTTCTAATGGAAATATAAAATTTAGAAGGAAATATGAATGTTGATGTGTGCCCTTAATCAATTAACCCCATCTCTAATAAAAGCAAAATGCTGTGGATGCTGGGAATCTGAAATAAAAACAGGAGATGGTAGAAAAACTCAGTGGGGCTAGCAGCACCTGTGGAAAGAGAAACAGTTAAAGTTTTGGGTCTGTATGACTCTTCTTCAGAGCTGAAGGGAGGTTGAAAGGTGATGGATTTTATACTGTTGAAGAGAGGGGGTAGAGCATGTGGAGCAAAATAGACGGTGAGGGATAGGTGGGAGCTCAGGAAAGACTTGACAAAGATGTCATGGACACAAGGCAAAGGGAGTGTTACTGGCAGTGTTAAAGACTAAAGATGGTGCTATTAGTGGCATGAAGGAAAGATAGTAGAATGTGTTAATAGCACATAAGGGTCAGCGCACTCTGAAAGCAAAACATAAGAACAAGTTACAAATGGCCCAGGGGGTGGGGGGCAGGGCGGGGGATGGGAACAAAATTTTAAAAAGATTAAAATGGAGGGCAGAGTTCATGGTCTGAAGTTCTGAACTCAGTGGTAAGTCCAGGAGGCTGTAAAGTGCCTAATTGGAAGATGAGGTGCTGTTCCTCCAGTTTGCGTTGGTCTTCACTAGAACATTGCAGCAGGCCAAGGATGGAAATGTGGGCATGAGAGCAGGATGGTGATTTATAATAGCGAGCGACAGGACCCCACCTCTAGACCCATTGCACCAGAAGACTATATTTGGTCATAACTCTCCGTGTGTAATTGCATTGAAGATTGACTAGTGCTTTAAAAACCTGTAATCCCACAATCTCATTGTCATTCATTTCAATAAGAAATAGGCATCTTGTTCATTTTTTTCAGGAAGAAAGAAGAATTTTGACTTTAATACTGGGGATTTCTCCTCTTCATTAAGTATAACAAAATTGTGAAGCCACTGATGTGTTGCATGGTGGTATTATTATGCCCTTCCTTTTTTAAAATTTCATCAGGTGTTCTAATATTCATTCTGAGTGAATCAGCAGTATTTACTTAGCAAGCATTTACTTGTTAAAAGGTCAAAAGGAATGAATAATCAGCATAACATTGCAATTGTTTTGTAATCAAAATTTATCAGTTGAAAGTTGCCACAATTCGGGTCAAACTGATACCTCAGGTTGTTCAACCTGAGACATTGTTCATTTTGTGTTTCTATCTTTCTGTCCGCCTCTGTTCCTTTCTCTGTCACTCTCCTCCCAAATTTCTTTGCCGGCTTGCCTATCTAACTTTCTCTACCTCTTCCTCTTAAGGCTTCCCTTTTCCCTGTCTGCTTTCCTCTTCCTATCCGCCTGCCTGTATCTTTTGCCTAACCCTGATTCATTTTGATTCAACGACAAAACTCACTTGGCCTGGGACAGAGGGCAACACGGGAAATTCGCCCTCCTGGAAATTCAGACGTTTGGCAGTAATTTCGTTAAGTTTTAAAATTACTATAGCAGAAAATCTGAGAAAATGGCAAAAGGGGTGTTACTAAAATGCCATCTGGGGATCCAAATGACCCATTTGGCCTGAATTGTGGGACTTAGGAAAACTGACCCCTAACTGAGTGGGCAGGGAAAACCTGTTATCAGCTTCTAGCTTCCTTCCCCCAGAAAGGGATGTGGGCTGGAGAACATCATATAAATATTGGACCTTCTCTGAGGTCAGTTTAAAAACAAGGTTGAGCATCTCAACTTTCAAGTTCATGTCATGAATGAGAGCCAATTCATATAATTAATGCCAGCTTAGTTAGCTGGCATAACTGAAAATGGTACTTAATGATGCTGATTTCATGTAATACCCTGCTAATAAAAAAGAGGGCATGTGAGACTGGTAGCACCAACTTGATACAAGCTCTTGGAGACAACAGAGTCCGGCTAGTGAATCAAAAAATAATGCTCGATTTGTAAATCTGCAACTTACAATACCTGTGACTGAGTCTATTTTAATTTCTTGTGCTGTACCAGAGCAAATATTAGAGAAAAAAAGCATGTTTATACATCACGCCTAGCAGAAAGGGCTCAAAGTATTTTACATACAATTAATTGCTTTGAAGCACAGTCATCTGTTTAGTAGACAAATATCAAGGCACTTTTAATGCAGAATAGGATCTTTAAAATAGGGGTGACAGCTGTATAATCCATAGCTTGTTTTAGTTTAGGTTATTTTCCTAATTTATCTAAATTGGTTCAGTTTGAATCTAAATGAGACCGCCAAATGCTTAAGGAATTTCATATATGAACAAGAAGTGAAATTCTATGTTTAGGCTTTGTGCATTCGAATTTAGAGCTAACTTTACATTTGAACTGTAATCTTCTTTTAATCTTGCTCTTTTGGACTAACTATAGGACCTATTGAGCATGCACTGTGGAATGAATCTATGCAATACAGACTCAAAAATAGTTAAAGCTGTGGTATTCCGCTTGCATTGATTTCCTTGTCAATTTCAGGTCAATTTCATGTATTCACAATCAACCAACCAGGGATCTCCGAGCACTCAAATTGATTTTGAAGAGAGACCACCAGTAAATAATTCACAACAATAAAATTTAACAGGAAGATGATTGGGACGAAATGATTTCAGAAAGTTCAAATAGGGGACAATGTGCCTTTTTATTTGCAAAAAAAAGCAAATATTGGTCTGTAAAGCGGCGAGAGAAGAAATTGGAGTTTAAGTATGTAAACATACAGAAAAATATTCAACTAAATAAATTGTACCGCATAAAAATGGTGAGGGAATGTGACGAATACTCCGGGTGTAGATGCAGTTTGGATGAGACTGCGCCTTTTGCCAACTGCAAGACCCCAACAGGGATTGAGTTTAGCCCAATTGCCGCTGGCTATCAGCACAAAATTCAACAACTTGGCAAATTTTGGTGATAAACTGGCAACATTGGCAATTGGCAGAGACGCCATAGGTTGGCTGCTGAAGGAAATGGAAGAAATGAGGTTTACTGAGAGGTAGCACACTTCTGGGATAGGGGTAAAATGTGGCCAATGCTAAGCTAACCTGGTCAGTGCTTCACATTGACAGTGAGGGGGAAATGTTCGTCCATTTGATAAGTTTCTTAAACAATAGCTGTTTACAAAGTCGTGGAATGTGAAGATAAGACTGATGGATTATTCACTCATATTTAGTAACTTGGAGTTTGTGATAAGAGGAGTGAAGGTCAGGTAATTTCTAAACATTATTTGAACTCAAAGGCTAAAGTCGTTTTATATTCATTTCATCTATACTTCAAATATTTGTATCTTTAAAGTTTGATTTTTAACAAAGGAAAAGGTCATCTACATTAATATTCATCTGTACATATCGTGGGTGGCTGATCATTTAAGTAAAGCAGGCATGGGATAATGCAATAGGGGTAAGGTGCAATTAGATATTTAATATAATACCAGATAATCATCACCATGATCCAGGGTGGGTTTTTCAATAATATGCAGAGACATAATTGGTATATGCTATAGAAAGAAATCTCCCATGGTTTTGCTCATAATGAGTCAGATAATATAAAGACAGGAGTTTTATACCGCGTGATGTACCATTTGTTATTTTCCTAAGAAAGAACAACATTTGCTAAGGGAACAATATTTAATTATTGCTAAGTAAAGACAAGTTTAGGTTACTCAGAATTTCTTTGTTGTTTGGCCAAGGAACCTTTACAATCTGTAAAGTGTTCGTCAGATTCAGATCCAAATCCCTGGCACCCAGTACCTGGCTTTCCCGATCTTTTGAAGAGTGTTTTCATCTGTAACAGTCTGAAGTCTGCAGTCTAACATCTGTGTGCACCAACATACTGATTTTATTGTGACGAATAGTTGCATGTGGCATTGCCTATGCTGAGTCATAGGATATGTTGTCTTATTCCATGTAAAGTACAATATGTTATTAAATTCTGTTTTTAATTACAGTGCTGTGGAAGTGCGTGCAATATTTTTGCGCTTGGGGTCAATGATTATGTGCATATGTGTGCTGAAACTTTAAATCAGTCGCTTCCACTGTCACTGAATGTTCATTTTACTGTTCAGTCAATGTTATCCTATAACCTCTTTTAAAGCCTAAGTGCAGAGGAAGAGGGAAGGGAAGGTGTTACAAGGAGGTGGAGGTAGAACCTGCATATAGCGGTGCTGAGAATTGGAGCAGCGTGTAGGCTGGTAGTGCTCAGAGGATGGTTGCAGAGCTTGGGACTGCTGGGGGTGGTAATGACAGTTTGGAAGAACTGGAATGGAGTTTGCAGGATGTGAGAAGACTGGGAGGATTGATTATGGCGTTTAGGGTCAGGGAGGAGTAGGAGAGGTGTTATCACCAGGTGATAGCATTCAGAAGGACTTTGGGGAAAGAAAGCGAGAGTGTGACATCTGGGAGCTCTAGGAAAGAGGCCCTGGGTAAGGTGATGGCGAGAGCGTGGTCTTAGGTGTGGTAGCCATGGAATGGTGGTGTAGATGTGTTGGGGCATTGGGAAGGGAGAGTGGTAGGTCTGAGAATACAGTGGAGGATTCCGTGTACATGAACGCAGTTGGAGGGCAGAGTGGAGATTGAAAATAGTGCAATGTTAAGTGTTTTCTGGCCACTGAGTCAGCAATAAGGAATGGAGGAGAAGGGTATGGATGCACAACATGAGAGAAGCTAGAAATCTTCAGCAAGAAGTGCTGAGAGTTGGTAAGAGACTACAGTAAGCAGGGAGGGAGATAGGTACAGGCACTCAGGGTGGGTGAGGTTGTGAGTAGTAAAAGGGGGAGAAAGTTAGTGAAGTTTCTTCACTGCCCAGAAGTGTAGCAACATGTTGCCCCAGCAGTGGTCTCAGTGTCCCCTGCCATTCTCCCACTCTGACTGCACTGCTAGATACTGCAGATGGGTCTCCCACAATTCATGGAGTCCAACCCAACCTCATGCCTTGAATCCCAAGGCCTGAACTCCCCTGTAGAAGCCGTGTTCCTGATCATTGCCAGGAACCACCTAGAGGATCCTTAAACATGCTTTCAAAATAAGGTAGCAGGGAAGCCGGAAGACAATAAGAGCTCTAATGTGGATTATACTGTGGACAAGGCTGCTGCACCAGCTGTCTTTGAGGGTCGTGACAGGGAAGTCTCCCTTGTAATGTACAACAGCACCATCTACCTTTGAGGACAAGCTTGGAGGACTCAGAGTTAAATGATTAAGTTATGTTTAACCATCATAAGAACACAAGAAATAGGAACAGGAGTAGACCACTCAGCCCCTCCAGCCTGCTCCGCCATTCAATAAGATCATGGCTGATCTTCTTGTATCTCAACTTCCACATTCCCATCTAACCCCGATAACCTTTGATTCCCCTGCATAACAAGAATCTATCTACCTCTGCCTTAAAAATATTCAATGACCCCCGTCTCCACCACCTTCTGAGGCAGAGAGTTCCAAAGTCGCACAACCTTCTGAGAGAAAACACACACAGACACACACACACACACACACACACACAAAATGGAAATAGGATGACAGTGTAATCATGCAGGAAATAAAGCACGACAGAAAGTGTTGCAGCAAGGAAACATGCAGAAAGTGAGCGTACATGGAAAACTTCTAATACATTGTAGATACACAGAATTGGCTGGGAGAAGGTATCCAGCAGTAACTGAATTGAAGGGTTTAGATGATGTTATGAACCATTAGAATAACCCTTGAACATGCTATAGATGCCATCTGAAGCTAAAAGTAATTCCCACTCAATTCTCCCTCCCAAACATCTGCTTTTTAGAATGAATATATAAATAATAAGTGAGTGTAGTGTGCTTTAGTTTGGGACATTTTGCTAGTTGGTCTTTTTCTTTAAAAGAAGCTGCTTCACTGTCACTTTGAATTACAAGATGTTCCAGTTAATTATAACCTTGACTGCTGCTAATTCAGGTAAACAGCTCAATGTCTTGGGTGTAATTAGTTTTGGTGATTTATACGGCTAAAAACTGGAAAATCCTCATTCCAATATTGGCACACGTGACTGACTGGATCTGTCTTGCCTCGTTTCATAAAATTCATTTTTTTTCAAGGTCCAAGTGTAAACCTGGCACCTCTCTAAGCCCATAATGTTACGCTTTTGATTTCCAATGATTATAATTTTGGCTGGAGTCAATAAGTGACCCAGATAGTGAAACTGTCTTGATGGGATGAGTTGTGGTAATGTGGAAAGAACTCCTCACCTCATATACGTTCAATTCATCGATGGACATGATTCTCTGCAGGACACTGGAAGAATTCAGGTTGGGACTTGGCATCAAACGCAACAAGCCCAGACCGAGGCGCTTGTGAGCCTTAGCAGGGAATTTGGCAAGTTTAGCTTCAGACTCTACAACATGAACTTGCATTTCTTTAGTTTTCTTCATGTACTTTACAGGCCTGTGGACAAAGGGTGGACCTGAATCATGAAATCAAAGGGACGAAGAGGTTCTGCGGGAGGGGGGAGTGGGGAAGAAAAAACACGTGGAAAGAGAAAGGTTTTAAGGCTGTTGCGAATAAAGACAATAAGGGAGAGAGTTCCAGAGGGCAGGGGTATATGGGTAGGGGAGAATGGTAGGGAAGAAAGAGTGGAGTGGAGAACAATAGGTCAGTGTTGGAGAAACCGAAGGGTTGCGTAAGAATGAATGGTTGGAGGAGGTATGGTGCGGGAAGGCTACTGAGGGTTTTGGAGGGAGAGACCCTAACCAGGAAAGAATGGAAGAAATTGAGTCTTAGTGAAGTAAGCATTCTGTTAACAGAAGGCAGAGATAGGAGCAGAGGCAATGTACTTCCAAAGAAAGTAGTTCACATGTCAGGGAGAGAGCTGAGTCTGGGGAGAGAGCTGAGCCTGGGGAGAGAGCTGAGTCTGGGGAGGGAGCTGAGTCTGGGGAGAGAGCTGAGCCTGGGGAGAGAGCTGAGTCTGGGGAGAGAGCTGAGCCTGGAGAGAGAGCTGAGCCTGGGGAGAGAGCTGAGTCTGGGGAGGGAGCTGAGTCTGGGGAGAGAGCTGAGCCTGGGGAGAGAGCTGAGCCTGGGGAGAGAGCTGAGCCTGGGGAGAGAGCTGAGCCTGGGGAGATCACTAAAGTTTTGCAACTCTAGGCTTACACGTGGCACCCAATTTGTGCAGAGCAAGCTCACACAGACAGGAATGTGATATGAGCAGATAATGTGTTTTCTTTCATGATTTTGGTTGAGCGATAACTATTGGCCAGATGGCTGTTTAGGAACTTGGATTGGAGAGGTGAAGGGAGTGGATAGTGGGTTTTGTGGACAAGAAACACTGAGGATTGGAGGAAAGATGAAGCAAGGAACTGTGCATTGTTGTTAGTAGAAAGACAAGAGAAGAACAAAAGGGAAAGGGGAGCAGTCAGATGAGGTAGGGAGAGTAAAGTAGATGATTTTGATTCCTGACATATTGAAGTCCAGGATCTCCTTTGCATTCAACAGGAAGAAATTTTAAACCCATGTTTCTGTAATATTCTAGTGGAATACTGCATTCAATTCTTTTAATATGCCATAAAAACATACATGTATTGGCGAGGAACAAGATTGATCCCAAGTATAGAGGGAATGAACAATGAGGAAAGATTAAAAAGCTCAAGTCGGATGGTTTATATGGCATAGATAAAATAAACTCAAGCTATCACTAATCCAGGAAAGTAGGACCACCTCAACCTAATCCATATCAAATATATTTTGTGTTGTCTTTCATATATAACAGCTAGGACATCATACTTATGAGCATAAATGTTTCATAAGTAATACAATGTGAAAAATATCACCAAATTAATTCAAGTGCTTCGATACTAGTACAATGTGCGAGCTTGCTCTGCACAAATTGGGTGCCACGTGTAAGCCTAGAGTTGCAAATCTTTAGTGATCTCCCCAGGCTCCCTGATTATGTGAACTGCTTTCTTTCATAGTACATTGTGGCACCACAGCCACAAACATTCACTCCCTCCACCACTGACGCACAGTAGCAGCAGTGTGTGTACCATCTACAAGATGCACTGCAGCAACTCACCAAGGCTCCTTCGACAGCACCTTCCAAACCCATGACCGCTACCTTCTAGAAGGACAAGGGCAGCAGATAGATGGGAACACCACCACCTGGAAGTTCCCCTCCAAGTCACTCACCATCCTGACTTGGAAATATATCGCCGTTCCTTCACTGTCGCTGGGTCAAAATCCTGGAACTCCCTTCCTAACAGCACCGTGGGTGTACCTACACCACGTGGACTGCAGCAGTTCAAGAAGGAAGCTCACCACCACCTACTCAAGGGCAACTAGGGATGGGCAATAAATGCTGGCCCAGCCAGCGAAGCCCACATCCTGTGAATGAAAATAAAAACCCCAGTTCTCTTCGCAGAGTGTGGGAAAAGGTGTAGCTTGCAGCAGGCCACTCAACAAGACAATAACTTCACCAGAGCATCTTGCACCGTCACCCTCTGGCATAAAGCAGCAGCGCAGAAAAAACCATCCCATGACCATCATTCAGCACCATAGAGAAAGCAGGACACCACGTTAAATGGCCAAAATGTAGCAGAGAGAGTGCGTGCTGAGGGGCCAGAAGATTATGAGTACTGGGTACCCCTGGTGTTGTGCCCCAGAGTTCTCCTCTCAGTGTGTTTTCTTTCCAACATGGAACAGTACCAGATTGTTAAAGAGAAAACCCCATCTGGTTCACTGATGTCCTTTAGGGAAGGAAATCTGCCATCCTTACCCGGTCTGGCCTACATGTGACTCCAGACCCACAGCAATGTGGTTAACTCTTAAGCGCCCTCTGAAATAGCCTAGCAAGCCACTCAGTTACAGATGGCTAATTGTCACCGCCTGCTTAAGGGCAATTAGGGATGGGCAATAAATGCTGCCTTGCCAGAGACACTAACATCCCAGGAACAAATTTTTAAAAAGCATCTGGAAAGTGTTAAGAAGATTCTTGATTTCACACCATGGCAATGGAAGAACTATAGCCACCTTGATGTGCAAAATCCAAGAAGGAGCCAAGTTCAACTTTTTCTTGACAACCTGCTCAACGTACCCATTAGGAAATGTTCTAAAGATCTTACAGAGAAGCACTGGCTGTGGACAGCCAATCGCCAGCAGTGGCATGTGCTGAGAGACACAACAGCAATAGGAACAGGAGAAGGCCAATCAGCCCATCGAGCCTGCTCTGCCATTCAATGTGATCATGGTTGATCGAACACTTCAATGCCTTTTACCTGCACTATCTCCATAATCCTTTACGTTATTGTTAATCAGAAATCTATCAATCTCTACCTTAAACATACTCAATGACTGAGCTTTCACGGCCCTCTGGGGTAGAAAATTTCAAAGATTCACAACCCTCTGAGTAAAGAAACCTCTCCTCATCTCGGTCCTAAGCGGCTTCCCCCTTATGGTGAAATTGTGTCTCCTGGTTCTAGGCTCCCCAACCAAGGGAAACATCTTACCTGCATCTACCCTGTCTGTTCCTTTAAATATTTTGTAGGTTTCAATGAGATCACCTCTCATCCTTTGAAACTCTAGAGAATACAGGCCCAGTTTCCCCAATCTCTCTAGTAGTGGTAGCTGCTCATTGTCTCTACTTTACTCTGTACCAGCTCCTGCTGGTATAACATTCACCAGCAGCGATGTCTGGCTCTGAGGTCCAGAGGCCGGATTCATAGACGTAGGCGGTCAGTCTTCTGAATCTCTCTCAGCTGAGCAACTGAGTCAGCCATCAAACTACCCTGGCCTCACAGCCAGGGAACAGTTAGGAATAAGGTTACATGAAGGGCCAAGGCAAAGACATGTGTAAGTCACATGGGCAACTTTGAAGCATAGAAGCAGAGAACAGCTGTATGAGTACTGTAACACCACATATACTGCAATGTCACTTCCACACACAACAGGAGCACTACATAATTCACCAGATAAATTACATCATTTGGCTTATATCCTGCTTTGCCCCCTCTGATGTGGTGTAAAGGAAACAACTTTCATCCAAAATGATACCAAATTGATCCTGGGAAGTTTTTTGTTTTGGTTCAGCTAATCAGGTAGAGGAACTAGCGGTCCCTGTACTGTAAATATGTACCATGTACATTTATGTTGCACAGCTGTGGATTGGGTAAGAAGCTATGTACAATGAGTCCATTCCGTTACTGCTAAGGTTTGGGCACTGCTGGGTGCCAGTTTCAGAATTCATGCTGTATCATTAACATTGTGGTACTCTATTCGCTTCCAGCTCTGCTGTGCAGAATCGTTTAAATATTATCCAAACTGCTGTGAGCAATTTGCTAAACTCCTTTTATTAGCTCCTGTGTTTCTGTGCTGATCGATCCTTAACCAGCATGTTTTTTTCATTTAGTATTGCAAGCAAGGGAGGAAATATACACAATGGTTTATAATGTAAGATCCATTAGCACTAACTCAGCTGTCCTCACCGATAGACCCATATCTGTGTTTCAGCTTGTTAACACAGAGGGGCAAATATGGCAGATAATGATGTTTAATTGTACGATACCTATCGACTACAGGTTAATGAGCCTCGTAACTGGTTATTAGGTCTACTGAATTGTGCAGACCTACGGAAATTTGTTGACAGGTTTACAGATGTTAGTTACGAGTGGGAGAACCCGTGTGAAATTCACCCTCTAGAATTGAGAGCTAGCCAATAATCTATATACAATGATACTGTGGAAGGTACATGTTTGAAGATATTGCTGTCTGATTTGACTAGGATCCACAGCTGTCTCTGTTTTGAAGGTGAATGCAGATTATTTCTGACTGGAACTATAAATCATTATTGAAGTCCATGCATTAACACTATGCCTAGGAATTTTTGTGTTTTGTGAAATAATGCATTTAATGTGCCATTGCTGGTACGATATCCTGCCAGGAAGAGGTCACATGTATATCTGCCATACACACTTCAGAAGTTACTTCCATTGTTCTGCTTCCACTGTCAGTTTCTCATCAAAACTGGAGCAATGCTTTTTATTGATGCTTTGTGATTGGGCTTTTTAATGAGCTTACCTGAATGAATTTATCACTTGCCAAAAATGTAAATAGGACTCCTCTAACAGGACTAAAAGACGCCCTTGGTACAGATGAGAAACTGGTTGACAAGGCAAGGGAGTCTTGCATTTGGTCCAGAAGGGATCAGACATAACAGAAAAGCACAAAGAACTATGCAGAAATAGAGATGAGAGGAGATATGGACCAATGCTGTTTGTTAACTTTGTGAGTTACTCCATTATACAAGACTGGGAAGAAATTCACTTCATTGAAAGGTAAACTTCCTCCCCACTGACATGCAGCAGATCCATTTATGGCACATCTAACTATATAAAACAGTCTTTAGGGTAATGCACATCTGTCACACTTCAGTCATCATACTTCAAAGTGCCAAAAGAAAGACAGTTATTTCAGGCTTTTGTTTTCTCCCTGTGATGTGCAGCTGAGAATTTACAATCACCTGCCAATCTGCAAACTTCTCTCACTTATGCCAATAAACTTATTTTTAATTATTTTATAATTACATGTTTGACCTGATGGGGACAAGCCAAACTGGGCTCTGCTGCCCTTTGGAAGCAGCATGTTCTACACAGTATCACACTTCCGTTGTTCTAGCTACGAATCATCAAATACTTAAAATGAACAATGATCCTCTAGTGTGCATTGCCGTACAAGCTTTGAACACAGAGCCCTGTCCACATATGCTACACAGACAGTTGTACTGTATCAATCATTGACAAGATGTATTGTTACTTTCTGAATGATGCATGCAGCAAAAACAGCACTTTTCCCTTCTATTGATTCCTCCAGTAGCAGGGAGTGGACTAGTCCCTGAAGATCATGCTCATTGAATGCACAGTTATGTTCCCTGGGTCTGCTTTGTTTGAGGTTGTGCGGGTGTCAATGCAAAGAGTGATTCTAAACAGAATGCTGCTCAAATCTGCTGATATTTGGGGGTTTTCTGGGAGCATTGTCACCACAAGGAATGCAGAAGTTCAAGTCAAGCATACGTTACCACCTTCTCAGGGCAACCAGGGATGGGCAATAAATGCTGCCAGTGCCTGATGTCCATGTTCAAAAAAGCAACAATTTTTTTAAAGAGATTAGTACCACAGCACTGAATTTGTATTCAGACATTCAATCAAACCATTTCCAGCAGACTCTTAGTATGCAAAAATTACATCATATTGCCAGCACAGCAGATTTAAAGGGTTATTTCTTCCCCAGACACAAGCCAATTGAAAGAAATCAATTATTTTTTTTAGCGAGTTTCTATGGCAAAGGTCACCAATACAGTTAGGGATGTCTGTCCAGAGTAGAAATTGGTACATGGCTTACATGCCACTAAATAGTGTTAGCACTGTGCTAATGCTACTTAGCGGCACAAAGGTAATAGAATTTGTCCCTATGGTGAATACATTAGTTTAATGAAAGTTTGAAGTGTACATTGGGTGCAGTGAATACCCTGCCCATCCGTTGTCATTGGCGGGCAGCCTGATGGCCTTTGGCATTTGGGCTTCATTAAATAAAGTGAGAAAAGCACTGAAAGGTAGCTGGAAAGCTGATGGTTCATCTGCACAGCCAGGCTGGTTTAAAGACCTTAAGTGGAGGATGGGGTCAGGCTTAAGTGGAGGGGTGGTGTCAAGCAATAGGGAGGTGAATGAGGCGGATCCTGGAAGGATTGGCAGCAGGAAGTTGAATACTTGTGCTCCACCTGGCCCTACAAAAGTTAAAACAAAAAGCTGACCATCATTTTGTTATGGGTGTTATCTGCCAGGCAGACCAAATCCACAAGGGAAACTTGGCTACGCTATCACCCCCTTTAAGGCAACCGTCCAAAATAGATTTGAAGTTATAAAATCAATCCAGCAAGGTCACCACACACATCCACTCGACAGTGGAATTCCAAAGGCTTGTAACACAACTTTATTTTCTGGAACAGCACTTCTTCCTGAAGAATGGCTAGAGTTTCTTCCAAGTTTGTCACACCGTGTACCTTTCAAGATTTTACACAGCCACACCCCACATAACCTTCGATCCTTCTTTATCTATGTTTCTCTCTCTTTAATGTGTAAAGTCCCATTGTTCTACGTGTCTTCAGAAATTCACTTTTCCCATAATGTAAAAATCTTTCATGTTGTCAACATGGCCTCTTTCCTTTTGTGAAAAATAAACATAATAACCTTGCCCTATTTATCTTGTTGGTTGTAAACATCCTACCATCCCCTTCACTCATCTAAAAAATGTAAATTTCGTGCACACCTTATCTGTGGAACCCTCATCCTAGCTTATCCATCTCCATTTCAAAAGATTGCTTTACATTTAACTCTTTTGATAATTTCAACCTTGCAGTGCATCTGACTCTAATTCAATTAAATCAGTCACACAGACAGAACCATCGACACTCGTACCCATAAGCCTACAATAATATGCTATGGTATAGAATGGGGAGACAGTGGTGTAGTGGTATTGTCATTGGACTGGTATTCTAGGAACCCAGGGTAATACTCTGAGGACCTGAGTTTGAATCCCATGGCAGATGGTGAAAGTTGATTTCAATAAGAAAAATCTGGAATTAAAGGTCTGATGATGACCATTGTTGATTGTTGTAAAAGCCCTTCTGGTTCACCAATATCCTTACTTGGTCTGGCCTACATGTGATTCCAAACACATAGCAATGTGATGGTTGACTCTTAAAACGCCCTCTGAACAAGGGCAATTAGGGATGGCCTAGCAAGTGATGCCCACATGCAATGAATAAGAAAAATATTATAGCTTCGTGACAATGTGACCACTCATTTGGGGATTGTATAGTGTGTGTTCCACCCAAAATTTAATCAGGGTCTTCAACACGTCATAGGATCTACATGCATCAGACTCCAACTGGCAGTTTGGCACCCAGATCGAGGCTAGTTCGAAAATCACAATGGGTGAGCCTCAGGCAGAAACTTGCCATTAAAGTTTGTTTTTCCAACTTTCATCTCATTACTGTATTAAAGTATGTGAGCCAAAAATTACCCATTAGTCTTGATGCTTACTTCTATACAAAAAGAACTTCCAAGCAGATTTTTCCAGGTGTACGCTGTGACCTTGCTGCAAGAGACATGGGAAACCTTAGGAATAAGATGAATTTATGCCAAATGAACGGGAATTGGCCCATGTTCACTTTTGAGATTTACTTCGATGGAATTAGCCATTACAAAAATAGCCCCATCATTAGCATTCTTCCCTAGTCCTTTGTAAAACAAAGGCAAGACTGCAGGTTTTATATGTTTAGAAGATCAAAGTAATTCATTTTTGACACTTAGCATCTAAGTGTGGCTTTGGTGTGAAATAAATGGTTTATTCCGTTGTGCTTTTGATCAGCATGTGAAGTACCTTACATCCTTCAGGGTATCTAGCACTAAGTTGTGCCCCCTCCCAGCCATTGTTGATGGTAAACTAGACTGTTTGCAACCACCATGTCCTATTTGAAATAAAAATGAAAAATGCTGGAAAAGCTCAGCAGTTCTGACAGCATCTGTGGAGAGAGAAACAGAGTTAACGTTTTGAGTCCGTATGACTCTTCTTTCTCAGGTCCTATTTGACCCTGAGCTGAGCTTCTGACTCCACATCATCTCCATCACCAAGACCACCTGCTTCCATCACCATAACCCCTTGCTTCAGTCCATGAAGAGCACAGGAGGCATACCAGGAGCAGCACCAGGCATACCTAAAAATGAGGTGTCAACCTGGTGAAGTTATAACACAGGACTACTTGCGTGCCAAACAGCGTATGCAGCAAATAATAGACAGGGCTAATTGATCCCACACCCAACAGATCAGATCTAAGATCTGCAGTCCTGCCACATCCAGTCGTGAATGGTGGTGGACAATTAAACAACTCACTGGAGGAGGAGGCTCCACAAATATCCCCATCCTCAATGATGGAAGAGACCAGCACAGCAGTGCAAAAGATAAGGCTGAAGCATTTGCAACAATCTTCAGCCAGAAGTGCAGAGTGGATGATCCATCTTGGCCTCTTCCGGAGGTCCCCAGCATCACAGCTACCAGTCTTCAGGTAATTTGATTCACTCCACGTGATATCAAGAAATGGCTGAAGGCACTGGATACTGCAAAGGCCATGGGCCCTGGCGATATTCCAGCAATAGCACTGAAGACTTGTGCTCCAGAACTTGCCGCTCCCCTAGCCAAGCTGCTCCAGTACAGCTACAACACTGGCATCCACCCGGCTATGTAGAAAATTGCCCAGTTATGTCCTGTACACAAAAAGCAGGACAAATCCAATTCGAGCAATTACCGCCCCATCAGTCTACTCTCGATCATCAGTAAAGCAATGGAAGGGGTCATCAACAGTGCTATCAAGTGGCACTTGCTTAGCAATAACCTGCTCACTGACGCCCAGTTTGGGTTCTTTCAGGGCCACTCAGCTCCTGACCCCATTACAGCCTTGGTCCAAACATGGACAAAAGAGCTGAACTCCTGAGGTGAGGTGAGAGTGACTGCCCTTGACATCAAGGTAGCATTTGACCGGGTGTGGCATCAAGGAGCCCTAGAAAAACTGGAGTCAATGGGAATCGGGGAAAACTCTCCGCTGGTTGGAATCATAGCTAGCACAAAGGAAGATGATTGTGGTTGTTGGAAGTCAGTTACCTCAGCTCCAGGATATCACTGCAGGAGTTCCTCAGGGTAGTGTCCTCGGCCCAACCACCTTCAGCTGCTTCATCAATGACTTTCCTTCCATCATAAGGTCAGAAGTGGGGGTGTTCACTGATGATTGTACAATGTTCAGCACCATTCGCGACTCCTCAGATACTGAAGCAGTTCATGTCTAAATGCAGCAAGACCTGGACAACATCCAGGCTTGGGCTGACAAGTGGCAAGTAACATTCACGCCACACAAGTGTCAGGCAATGACCATCTCCAACAAGAGAGAATCCAACCATCGCCCCTTGATGTTCAATGGCAATACCATCATTGAATCCCCCAATATCAACATCCTGGGGGTTACCATTGACCAGAAATTGAACTGGACTAGCTATATAAATACTGTGGCTACAAGAGCAGGTCAGAGGCTAGGAATCGTGTGACGAGTAACTCACCTCCTGACTCCCCAAAGCCTGTCCTCCATCTACAAGGCACAAGTCAAGAGTTTGATGGAAAATTCCTCCCAACTTACCTGGATGAGTGCAGCTCCCACAACACTCAAGAAGTTTGACACCATCCAGGACAAAGCAGCCCGCTTGATTGGCACCACATCCACAAACATTCACTCACTTCACCACCGACGCACAGTAGCAGCAGTGTGTGCCATCTACAAGATGCACTGCAGGAATTCACCAAGGCTCCTTTGACAGCACCTTCCAAACCCATGACCACTACCTTCTAGAAGGACAAGGGCTGCAGATTGATGGGAACACCACCGCCTGCAAGGTCCCCTCCAAGTCACTCACCATCCTGACTTGGAAATACATTGCCGTTCCTTCACTGTTGCTGGGTCAAAATCCTGGAACTCCCTTCCTAACAGCATTGTGGGTGTACCTACACCACATGGACTGCAGCGGTTCAAGAAGGCAGCTCACCACCACCTTCTCCAGGGCAACTAGGGATGGGCAATAAATGCAGACCCAGCCAGCGAAGCCAACATCCCATGAGTGAATAATTTTTAAAAATCCATTGCTGAAACCCTCATCCATGATTTTTCTACTTCCAAACATGATTATTCCAACACTGTCCTCCTGATCTCTTATTTTCCACCCTCCGTAAACTTGAACTCATCCGAAACTGTAGCCTCACACCAACTTCCAATCACCCATCACCCCTTTAGTTGCTGATCTACTTTGGTTCCCAGTCCATCAATGCTTCCATTATGACATTCTCATTCTCTCGTATTCAAATCCCTCCATAGCCTCATCTCTCTGCATCACTGTAATCTCCTCCAGCTCTACAACTGATAGAATCATAGAGGCATAAAAGGGCACAGCACAGAGAGAGGCCGTTCGCTCCATTGTGCCTGCATCAGCTCTTTGGTAGAGCTACCCAATTAGTCCCACTCCTGTGCTCTTTCCCATTAGCCCTGTAATATTTATTCCAGTATTTATTCGATTCTCTTTTGAATGTTACTATTGACTCTGCTTCCACCACCTTTTCAAGCACTGCATTCCAGATCCCAACAAATCGCTGAATAAAAATGTTCCCTCATGTCGTCAACTCTCCAATAACTCTGTGTTCCTACAACTCTGGCTGTTTGTGCACCCCCACTCCCTGTACTACATCATTGGTGGTCGTGCCTTCAACTGTCTATGCCCTAAGCTCTGAAATTCCCTTTCTAAACCTCTTTGCCTCTCTCTCTCTCTCCTTTAGTTTGCCACTTAAAACCGACAACTTTAACAAGCATTTAGTCACGGGTCGCAATTATTTTTTATCCTTTCACAGGGTGTGGGTGCCTTGGGTTAGGCCAACATTTATTGCCCATCTCTAATTGCCCTTGGGAAGGTGGTGGTGAGCTGCCTTCTTGAACACTATAGTTCATGTGGTGTAGGTAAAATAGCTACAGGTGTAGTGCTGTTATAAAGGGAGTTCCAGGATTTTGGCCCAGTGACAGTGAAGGAACAGTGATATATTTCCAAGTTAGGATGGTGTTTGGCTTGGAGGGAGCTTGCAGGTAGTGGTGTTCCCAGGCATCTGCTGCCCTTGTCCATATAGGTGGTAGAGGTCACGGATTTGGAAGGTGCTGTTAAAGGAGCCTTGGTGAGTTGCTGCAGTGTGTCCTGTATATGTGTGTTGGTGGTGGAAAGGGTGCCAATCAAGAAGGCTGCTTTGTCAGATGGTTTTGAGCTCCTTGAGTGTTGTTGGAGCTGCACTCATCCAGGAAAGTGGAGAGTATTCCATCACACTCCTGGCTTGTGTTTTGTAGGTGGTGGATAGGCTTTGGGCAGACAGGAGGTGAGTTACTCATTGCAGAATTCCCAGCTTCTGACCTGCTCTTGTAGCCACAATATTTATATGACTGGTCCAGTTTTGTTTCTGGTCAATGGTAACCCCCAGGATGTTGCTGGTGGAGGGTTCAGTGATGGTAATACCATTGAATATCAAGGCGAGATGCTGAGATCCTTCCCCATTGGAGGTGCTTATTGCCTGCCACTTGAATGTTACTTTTCTACGCTCCTATGTTTCTATGAATGTTACTTGCCATTTATCAGACCAAGCTGATACTATTTCATCCTTTGGCTCGGTCCCAATTTTTGTCTGATAATGTTTTGTTCATTAAAAGCACTATATAAATACAAGTTGCTGTTGTTGTATTAAGTATCATTCAGTTTATGTGAGAATTTCCACATCAAAGAGTTAACTGAAAAACTGGTTTTGATAACTCAGCAGACAACTTCCGCCGCATGTTAATTGTAATGTGTATAGAGTATATGTTTATGATTTTTCTATAAATGACATGTGCAAAAACTCCCCCTTAGGTCATTAAGTGCATAAGTTTGAGACAGAGCATCAATTCTTCCAAAATCTGGTTGTTGGTGTCCAGTGCTGTGTGAAAAAGGAGCAGTTTAAATTCAGTTTAGAAAGAAAATTTGACTGACCAAAATTAAGGAGGGTCATACTGAATCCATAGGCATTTTTAAAAAGGGCAATTAACCCATTATGAATCTGCTTATTTCTATGCATATCTGCTAAGATGTATCTGTGTGGGAATGTCTACTATTCAAAGAGAGGTTGTTAAAACTGGTCAACAATTTACTGCAAATGGGGTAAGTGGTAACACCTTCAGTACACACCTCTATGAGTACATACTATAGAAAAAGGTACAGTATCTGGATCAAAGGAACAAGAAACACTTACAGGAACTGCTGTTGGACTCTTGAGGGAGCAGGAGCTTTCACATAGGTAAACCAGGTACAACTCCATATTCTGCACTCATGCTGGTTCATCAGTCACCAGGTTTCCACTATCCATCCTGAAGATGCCCACACATTCTCCAAAATTTGTTTCTGATTGTTGACAAACTGGATTCGAAGATTCTTTCTACAGCCAATTAAAGCAGAGGCTATTAAAGACTTACCTGATCATATCAATGAAGCAATTAGGACAATTTCCTTTTTTTAATTACTCAGAGCTTTGCCTGCCCTGCCCCTGAACAAAACCCCTCAGCGTAACCCATGGGAGTAGAAGCTGCTCAAATTCTCTCATCGCTGGTGTCTCCGGGTAATCCTTCTTCAGTTTTGGGTGAATGACAAGACACGAATGCCTACTACACTTCAAAGTGCCACACGTTGTCAATTCTGACACTTGACTCTGATTGGCTCAAATGCCAAGAAAGATTATGATAGAAAAAAAGAAAAGCAACTAAAAGTCATGTAATGTAAAAAAAAAAAAATCGCTCTTTTCAAGAACAGTATTGGATAGAAATAAGGGAAATTTCTAACTGCGATTAAAAAAATAAAATCAGAGACCAGCATTCAAGATTTGTTATTCAGCTTTAAGAAGTCTACTCATACAATGCAAGCCAGCCCAACAGTCACACATCTGTGTTACATTGTTCAACCTGTGCCAAAGGGAAGGAGCCAGCGAGAATGTGAAATTTGGCGTGGAACCCATAAATGCCACAGAAGGGGTGTAGCATCATCAGCAAATAGCTTGTCCCAATGTTCAACTCCCTTGATAATGAGGTGGCCATTCCAGCCTAAATCAGGACCCAGGAAACATCTAGGCTTAGACTGAAAAATGGCAGGTAATAGTCACACCGCGTAAGTGCCAAGGGATGGCCATGCCAACAAAAAACAAGTCCAGTCATCTCCAGCCTGTCCTTCAACAGCATCATTGTCACTCAGTCTCCCACCATTAACATCCTGGGGTCACCATCAACCAGAGTTCACCATCGTGGGAGCAGCATCAGTGCAAGGACTGCAACTCTTCAAAAAGGCCCAATACCACCACCTCAGGACAAATAGGGATGAACAATGAATGCTTCTCAGTGCCACCCACCTCCCAAGAACAAATAAAATACATACATACAATTTTAATGTGGCTTACACTGACCACGAATAGTTTCCCAAACCTGCCTGATTTCTTTACCACAAATGGGCCTGTACACGCGATCTTGTGATGTGTGTTCACCACTTATGAGGCTGGTACATTTAATGGATTCCTATAAAATTGTGGTTTTTATATTATACAGAATTAACTCTGCCATCATCACCAGTCTCTGTCTCAGGCCCATTATATGAGGAACATCTATGCTCCCAATCTCTACTCCTGGTCTTAGCCCCAGGAATATCTCCATCCCTGCCCTCATTTTGGGAACTCATTTCTGCTGGATCAGTATATACTGGTATATATGAATCTCTCTGTAATATGGGCAATTCTTGGAATTCATTAACATTGATGAGGATGCAACCATGGAGATACCTTGGGATTTGCGAGAAATCCCTGAGTTCTATAAACAATGGTCATATTGTAATATACACACGACTTACAGGAAAAGTAAGAAATATGCATTGAGAACAAATTGCATTACATCCATTTCCCTAAACAATGTATGTGTAACAGAGTAAAGCCATATTCTGCAGTCATGGAGTAAGAAAAGAGAATGCGGAATTAAGGTCAGAACGGGTCCAATTTGACAGAACTCTCCAGAAAGTAAAGGTTTTCCAATGTCCTTCACCGCCTGGTTGCTTGCCAACTCATGTCGGATTTAAACTGATGGTAGCTTTGACCACATTTTAAAATAATCTCAGCCAAAAAGACGATGCCATTACCTGCTTTGGTGGAACTGAAGTAGTATTCCACAATGTCGGTTAATGTAGGCTAATGCCTCTCCGCTAATAGGGAGCAGAGATTCAATTCTATTCGGTGGTTGAGGGGCGGCGAGCTTTCAAGTTATGAGATGCATATATATCCTCTTTACATGAAAACTTTCAGTCACACAGATATTCGTGCTTTAACATTCGGTTTAATTAGCAGTGTGAGTGCTGCCATATAATAAAATTCAAGCCCATTAAGTTTTCATATATTACTATTAATATTTAATATGGTTTTATTATATGTAATGCAACATACATGGTGGTATTGCCTCAGGCTATCACTGAGTGTTTCACTCAAGGCCCTCTCCCAATGTGTCAGTTGTAATTCGGATCAAAATCAAGTACTATAAATATTACATGTGGGTCAGTAAGGTTTTACAGACTTTGATTTGTTGTGGTTTAACCTCTTAACTGCCACAGGGCACCTCTGAAGAACACAATGAAATGTCAGGCGACACTGTACATAGGCAGATACCACCTCTCATTAGCATACCAGGTCCGGATCGGAATTAACTTTCAGCTCATAAGCGCATCAGCAGGATTTCCAGGGTGCCTTCATTCACTGGGGTGGTGAGGGACCGACACTGAAGACTGTGTTGACATTTTTCCCGTTTCTGCTGGAAAGTAAAATGTAAATGAAAACGTGTAAAACCATCACAACTAAAATCAAAGGGAAGACTTTCCTAAATTACCTCGGCCACATGCACGACTAGATTCTTCCAGAAATGTTCATATGGAGCCTTTTGCAATAAGAATAATTGCCACCACCAACACCAAACAGTGAAGAGAGATACAATCTAATACCAATCTCTCTAATAAGCCTGTTTGCAGTTAATCATTAATAAAATCAGCGAGCAGGAATCTAACCTGCAAAGCTTTGAGAACCACTGGAGACGGCAGTGAGGTTAAGTGGAAGACTGTGGAGTGTGACTTAACCAGCAGACTGTGCTTTGTACTAATACACTACAGCACAAAGCATTTGATACCCTGATCCTCTACATAGTGTGGTTTCAATCTCAACTGGGTTCTCTATGGGAGGATGCAGAGCTCCCAGATCAATATATGTTAGTCTCAGGGCTCCCACTCCTGATCAGCCTTTTACCAAGGTGCTCCCTTGTTAACTGTAACGTTTTAATGTGTCCTTTTCCTGGACCCTGCCAAAAACCAAATACAATTATGGAAGCATTACAATTTTAAAAGTATTTTAAGAAATAACAAATGATGTACAAGTAGTTATTATTGATAATTAATATATAATGAAGAGCCCTTTGCTCCCACATTATCGTTTAACAAGAGAAGGTTTGCCTGGATAAGCTGGTGGGGGAAGTTAATTCTGCACTGAGTTAACTTTAAGTAAAACCTATTTGTTTACAAAGGAATTCCTGTTTTATTCAGGAGACCTGTTGTCTGTATCTAGTAGAAGCTGGGTTTAAAATCAGGCAGCCAAAGCAATTGGCACAGGTCTGTTTTATCTTCAGATGGTTGCTTTTAGAATAACATTGGGAAGTGGTATAAGCTGTGGTGTACTGTTCCGGGCTGGGGGAAGGGTTAAGCAAAATTTGCAGCTGTGTAAAAGAGAGAGTGTGAACTTCCTCAACATGAGTGATGTTGTCTAATTTAATGTGAGGTATTTTGAATAAACTATTTCTGGAAAAAAAAAACATAGCAATGGTTCTCAGTTTGAGGCAATGGTGTGGAAGTATCAGGAACTCACTTGATTAAGCTGCATTCCCTTCTCAATGCTGTGATGGTTTAACGTTTGGCTAGGTGCAACAGATCTTTCCACTGGACGGCAATGTCTAGTCGTATTTTTTTTCCGAGCTGGGTCAATGCCTTTCAGATTAGAACATTGTGATCCCTTTTACTAGTTCCTCAAAAACTCAAAATTGATGTCAGGAGTACTAAGCACATACAGGTGTGGCTGGCTATTGTTTCAATACAAACACGAAAACATGATATCCAATAAAAACAGTAAAATGCTGGAAATACTCAGCAGGTCTGGCAACATTTGTGGAGAGAGGTGCAGAGTTAATGGGCTGGATTTTCCTGGCCCTGGAGAGACAGGATTGTAGGTCGGGGTGCTAGGAAAACAGGGAAAGCTGCATAGCATTCCCGCTACCTAGGAACCTTCCTGAGCCAGCATGGAACTGGTTGGGATTCCCGCTGCAGAGGTGGGGATCAATTAGGGTGATTAAGGCCCCAGTTAGGGCCCACTTTGCGCTGGTGTCAGTATTTTACGGACATCAGGATGCCTCCACCTCCCTGCTATAGATGGAGAATGCCAGCTCATTAGAGGCGTTGTTGTTACAGCAAGCTGAGGGGCCATTGGAACAGGAGGCTCCATGCCCCAGTGATAGGGCCACTAGCAGGGACTGCCTCACATGCTGCCCAAATGATCCCTCCGAAGGGGATTCTCCTCCTCTCCAAGGGGCCCATTTGGTTAGCCATCACCAGTTTTGAATTTCACAAAAGCCTCCATGTTGAGGGACACCTGGCAGTTTTCCAACCTGCCTCAGCAGCACCCACCTCTCCCGAAGGGTCTGCCAAGGCTCCTGAGCTGCTGGCTGTCTAATTGGGCTGCCAACATTAAGAGTCTGCCTGTCTTCCTTAATAGGGCCATGAACGTGGAGGCAGCCAATCAGGAGGCCATCTCCAGGAAGACTGCCCTTGGGGCCACTCTGCTGGCAATGCAGGCTTGGAACCCCCTTTCGTCCTGACATTGAGGCCTCCGAGCCCATGGGAAAATCCAGCCCATTGTTTCAGGTCAGTGTCCGCTTTCAGGAGATCTCGTGGTTCAGTCAGTGGCACCCGGGTCTGAGCCAGATGCTCTGGGTTCATATCCCACTCCAGGGTGTGTCAGCCACAGAAGGAGCATTAATGACGCAGTTCAAACAGTTTGATAATCAGCCTGCTAATCCTTCAGACACTTCCTCACTATTACCCAAAGGGAAAAGAACCTGCGTGTGAGAATACAAAACAAATAAAACAGTGACCTTTCATCAGAACATGATGGTTTTGTTACTATGAAATCCTACAAGATGTTATATTTCATTGAAATATTTATTCTCACTAACTATACCAAGCAATGTGTACCAATTATGGAGCTGTTATCAAAATAGATTTGACTCCTGGAAAATGAGCGCTGTTCTTAAACTAAAGGAAAGTACTAAAGAGAAGAATCCACTTGAGGAAGCCAGAAATATCTGACTGGCGTGCTCTAGTTTCAAACAAATCCAAACCGTGGTTGCCATCGCAGGCTTGGGTCAAAGAGATATTAACATGACTCAGGTTCAGCACCTTTAACCCTACAGAATAAATAATAAATTTAAAAAGGGTGATGTTTCTGAGGATAGAGTGGGCCATTATAGTTAGAAAGGTGGAGCCTCTGTCACTATCTGACATGCAGTGTTGTTCACATGTGAATTGTCTCTGGGCAAAATGTTGGTGCCTAAAAGACTTGAGTCTGCCAATTTGCCACCCCACCAGCAGAAAAACATTGTGTGGCTGGTTTTGGAAAATACAAATCTTTTCAAAACATCCAGATCCCACAACAGTTTTTCTTTAAAAGCAATGTTATAATTAGTTAAGCCCCGACACAGAGAGTTGTATTTCACACACAATAGGGCATTTTTACCCTAAATTTCCAGCCAGACTTGGATATGCATTAACTTTCACTGCTAGTGAATTTCAGGCATAGGCTATCCAACTGCTCTGGCAGTGATTATGAATAATCAATAAATGAATGATGCCAGCCAGAGAGATATATACCCAGAGAGTTTGCAGGCTTACTTGGCATGTACAACCTTGAATGGGCAAACCAAGCTCCAGGACTCAACCAATTGAAAGTTGTTTTATTCTTTAAGGTAGGGGTTTGGAGGTTACAGGCGGCCTGATTTATTTCCAAATTGTTCTGCAGGATGCAGAAAAAGTTAACGACATTTACATTTGTAAATTAAAATTAGGTGTCAAACTGGACTACAAAATAGAATCATATGTGTCGCTGTGATCTGGAATGCGCTGCCTGAAAGAATGAGGGAGGCAAATTCAATAGTAATTTTCAAAAGGGAATTGGATACACGCTTGAAAAGGAGAAACCATCAGGTGGGCTCAGCAGGGGCGGAGAGGAAGCTGATCGGCGCCCGCGATCGGGGCCGGACCGCGATTTCACGCTGACGGGCCGATTAAGGCTGCCTGGCGAGCGTTGTGCATGGCGGCGCTTAGTGCTAACCTGTGTGGAGGGAGGAGGAGGGCGAGCATCAACTTCGCTAATGCACATGGGTGCACGCTCTGTCACGTGAGCGGGAGACAGGTTACTAATTCAATTTTAAAATTTTTACTTTGTTTTTATTTGCTGCTGGAAACCTCATCCTGCCCATGGATGAGGTTTCCTATAAACTGCAAAGGCTGCCTGGCCTTTTCCCCTGCCTGCCAACCACGAGGTTGGATGGGCAGTGAAAAATTTCATTCAATTACCCTTTTAATGGCCTTAATAGGCCTTTTAATTGTCAGCGTGTGTGCTGCTAACTCTGGCACGCACCCACCCGACGAGAGGAAAATTATCCCCAAAGATTACTTCAACTATAAGATTTCTTCTGGGAGAAAAGAGACACTGAGGTAGATTTTCAACTGGTCACCTGGTTGTAAAGCTGGCTTTGCAGATCAGTCGGTTGTTATAGAAACCATATGAGTTTTATTTCCATTGATTTTAATGGCCCACAATGCTAGGACTTCAAGTTGAAAACTTACCCCATCTTGCAGTTACTGCTTCTCCAGCACCATTTTACATGGACAGAGTCTCTATTAGGGGTGAAGTTCAACTTCAGCATGGAGCACAAATTGGTCGATAGCCAACAAGGTTGCAGAGATGACGAGGGTCATTGCATTTTGACTTGCAGTTCACTGCATTTTTGCTAATTGTCTCTCCTCTCGCCTCCTCTCCAGACAGTGCTGTCTGTTGTTGGGATACAGCTCCAGGGGCATTGGCAACCCATTACCTCAGCCGCAGTTTTTTATTATTTATTCGTTTACGGGATGTTGGTACATTTATTCTCCAGCCCTAATTGCCCTTGAGAAGGTGGTGATGACCCACCTTATTGAACCGCTGCAGTCCATGTGGTGTAGGTACACCCACAGTGCTGTTATGAAGGGTGTTCCAGGATTTTGACCCAGCGACAGTGAAGGAACAGTGATATATTTCCAAGTCAGGATGATGAGTGGCTTGGAGCAGAACTTCCAGGTGGTGATGTTCCCATCTATCTGCTGCCCTTGTCCTTCTAGGTGGTGGAGGTTGCAGGGTTTGGAAGGTGCTGTCGAAGGAGCCTTGGTGAGTAGCTGCAATGTATCTTGTAGATGTTATATAGATGGTACACCCTGCTGCCACTGTGCGTCTGTGCTTGTCCAAGTGACTATTGTTTCTGTTTGAACCTGTTTACAATGAACAGGCAATCAGCCTAATCTGATTGTTCCTGATCCAACTGACCTCGTCTCAAGGATTGGCCTTCACAACCATCAGCAAAGGCGTCAAGTGAGGACATCCGACGTAAATGGACTGCATGCTGCGTGCCCATCATCTCTCGTAGATGGAAGGATGCCAACACAATTGTTCATACGATGTCTGCTTTCCAGAGAGGATCACTAATTGCTTTCCTTGTTCTGAACCCAGGAGCATTGAAACCAATTCCATCCCCCGACCCCTAGTCTGGCTGGGATTGACATCTTCAGAGTCAGACCTGGAAACGGACTTGGGACTTATTGGAGTGTGTGACTCTGTGAGAACTTTGTGCTGTCCATACCCAGAGTTGTCTAATGGCTCTCCTCAGTTACAAAGCCAGAATCCAAGGTTGAAGAGCAAAAGTCAGTAATGTGACTGCAAAGAGTACACACTCTTACAATTGACTTATGATCTGAAAACGTCAATCTTATCTCAACAGGACGAACAATTTTACTGGCAGGGGTTTTAGCTCCAAGTTGAATATTGGTGAGGGGGGAGCTAGAGGAAGAAATCATTTTTTGACAGGTATGAAATATTGCAGCTTTTCAGATCTTATTGAAAAAAACCGCGGCACACTCACACAGCTTGCCATCTTCCTTATTGCTGCTGATAATAAGAAGCAGGGCCACTGATTAACTCTGACTGAATAAGTCAAATTCTGTCTTTATTAATGGCTTTCTGAGATTCCTGGTGGTGTTCACAACCTTGACGTTCTAATTGACCCTGAGCTGAATTTCCGACCTCATATCCTCTGCCTACTTTCAAAACTTAGTCCATCTGCTTCTGAAAACCTCGTCCCTGCTTTTTTTTGCTTCCAGCCTTGGTTATTCCAATATTCATCTCCCCTCTTCCACCCTCCATAAACTTAGGCTCATCCAAAGTTCTGCTTCCCGCATCCTAATACACCAAATCCCATTCACCTGTTTTGCCTGTGCTTACTGGCCTACATTGGCCTCCATAACTGTTTCTCAGTTTTAGAATTCTTCCCCGCGTTCAGACCCCTCCCTGCCCTCACTCCTCCCTGTCACTGTAACCTCCTCCAGCCCTGTGACCCTCCATGTTCTGCCAAATCTGGACTCTTGCACATCCTCAATTTCATTTGAACCACTATTGGCAGCTCGGTACCTGTCTGCTGTCACCAGAAGAGAATTTCAAGTTTTGGAGTCTTTCAAGAGCAAAGCCTGCTGTTGAAATGCAGTAGGGTGAGTTAGAACACCATTATTTACACGAATAGCTTTTAAACTATTTGTGTAGGGAGCTTTCTACAATACTGGCACAATCCTCAGGAACCTCCTCACAAACTCTGACACACTCCCCAGGGACTTCCTGTCATGACTTCTGACAGTCAGTATCAACTTCCCAAAGAGAGGTTATCATGACAGACATGGGTTTGTATCAAAATACAACAATGGAATTAATGTGCAAAGAAGTTGATAATTTTAGAAAATTGAACATGAATCTGTAAACCTCACAAACACTTTGGGCTGGACTTTGCCATGGCCTTCATGAGCCCGATGTCAGGACCCAATGAAGGCCCTGCACTTGTCAGGAGTGAGACCAGCACAGCCAGCTTCCCGGAGGTGACCTCCTAACTGGGTGCCTCCCCGCTAGCTGTCCTATTAAGGATGGTAGGCAGGTTACTGACGCTGCTGGCCGAATCTGAGGATCAGCGGCTCTGGAGACTTGGCAGCACTCTCCCCCCGGGAGAGGTGGGCACTGCTGAGGCAGGTCAGCAACTGCGAGGGCACCTCAACATGGAGGCCTGTCACTGGCCTGAACTCCATGGAACAAAGAAACCAGGACGTAGACCGGTAAGACAAGCTAGGGGTTGGGGAAACCCCTCTGCTGGATTGACCTTGGCTTTGACTGCAGCCTTAAATAAACAAAACCCCCTTACTGCGCCATACAGCCTCCAGCTCCAATAACACTCAGCCTCCCTGCTGCAGGCCGCCTCCACTGAGCTGCTGACTTCCAGCTACTCCGCCAATGGCAGAAAGGCTGCAGAATCACCCAAAATTGGGGTATTAACTATGCAAATTGGCTGCCCACCTCCACAGTGCAGGAGGCCAGTTAGCTTCCCAGCCTGACCCCAGCTCCATAGTGGCAGGAATGTGTTCGGGAGCCATCAATGCGGCTTCCCACATTTTCCCGGCCCCCTCCACTCCAAGCCCACCATTTTGGGGCTGGGAAAATTGAACCCTTTGGGTGCCAGGAACCCTCCTTTTGGAAACCAAAGATCCACACAATCGGAGATTTATATTTACTCATTTCAGAACCGTAAAACTGCACAAAACTACAATGCCAGCATTGAACTTCCAAAATATTAAAAAATATTGGATGAAAACACCAGGAAAAGAAATGAACAGGTGCCGACAGGCACAGCTGTAAACACCTGCTCCTGAGTCAAAATAAATAGACGTTCAACAAAGGCAGAGCCAGGACCCTAAAGGATTTTTGCATAGCAGCCATCTGCTCATCTCCAAAATAGATCAAATGAAACTAATTTCTAGTTTCTTTTAGGCAAACATGGTTGACATGAGTTTTGGGCAGGGATTGTAATCAGTCTTGGTGCACTGGCACAGAATTAAATTTCAGTTCAAATTTTGCCCCTTATATTTTTTACACATAGCTCAGGGATATACTGTATCGCAAACATGAGCAAAGTCGGACAGAATGGCCAGTTGGAAGGTACCTGCAAGAATGTGGCTTAACTCATTAAACTTAGTACAACGTGTGTCTTGTGGGCTAATTGACCTGCGGAGTGCACAATTTCAGTAAGAAGTAAAAGGAAAGTCTATGACAAGCCTACATGTTAGGATCTGCATATTGGAAAGGCTGTCAGAGTGCTTCCTGGTCAGAGCAGCGAGCCACCAATCTCCAGAGTGGGAAGACAAACCCTGATACAAGACGCCATCATGGGCACAAAAGGAGACCCTGGAAAGGATATTCAGCTGATGTCAGATTTAAAGAAAAATGTCACGGTGAGAATCAGACGGAATACTTTCAGATTGTCACTTGTGTTGGTAGCTATTGTAAAACATCAGTGAAGTTAACAGGAGTAAACTCCTGCAGTAAACACAATTAGGAGCGTCCCTTCCTTGAATGCTCTGATTGATGATGGCGAGGCTTTGAGATCCTCATTTCAGATCATGATAACTGTTCCCATTAATTTTTTGGGAGAGGGACTCCAGGAATCCATTAATAAGTGAGCCAGTGGCAGTGAAATGTGACAACGCACTGCACCTGAACAGAGCAGTGCCCACCTCAGTCTCCGGAGGGACAAGTGCCTGGAAGCTCCAGAGTGGAAGGATGCCTCATAAGTCACAGCCAACTCTTGGCTTCTACCAACCTTAGGATAATCACCGGAATGTCTCCCGAAGTAAGCAAGTCACTGGCGGAATAAATCAGGCTAATCCTGGGAGGTGGGCCTGATTGATTGACTCTGCTTAAAATAAATGGTTTACACTTGTAACAAAGCAGCAAAATGTTACCTAAATGCATCACGTTCATCTGCTAATATTGCAAACTTATATCCGAATTGGTACATGTGTGTGAATCTCCTCTCCTCTCTCTTGTTTTCTGTTCTCATTATGTTGCCTGGACTGATTCTCATTTCACTAATTCAATCTGGTTCTCTTTTGTTTAAAGCAGCAACACAGTGAATGTGTCACAAAGTTCAGCCTGAAGCTACAGCTTGGCCGGATGTACCTAGATATCATGTTAAGCCAGGGATGGATCTGCACAGCAAGTAAACTGGCCCATGTGTGTTTTTTGTATTACAAATGAATAACTACTGGGTTAAATTGCCATGGTTTTATTTGTGAACTGCATGCCTTGCATTTGATGTAAATTTGAATGTGATTAATGTCAAAAATCTGGATAAACCCTCCTGGGGGAGGTGGTGCTGTAAGTGGTTTTGAGGTGGGTAGTAATCCAAAGACCCAGAGTAACGCTCTGGGGTCCCAGGTTCACAATCCCACTACGGCAGATGGGGAAATTTGAATTCAGTAAAAAAAATCCAGAATTAAAAATCTAATGATGACCATTGTCATCAATTGTCATAAAAACCCACCTGGCTCACTAATGTCCTTTAGGGAAGGGAAATCTGCTGTCCTTACCTGGTCTGGCCTACATGTGACTCCAGACTCACGGCAATGTGGTTGACTCTTAAATGCCCTCTGAAATGTCCTAGCAAGCCACTCAGTTCTCCAGGGCAATTAGGGATGGGCAATAAATGCAATCCTAGCCGGTGATGCCCCCATCCCATGAACGAATAAGAAAAGTAAAAGCAATTAAAAGAGAAAAATGCTACAAATGGGCCAAGTGTAACTTTATTGTTCAGCAGGAGCAATAAAGTCTGTAAAAGGCAGAAAACCATGCGTGAAACAGTCCTGGAACATGTTCACAATCTCTCCTTGATCTCTTGTTGCTGACTGTTGTGAGTGACTGGGTCAAAATGGAGAAGGCTGCATTAAACAAGGATGGACAGACCTCTACAGAAAATTGAACGTGGTTGAGAAGTACTGAAAGAGAAATAATACAAAACATCAGAGGATACAAGCGGGTCAAACTGTGAGAAATGGTGAAGTGGAAAAGAGCAAGTGGCGAGAGACTGCAAAAAAGTAAGAAAGCGAGGAAAAGCACACCTGTTCTGTTTAGTCTCAGTCTCTCACCGTACACTCTTTCACTTAAGTCTAAGTTATTAACAATTACTATGGGAAATCTAAGGGTGGAATCCAGCTCCCACCCACTAAATTATTTGCTACAGTATTAATTTAAACTTTTGATGCTTCTGTGGTTGATGGGTTATAGCAGCTGTTGTCAGACTTTAATGTAATGAAAGTTATGAAAATATATTTAAACAGTTAAAAACATGTTAACTTGTCAACATTTTTCAACATGCTCTCGGAGTGAAATTGCAGCTTTGAAGTGTCTGGGTTGAATAAATTGAGTCTTTTGCTGGTGTTCTCTTAGTTGAATTCTCCCCTCATCATTACTGCTATTGACTGTTAGAAGGGCAGTGACCCAAATTCCTAAATTATTGGGGAACTGCCCCAACCAACTCAGGCACTGACCTGCTACTTTGAACCAACATATTCCTCTGCCCATACAAACCGTTAATCACTGGCCCTTTTCCAAGCTTTGACACAATGTGGCAGTGCCCTATAACAGTAGCTTTTGACAAAGAGGCAAATGCAAGTTGTTCCTAGCAGCTGCAATATTCTGGTAGGTATTCCCTGGAAGTACCTAGAGGGCACTGAATGCCAGATAACTCCAACAAGATCATCTGAACAGTCTCTTTCCAAAGGAGAAAGGTAAATGTATTTTTTTTTAATCTCAGGCATTCTTGTAGGGAGGGAGGGTAATTTTCCAGATATATATCTACTTACGAGGTAGAACTCTCCAGTCGGTCCTACATAATTTGGAGGAAGAACTAGGGAAAGCCACAAACACCGGGTCTGTTTCTATGGGATTTTTGTGGCTCCCTTGTCATAGTTACAGCAGATGTGTGAGTCAGCTCATGTGGAGATCCACCCCCTTTCTGGTTAATCATTCAGTGAGGAGGCAAATCCTTCTGTGTGCTACATGTTGATATGTCCAATCTGACATTGAGTTAAGAGGGTATTAATGTTCAAGGTGGCGAACTCTGTTACAATAAGAAATAATTAAAAGTCAATAAGTGATTAAGTGAGTAATTAGAGGTAAAATTGGTTAAGCGCATCACTGGGTGCAGGTAAAGGAGAAATAACGGCTATGTTTGCAGCCGGGTGTCTTTGGAGAAGGAGCACGCGGTGTCTGTTGGAACGATTGAGGGCCCTCCATGGCCGGGGACTGGGGTGTATCATTGATCCCCAGAATCACATTTTAATTTAAAGTTTTGTAAGTCTCCCATTAGATCTTGTTTTCAGTCGCAGTATCCCTTTAAGGGGCTATCCCCCTTCATTTGTTAATTTGCTAATTTAATCTCTTTGTTTATTTGATACACTCAAAAGAGTATAAAGGGGAAACAGGTGGTGATCTGAGAGGGAGAATTATGTCGGTGGGAATAATGCTCTATCTGGAAGAAACCAAGCCTTAGTTTCTTTATTACCAGCCAGCCATTGGAATTTAACAAACCGTAGTACTTTAGGAGAATGGGATGAATGAAACTGGTCTCTAATCCAGATGATAATGACAGACATTTTGAGTTTCTGCAGCTGCCTTTAAGTTCAGCTTTATAATCATAGGGGCGGCATCTTCAGGTCGTTGGCACAGGTGGGCACTGCAGGCGGGAGCCCGGGAGCGGCTGGGAAACGGTCCGCCATCCACAATCGGCCCCCCGACTGCAATTTTACTCAGCGTGAAAGGTGCGCTGAGAAGCTCGGTGCTGCCGGGGTAGGGGGGGGCGGGAGGAGTGCGAGCGCAAAAGCCGACCGAAATCTTGCGGGAGCGCATGATGATGTCAGGACGCTCGGCCGATGTCATCGTGCACAGTTTTATGCCCAACTTGGTCGGGCACACGCCCCACTCTGCGGGACATGAAATCCTGCCCATAGAATTGTAGAATAGTACGGCAAAGAGGGAGGCTTTTTGGCCCTTTGAGCCTGTGTTGGATCTTTCAAACAGCAATTCCCACTCCCACAGAAAAGGAGAAGGGGAAAAGCTACAGACCTTTTCAAAATTCTGAAAGGTTTTGAGAGGATAAACAGTGAAAGATTGTTCCAACTAATTGGTTTTAACTGTAATCTTTCTCCTAGTATTTACCCAATACCCTTTTGAAGGCCCCTGTTGATCTTCAGGACCCCAACTTGAGAACCTCTCGTCAATCATGTGTTAAAACCAAATAAAAGCAAACTACTGCGGATGCTGGAAATCTGAAACAAAAACAGAAAATGCTGGACAATCTGGGCAGGTTTGGCACCACCTGTGGAGAGAGAAACAGAGTTAATATTTCGAGTCCGTGTGACTCTTCTTTGGATTTTTTTTTTTTTGAAAAATATACTTTATTCAT
Organism: Cetorhinus maximus; assembly: GCF_964194155.1. NCBI lineage: Eukaryota > Metazoa > Chordata > Chondrichthyes > Lamniformes > Cetorhinidae > Cetorhinus > Cetorhinus maximus. The sequence goes on from NC_135893.1 coordinate 4,864,549, forward strand.
TAAATATCTGGAAGAACATTCCAAACCATTTCAAAATCACCATCCCATAAGTACAATCGGATTCAACATTTACACATGTATCACAAGGTGCATCAATACAATCAATGAATATTACAATCATTTCAATCTGGTCAATGCAGACAATCAGACAAAGGTATTGGAGTTATCAACATACATCATGTTGCACTCTGAGGTGCTTCAGTACAATTATAATACAATTAGTATTCAATGCATACATTCATTTTGAGCTGTACAGCCCAAGGGGCTCTCAACAGTTCCCAGTCCCTCGGTGCCCTGTGGCAGAAAGGTCTTAGACAGCGACCTTTCCCCATTGGGCCTTTGCGGCGGCTGCCCCAAGCTTTAGTGCATCCCTCAGCACGTAGTCCTGGACCTTGGAATGTGTCAGTCTGCAACACTCGGTCGGAGACAACTCTTTGCACTGGAAGACCAACAAGTTTCGGGCAGACCAAAGAGCGTCTTTCACCGAGTTGATGATCCTCCAGCTGCAGTTGATGTTTGTCTCGGTGTGTGTCCCTGGGAACAGCCCGTAGAGCACGGAGTCCTGAGTCACAGAACTGCTCGGGATGAACCTCGACAGAAACCACTGCATCTCTCTCCAGACCTTCTTTGCAAAGGCACAATCCACAAGGAGGTGAACAACGGTCTTGTCCCCACCACAGCCACCTCGAGGGCAACGTGCAGAGGGGGTGAGACTCCTGGCGTGTAGGAAGGATCTGACGGGGAGGGCCTTTCTCACCACCAGCCAAGCTACGTCTTGGTGCTTGTTGGAAAGGTCTGGCGATGAGACATTCTGCCAAATGACTTTGACAGTCTGCTCGGGGAACCATCCCACAGGATCCACCATCTCCTTTTCCCTCAGGGCCTCTAGGATGTTACGTGCCGACCACTGCCTGATGGACTTGTGGTCAAAGATGTTTCTCTGCATAAAATTTTCCATGAGGGACAGGTGGTACGGCACGGTCCAACTACTTGGAGCGTTCCGCGGCAGCGTGGCCGGACCCATCCTTCGCAACACCGGGGACAGGTAGAACCTCAGCACGTAGCGACACTTGGTGTTTGCATACCGAGGGTCTACGCACAGCTTGATGCAGCCACACACAAAGGTGGCCATTAGGATGAGGGCGATGTTGGGCACGTTTTTTCCCCCTTTATCTAGAGGCTTGTACATCGCGTCCCTGTGGACACGATCCATTTTCGACCTCCAGATAAAGCAAAAGATGGCTCGGGTGATCACCACCATGCAGGAGTGTGGAATGGGCCAGACCAGCGCCATGTACAGCAACAGCGAGAGTGCCTCACACCTGATGACCAGGTTCTTACCAGCAATGGAGAGGGAGCGTCGCCCCCACTATTAGAACCAATTGTTTAGCCTTCATCCCTGTTACAGTTTCTAGACATCCATGCAGTATCCCCTGTGCATGCACCACCTCAGAGTCACACTATTTCTTTCTTAAAAATGCCAATTCTAAGTTACATCACCTTGGACAGGTCAATGGGCTTTTAGTACAAAACTGCAGCTTATTGGGAGGAGCTAACCTTGGTTGGTTCTCTTATTCAGACTCAGCCACATGAAGTAATGAATGAGAGAATTTAATGAATGCAAAGAATTTCGATGCCCATGCTGATTGTTCAGTTTTATGTCTGGCTTTTCCTAACTTCCTGCTGTCTGACAGAGGCAGCCTACCTACTGTTAGGGGCTTCTGAACCAACATAATGTATTAACATAGCACAGAACCATAGAAATTACAGCAAAGTAGGCTAATCAATACAATATATCAATGTCAATGTTAGCTCTTCAAATGGAGTTATCTAATCTAATCCCATTTCCCTGCCCTCTATTGTTTTATATTTGTCCTTTTCAAATATTTATCCAGTTCCCTTTAAATGATGTTATTGTCTCTACCTAAGTAATCACTTGAGATACAACAGCCCATGTTGTAATAACCTCTATGTGAAGAATGTTCTTCTAACTTTTCTCTCATTCTTCTATTGTTAATCCTGTATTTATGATTTCTTGGTGCTGATTTGCCAACTAGTTGAAAGAATCTTTCACTATTTATCCTCTCAAAACCTTTCAGAATTTTGAAAACCTCTGTAGCTTTTCCCCTTCACCTTTTCTGTTTCCGTGAAAAATGTTTTAATTCTTCAAACCTCTCTTCATATATAACACTGCTCATTTCTGGTATAACTCCAGTGAACCATGATGTTCCCTTTCCAAGGTTCTAATATTCTTCCTATAACAGATGTCATAAATGCACATGATACTCTAACTGTGACCTAACAATATGTCTTCTACAAATTTAACATCACTTTCTGACTTTTATATCAGTCTATAAAACTCAATATCCCATTTGTCTTTTTTTGTGTGTTGACCTTTTCTATGTGTGCTTCCGTCTTTAAAGACCTATCTATCTGTACGTTGAGACCTCTCTCTTCCTCTTCCCTGTTAGGAATCTGAAGGGTAATTTTTTTCCAGCCTCTGCTCCCATTTCCCCTGGCTCAAAGGTCAGGAAAAAGGCGTGAAGACCCACTTTGCCAAGTCTCCCCACGTTTTTTGTTGCCTTCGGATTTTGGGTCTTCACTTTGCCTGAAGTAGGTGGATGCCCAAGGACCTAATGTCAATGAATTGGGGGAGGGATGGGGGTTTTGGCATTCCCAGACCCCCCTTGCCTCTTTTGCCCACAGCTGGCCACTAATTTTCAAGGTGTCCAAAGAAACTAGAATCTGTTTACAAGTGAAGCGCTCACTCTCGCTGGTCACTACTTTGAGTGACCCAGGCTTTTGCAGATGCATTTACAATTTCTCTGAGAACAGTGTACCAAGAAATGTTCCTGCTATGTTTATAATGTTGTTAAAAAAATGGGGACCAAATGAATTCTTCTGCCTTTGGGATCTTAGACCTATCAACTGTTACTCATCGGGAGCATCCATCTCTCATTTTAAAGGGTGATCTATTTTCACTCTTAAAAATAAACCCATCCCGGCACCATTCAGAAAATGAGCCTGCAATCTGTGTTAGTTAATTGTAAGAGTCATTCCCACCATTGCCTCAATGTTGGCAGCTTTGTGATTCACCTCCTGCAATGTATATTGGGGAAAGATACACTGGTGTACCTTCATATCTAACAGATCGTGGTGAATAAAAATGGCACATAATCAGAATGGTATTTAAGAGGGCTGAATACACATTCTTGTAGAGGAAATAGGGAATAGGAAAAACTTGCATACAGAGGGTATTTGCAGAGCCCCACACACATAAACTGAACTGTAATTGCTTTTGACAGAATAAAAAGCAACATTTACTGTTCCCAAGAAACCAACAGATAAGGGCCTCCTGTTATCCTACAAAGTGAAGCTTCTCTTCCTTCCAGGATGCTCTTGTTTCTTTACATCACGCACAACCTGATCTCTTGTTTCCCTTCTGTCAGCTGAAGATGAGACTCGGCACAAAACAGTAATGATAAGGGGTGCAGGGTGGGACTGACACAGCAGAAAGGGGCAGGCAGGACATCACAAATGCCTTGTTAACATACAGGTACATTCACACAGTCTGCAAAATGTACTGAAATCATCATTGCTTTATATGTGAAAATCCAATCTCATTCATTATCATCCTCCCAAGGGCACTTAGTGCTTAACCCTATGAGACTACAGCAGCAATTTGTATTTCAAGATCAAAAATACAAGACTAAAACATTTTAGAGTACTCAAATAATATGACAAATTAATAAAATCTTCTAGCTTTTTGTAATTTCCATCATTGGAGAGGCACAAGATGTAATTTCCCCAATGTTATCTGATGCAAGAAATGCTCTTTCACTGTTCAGTTAGTAAGATTTCTGTGTCCAATTTTCCCACGTATGTAACACTCATCACATGAACTATACCAAAAATGATCAATATTTTAATGATTACAGATTTGCAACTATAACCTGAATGAAATTCTTCGATCTGAAGTTGTTCGGGTACATATACTGCTTACTATTTGGTCATTTCCATTACCAGACTGCACTCACGCTGTTTTAATTAACAATGCTGACAGCACAATAGGCAAGAACTCATGCGATCTGACAAAACATGCTTCAGAATTTTCTTGTAAATCCAACCAGACTTCAATCCATTAATGCATCAGTGTTTAAAAGAGCTGAAATTTCACGTTTTTAAGGTGTTATTCTATCACGCATAGGCTGCAGTAGATTAAACAAGGAATAATGGGAGATTCTAATGATCATGAACTGCACAAGGTTCAGGCACAATCTTATTGAGTGGCGAACAGGCTCAATGGGCCCTTTAGCTTACTCAAGCTCCTATTTCTTATGATCTTAGTACCAAGTCCAATCATTTATTACTCTAACTGCACTTGAAATGTTATAAATAATGTGTTTTACCAATGTTCTCCCCTTTTGTGTCTGTAGATAGTGATTATAACCTACTGACTAATCCAGTGCTACTTAATGGTGCTGCCCGGGTAGGAGGTGGTTACAGCTGATGAATGCCACTGATTTTTCTTGGGCAAAAAGTTGACATTGTAATTGGTGATGCCAGGTCTAAATTGTGATCCCTGAGCAGACACACCTTCTGCCTAGGCCATTCAAATGGGGAGACTAGATGGTATAGATCATCAAGTTGCATAGCCCTTGAGTTTGTGCAGTTCCTCAACATGTCCTGCATTCATGTGGTAGAACCAGGGTTCATTGAGGTCATTGCTGTCAGTCAGCATCAGTCCCAGTTCCTGGCATTATGAATCCAATCAGGATACTCTCATGGACCTTAAAGCTGAAGTAAGCTTTACTGCTGATGGCCCCCAAAGTGCCACTCACTCTGGAGTGACTGTAGTTCTTTGAAATGGTCAAACACCACTGCCATCATAGGTCTGCTTGGTTTCTCCATTCTAACTGAAACAGCTTACAGGGTGCTTCACACTTTCTCAAATGACTCCAGGACTCCATGAATTAGGAACAGTGCTTAGGAAGCAATGTTCTTTTGCACACAGTCCCTTCTTGAGGAGGAGGAACAATAATATTAAATGTTTAGGATCTTTAAGGATCCAGACCATGATGGACACCTGGACCCTCAAATGTGCCTCATGTGAGCTGACTGGATGGCCAGCACACCTGTTTTCACTAAACCTATTGGTTCGTGAAGTCCCAGGCTGGGGATAAGGAAACTCACAATGTGACTGCCCTGTTCTCTGGTCACATTCTCTTTGACATGGTTAGGGCACCATATCAAGTTTCCGGCCCTTTTTGCAGGAGTGCGGTGGAAGGACCATGGATCTCTATCACTCTTGGTTTGATTTAATCAGACATTAACATATGAATATATGATTTAAGAGTAGGCCATTCGGCCCCTCGAGCCTGCTGCGCCATTTGATAAGGTCAAGGCTGATCTGATTGTGGCCTCAACGCCACTTTCCTGCCTGTCCCCCAATAACCTTTGACTCCCGTGTTAGTCAAGAATCTATCTAACTCTGCCTTAAAAATGTTCAATGACCCTGCCTCCACCGCTCTCTGTGGAAGAGCTCCACAGACTCATGCACTCTGAGAGAAAAAAACTCCTCATCTCCACCTTAAATGGGAGACCCTTTATTTTTAAACTGTGTCCCCTAATTCTGCCCTTTCCCACAAAGGGAAACATCCTTTCAGCACCCACCTTGTCAAGTCCCCTCAGGATCTTATATGTTTCAATAAGATCACCTCTCAATCTTCCAAACTCCAATGGATACCACCCTAACCTGTCCAACCTTTCCTCGTAAGATAAGTACTTCACCTCAGGAATCAGTCGAATGAACCTTCTCTGAACTGTTTCTAATGCGATTATGACCTTTCTTAAATAAGGAGACCAAAACTGTACACAGTACTCTAGAGTACTCTAGATGTGGTCTCACCAATGCCCTGTAAAACTGTAGGAAAACTACCCTACTTTTATTTTCCATTAACCTTACAATGAACAACAACATTTCATTTGTCTGCCTAATCACTTGCTGCACCTGCATACTGACCTTTTTGTGATTCATGAACCAGGCCACCCAGATCCCTCTGTACCTCAGAGTCCCGCAATCTCTCCCCATTTAAATAATATGTTGCTTTTCTATTCTTCCTGCCGAAGTGGACAAGTTCACACTTTCTCATGTTATACTCCATCTGCCAAATTTTTGCTCACTCACTTAACCTATCTAAATCCCTTATCAGACTCCTTATGCCCTCTTCACAACTTACTTTCCAACCTATCTTTGTGTCATCAGCAAATTAGGCACCTATACATTCCGGCCCTTTGTCCAAGTCATTGATGTAGCTTGTAAGTAGTTGAGGGCCCAGCACTGTGGCACTCTATTTATTACATCTAGCCAACCTGAAAATTACCCATTTATGCCCACTCTCTGTTTCCTGTTATCTAATTTCTGACAGTCAATCATACAAACCCTTCCAAATCAGAGGGATCAGCCAGGAAACATAGCATGGATACAAAGTTACAGCAATATTGATACAACTCCTAGGGTATGAGTCTCCCTATCGGTTCCCCCTTGGCAAGGCAGCAATGGTCATGTAGACCAGAGCTGAGAACTGGTGTTGAAGAAATCCAGGGAGAGTGTCAGTGACAACAAAGTCCTTAGCTATGCTCAGGGAGAGCTGACCAGATGCACTGCAGGAGGTAGAGGATTGGCATGAGTATTGGCCTCTGGTAGCCACAGTACATTATCAGAGCTGGTGTCACTCAATTAGTGATAGGCCCTGCCAAAGTGCAACTTCAGCAAAACCTGTGTCCAACAGCTCAACGTTGCATTCTAAAGATACCAGGCTGCATTTTCCCAGCCCATTGGTAATGAACTGGGGGACAAGAAGGCTGGAAATATATGGCTGGGGAAGGCATGGGGAAGGGAGCCCATGCCTGCCTGCCACCATGGTGTATTGCCAGTGGTAGGAAATTTGGCAGTGTGGCTAATTGAGCCACTTGAGTGACCAATGAAGGGCCACTTCTTACCCCCATGGGCATTTTTGCCTGCCTCTCAAGGTCCTGCCGCTAGGAGGAGAGTGCGGCAGGTAAACCCTGGTGATCTCCCAGGGGGCTCTGGGTTGCAGAGAACCTTCCTAATGCGCTCCACAGCTCACAGAGAGCCCCCAGGCAACAGCTCCCAATACAATAACACCTCCACTTTAACAAGTTTACATCAAAATAGACTTTGGACAAATGCTGTGGAGTGTTTAACTTGAATACATGAATGCAGCTATCGTAAAAGGAGGGATGTGAGTGAGTTACAGACATGGCTGGATTTGCTTGGTGTTGCAAAATTTCATGTTTTACACAAAAACACATTTGCACTACAGACACACAGCTTGAAATGTGACCCTACCCCCTCATTTTTCACTGACATTTGGGATGAGGTTGAGAAATGGACCGAAGCTGTATTCATCCTGAAACATTGGCACCAGCGCTAGTATATTACACTTTCATGAGTATGATGATAGAAAATATTTGTAATGTATTGTGAAACTCAAGTCATTGTACTCCAGACCCACCTATCAGCCACCCAAATTGCTGAGCATTGTTTTGTGTTTTCTCCAAAGTACTCCTCACAATATTAACACTAGGGTAGATTGGGAGAAGCTACTTCTGCTAGCTGAGGAGGACTAGGAGACATAGTCAAAAAATTGGAGCCAGGTCTTTCAGGAGTGATATTGTGAAAAATGTGAACGTCTTCACACAAAGGCGGTAGAAGTTTGAAACGTTTTTCCCAAATGACAATTGATGCTAGGTCAATTGTTAATTTTAGATTGGACATTAATAAGACTTTTGTTAACCAGTTAAGGCAACAGCAGGTGTATTAGGGGAGGTGGTGGCATAGTGGTATTGTCACTGGTCTGTAGAGATCCAGAGTAATGGGTTCAAATCCCACCACAGCACAGAACTCAAATTCAATGAAAATCTGGGATTGAGAAACTAATGATAACCATGAAATGATTGTTGTAAAAACCCATCTGGTTCACTAATGCCCCTTTAGGGAAGGAAATCTGCTGTGTTAACCTGGTCTGGCCTCCATGTGGCTTCAGACCCACAGCAATGTGATTGATTCATAACTGTCCTCTGAAATGGCCCAGTAAACCACTCAGTTGTATTGCTGAAAAAAGAGGCCTTACCCTAAGGAAAGAGTCAATGCCTTGACCAATCAGGGTCAAGCTGCCTGGTTTAAATTTCAAACAATGCTTGGCAATTAACTATCAGCCCACCATCACTGGTACATTCTCCATGGCAATGCATTTGCCAACCATATCAGCACTCTCTTCACACATAGTATAAATTGTTGTTTTCCCCTTATACTGGTATTCTTGTGAAGTGTCCTGATGAGTGCAAGATGTTAAGCTTAGGCATAAAAACAAAAAGCTAAAAGCTACTGCGGATGCTGGAAATCCAAAACAAAAACAGAACCACCCGGAAAAACTCAGCAGGTCCGGCAGCATCGGCGGAGAAGAAACCAGCCAACGCCTCGAGCCCTCATGGCCATGAGGGCTCGAGGCGTTGGCTGGTTTCTTCTCCACCGATGCTGCCGGACCTGCTGAGTTTTTCCGGGTGGTTCTGTTTTTGTTTAAGCTTAGGCATGTCTGTTTTCAGCAATACTCAAGTTCTGTACTACCAAACCACCATTTGTATATTCAGTTGTATCAAAACACTAGAAAGCCAATAGAAAGGAACAAAATCGAATAGACCACCCGGCATCAGCTGAGGCACTGGAAACGACAACAGCGAGCTCAGCCCTGTCAACCCTGCAAAGTCCTCCTTACTAACGTGTGGGGGCCTGTGCCAAAATTGGGAGAGCTGCCTCACAAACTACTCAAGGCAAAACATGCCCAGCAGAGGTGGTGGCACAGTGATATACAGTTGGGGGGGGGGAGTTGCCCTGGGAGTCCTCAACATCGACTCCAGACCCTATGAAGTCTCATGGTATCAGGTCAAACATGGGCAAGGAAACCTCCTGCTGATCACCACGTAGTATCCCCACCCCAATTCAGCTGATAAATCAGCGCTCCTCCATATTGAACACCATTTGGAGGAAGCACTGAGGGTGGCAAGGGCGCAGAATGTACTCTGGGTGGGGGACTTCAATGTCCATCACCAAGAGCGGTTCGATAGCAACACTACTGACCAAGCTGGCCAGGTCCTAAAGGGCATAGCTGCTAGACTGGGAACCAACAAGATGGAAAAACATACTTGACTTCATCCTCACCAACCTGCCTGCCGCAGATGCATTTGTCCATGACAGTATTGGTAGGAGTGATCACCGCACAGTCATTGTGGAGACGAAGTCCCACCTTCGCATTGAGGATACCCTCCATCGTGTTGTGTGGCACTGCCACTGTGCTAAATGGCATAGATTTTGAACAGATCTGGCAGCTCAAGACTGGGCATCCATGAGGCGCTGTGGGCCATCAGCAGCAGCAGAATTATACTCAACCTGTAAACTCATGGCCTGGCCTTTTTTTAAATTCATTTATGGGGTGGGCATTGCAGGCCAGCATTTATTACCCATCCCTAATTGCCCTTGTTAAGAATCAACCACATTGCTATGGGCCTGGAGTCAGGTGTAGGCCAGACCAGGTGAGGACGGCAGATTTCCTTCCCTAAAGGACATTGGTGAGCCAGATGGGTTTTCACGACAATCAACAGTTAGACTTTTAATTCCAGATATTTATTGAATTCAGATTCCACCATCTGCCTTGGTGCAATTCAAACCCAGGTCCCCAGAGCATTTCCCTGGGTCTCTGGATTACTAGTCCAGTGACAATACCACTACACCATCACCTACCCTGGCATATACCCCACTCTACCATTACCACCAAACCGTGGGATCAGCCTTGGTTCAATGAAGAGTGCAGGAGGGCATGACACAAGTAGCACCAGGCATACATAAAAATGAGGTATCCACCTGGTGAAGCTACAATACAGGACTATTTGCAAACCAAACAGCAGAAGCAGCAAGCTATCTACAGAGCTAAGCAATTCCACAACCACATCTAAGCTCTGCAGTCCTGCCACATCCAGTCATGAATGGCGGTGGACAATAAAACAACTCACTGGAGGGGGAGGCTCCATAAATATCCCTTTCATCAATGATGGAGGAGACCAGCACATCAGTGCAAAAGATAAGGCTGAAGCATTTGCTACAATCTTCAGCCAGAAATGCTGAGTGTATGATCGATCTTGGCCTCTTCCGGAGGTCCCCAGCATCACAGATGCCAGACTTCAGTCAATTCGATTCACTTCACTTAATATCAAGAAATGGCTGAAGGCATAGGATACTGCAAAGGCTATGGCCTTGACAATATTCCAGCAATAGTACTGAAGACTTGTGCTCCAGAAGTTGTCGCACCCCTAGCCAAGCTGTTCCAGTTGCAACACTGGCACAACAATGTGGAATATTGCTCAGGTATGTCCTGTACTCAAAAAGTAGGGCAAATCCAACCTGGCCAATTACCGCTCCATCAGTCTCGATCATCAGCAAAGTAATGGAAGGGGTCATCAACAAGGCTATGAAGCGGCACTTGCTTAGTAATAACCTGCTCACTGATGATCTGTTTGGGTTCTGCCAGGGCCACTCAGCTCCTGACCTCATTACAGCCTTGGTTCAAACATGGACATAAGAGCTGAACTCCCGAGGTGAGGTGAGAGTGACTGCCCTTGACATCAAGGCAGCGCTTGACCAAATGTGGCCCCAGCAAAACTGGAGTCAATGGGAATCGGGGGAAAACTCTCCGCAAGTTGGAGTCATACCCAGCACAAAGGAAGATGATTGTGGTTGTTAGAGGTCAGTCACCTCAGCTCCAGGACATCACTGCAGGAGTTCCTCAGGGTAGTGTCCTCGGCCCAACCATCTTCAGCTGCTTCATCAATGACCTTCCTTCCATCATAAGGTCAGAAGTGAGGATGTTCGCTGATGATTGCACAATGTTCAGCACCATTCGTGACTTCTCAAGTACTGAAGCAGTCCATGTCCATAAGCAGCAAGACTTGGACAATATCAAGTCTTGGGTTGAAAAGGGGCAAGTAACATTCGCACCACACAAGTGCCAGGCAATGACCATCTCCAACAAGAGAGAATCTAACCGTTGCCCCTTGACATTCAATGGCAATACCATCGCTGAATCAGCCGCTATCAACATTCTGGGGGTTACCATTGACCAGAAACTGAACTGGACTATCCATATAAATACTGTGGCTACAAGAGCAGGTCGGGGCTAGGAATCCTGCAGCGAGTAACTCACCTCCTGACTGCCCAAAGCCTGTCCACCATCTACAAGGCACAAGTCAGGAGTATGATGGAATACGCTCCACTTGCCTGGATGAGTACAGCTCCAACAACACAGCTTGGCACCACCCAGGACAAAGCAGCCCGCTTGATTGGCACCACATCCACGAACATTCACTTCCTCCACCACCGATGCACAGTAGCAGCAGTGTGTACCATCTACAAGATGCACTGCAGAAACTCACCAAGGCTCCTTAGACAGCACCTTCCAAACCATGACCACTACCATCTAGAAGGACAAGGGCAGCAGATACATGGGAACACCCTGGAAGTTTCCCTCCAAGCCACTCACCATTCTGACTTGGAAATATATCGCTGTTCCTTCACTGTTGCTGGGTCAAAATCCTGGAACTCCCTTCCTAACAGCACTGTGGGTACACTTACACCACAGGGACTGCAGCGGTTCAAGAAGGCAGCTCACCACCACCTTCTCAAGGGCAGCTAGGGATGGGCAATAAATGCTGGCCCAGCCAGCGAAGCCCACATCCCATAAAAATGAATTTAAAAAATGGAATTAGATCAAAGATCAACCCTGACCTCATTGAATAAGAACAGACTTGAGGGGCTGAATGTCCTCCTCCTGTCCCTGTTCCTAAATGACCTCCTCACCTTTGCTTTGTGAGGACATATTTTCATCAATGAAATTCCGGCGTGCTGATGAGAAACTGCGCTGACAATAATTGGGAATGTTTTCATGCGTTTTTACGGAGTGGCATGGACTTAGCAGAATAAAATAGCCTTCTGTGGGTACAGATGCTCCACGACACTGAGACTGAAAGGGTCTCCAGCTCTTCTCGATACCCGGGACAATTAAAAAGAAATCAGCTCCCAGGACGTGCTGTCCTCTTGAAGCGATGCTGTAGCTTCAACTTAATGGCTGCCAAGAGCTCCAGGCATCTTTCAACCTGCTTGGTTCAAAGTCACTGAAGCTGAATGACTTGCTATTTAGAAGAGGAGAAGTTAACCACACTATAAATACATGGTGTTATGAGATTACATCAATTTTGTTTGCTTACCATACACTGTATATGTAGTAGTATTTCACCCCTGGTGTCCAGCGTTGCTCAGCTTCTTGAATCCGCTTTAAATCATCCATTTTCCCTGTAAACTTCGGGTGCCAAAACCAACAGTTCCTGGATACTTACAGAAGCAGAAAACATGTTCGAGCGCAGCTCAAACAGACCTTACATGGTGAGATACTGGGCATCATGCAGCTGTGATATGCTCATTGCCTGTGCATTGGCGAGAGAGAAAATAAGGGGGGAGGAGCACCGTGCAAAGACAAAGTGCTAGCTCAACGCTCGGGGAGACTTTGCCCCCTCATCAGCCTCCATTCCTTTGATGGCCTCCCCTCCATATTACCTGCGACTTTTAAAATATTCCTTCTTTCATGAGGTGTGGGTGTCACCGGCAAGGCCAGCATTTGTTGTCCATCCCTAATTGCCCTTGAACTTAGGCCATTTCAGAGTCAACCACATTGCTGTGGGTCTGGAGTCACACACAGGCCAGGTAAGGAGGGCAGATTCCCTTTCCTAAAGGATATCAGCGAAGCAGATGGGTTTTTATGACAATCAATGATAGCCTCATGGTCACCGTTACTGTGATTAGTTTTCAATTCCAGATTTTATTAATTGAATTTAAATTTCACCAGCTGCCAGGGTGCGATTTGAACCCATATCCCCGGAGCACAGTGGTCCTCTGGATTACTAACCCAGTGACAATCCCACTTACATCACCTTCTCCTCCTGACTGTGGGGAAGCCCGACATGCAAATCTGTGCAATGATGTGTAACACTGAATATTCACGCAGACCAGCATGATGCTCATAGCAATTTCAGGGTCATATACAGCAAACCCCTCCCATTGGCCAAGGTAAACTGAACCACATCACCTCTCCTAATTCTCTGTTCAGGTTTAGCAAGGGGCCTGATGTACATCAGTCTCTCTTGTTTGGATTCAAAATGCTGGGCCAGTCAGTTTGAGTAACCCTTAAGGCAGGGCATCGTAGACAGGAATGACAGGATACAGTGAGGGAATGCCCAGCACATGGCATTGCAGGAGATGGCACAGGTGAGGGCGTTGTTTTTATTGCAACCATTTTGCCCAGGCACCCTGCTCAAATGGCTCCAAATCTACCCAGTATTTTAGGATTTAGCAGCATCAGGTGTAACACCAGCAGGATCCATCCAACATAGGGAGGTAAAGGATCGCTTCTAACCTGCAAGAATGCAATAGATAGCTGTAAAAAACTTGAGCAGTTTTCATCCAGTTCTCAAGCAGTCTGCCCCTGATTTGGCATTAATTTGCACTAATTTAGCAACAGTAAGGAATTGCATTTATATAGCGCCTTTAATGTAGCAAAACGTCCCGAGGTGCTGTACGGGAGAGTGATCAGCCAAAAGAGAGGCAAGCACACAACCCACAAGGCCAGCTGGCATGATAAACAGAAACATTCCCCTCGTACCGATGTGAGGGGTGCTTTTAGAACATAAGAACTAGGAGCAGGATTCGGCAATTCAGCCCCTCGAGCCTGCCCCACCATTCAATACGATCATGGCTGATCTCATTTCGGCCTCAACTCCAATTTCCCGCCCTCTCCCCATAACCTTTCAACCCGTTGCTAATTAAAAATCTGCCTATCTCCTCCTTAAATTTATTCAGCGTCCCGGCATCCACTGCACTCTGAGGTAGTGAATTCCACAGATTCACGACCCTTTGAGAAAAGTAATTCCTCCTCATCTCTGATTTAAATCTACCGCCCCTTATCCTAAAACTATGGCCTCTCATTCTAGAATGCCCCACAAGGGGAAACACCCGCTCCACGTCTACTTTGTCTATCCCTTTAGCATCTTATATGCCTCAATTAGATCTCCTCTCATCTTCTAAACTCTAGCGAGTATAGGCCTAAACTGCTCAATCTCTCCTCATAAGACAAGCCCCGCATCTCTGGAATCAATCTAGTGAACCTCCTCTGAACCGCCTCCTGTGCAACTACATCCTTCTTCAAGGGGACCAAAACTGTGCACAGTACTCCAGGTGCGGTCTCACCAATGCCTTGTGCAGTTGTAACACTTCTTCCCTATTTTTATACTCTATTCCTTTAGCAATAAATGCCAAAATTCCATTTGCCTTCCTTATTACCTGCTGTTCCTGCATACTAACTTTCAGCGATTCATACACGAGGACACCCAGATCCCTCTGCACTGAAGCATTCTGAAGTTTCTCTCCATTTAAATAATAAGTCGCCTTTTTATTCTTCCGACCAAAATGGATAACCTCACACTTATCCACTTTAAACTCCGTCTGCCAAATTTTGGCCCATTCACCTAACCTGTCCATATCCATTTGTAAATTTCTTATTTCTTCATTGCAACTTACTTTCCCACCTATTTTGGTGTCATCTGCAAATTTAGCTATAGTACCTTCTATCCCTGAATCCAAGTCATTAATATAGATTGTAAATAGTTGGGGCCCAAGGACCAAACTCTGTGGCACCCCACTAGTTACAGCTTGCCATCCAGAAAAAGACCCATTTATCCCGACTCTCTGCTTTCTGTTGGTTAGCCAATCCTTTATCCAAGCTAATATATTGCCCCTAACTCCGTGTGATCTTATCTTGCCTATTAATCTTTTGTGCGGCACCTTATCAAGGACCATCAGGAAGTCCAGATATATTACATCTACAGGATCTCAATTATCCACTTTGCTTGTCACATCTTCAAAGAACTATAACAAATTAGTCAAACATGATTTACTCTTCATAAAACCATGCTGACTATGATGGATTGCATTATGACTTTCCAAATGTCCCATTACTACTTCCTTAATAATAGATTCCAACAATTTCCCAATGACAGATGTTAAACTAACTGGTCTATGGTTTCCTACTTTCTGCCTCCCCTACTTTTTGAATAAGGGCATTATATTAGCATTTTTCCAATCCACTGGAACCTTTCCAGAATCCAGGGAATTTTGGAATATTATAACCAATGCATCCACTATCTTCGCTGCCACTTCATTTAAGACCCTCTGCACTACCTGTTACTACTGGGGTAGCACTCGTGTCCTCCACTGTGAAAACTGAGGCAAAATGTTGATTAAACGTCTCTGCCATTTCTGCGTTCCCCACTATTAACTCCCCAGTCTCATCCTCCAAGGGACCAACATTCACTTTAGCTACTCTCTTTCCTTTTATATACTTGTAGAAGCTTTTACATCTCAGTTTTTACATTTTGCACTAGTTTTCTTTCATAATTTACCTTTGCTCTTTTTATTATTTTTTAGTAACCCTTTGTTGATCTTTAAAAGTTTCCCAATCTTCCAGCCTGCCACTGACCTTTGCAATTTGGTATGCCTTAGTTTTTGCCTTTATATTATCTTTAACTTCCCTGCAGAGCCATGGATGCTTTTTCCCCCTCTTACCATCTTTCTTCCTCTTTGGAATATATGTTTTATATACATATATATATATATATTATATTTGGGATATATATTTTTCTGAAGTCAAGAGTGTTTTAAGGCACATTGGTTTAAAAAAAAGTTCAGAGGGAGCTAAACTCTGCATCCAGTGATACTGTAGCTAAACGGAGAGTGTTCAACGTCAATACTGAGTGGAAGAAGTTGAAGTTTGTTTTTTATTCCCTGACCTCCCTCATCTTCATTAATACAACATTCAGCAAAAAGAAAAAAATTGTAATAAGCTCAGAAAAATGCATCTGAGCACTGCTGTCCGATAACGAGCACAGGAGAGTTTGAATAACTCCGAAGCCGCTGTATTAAGATGCTTAGGTTCTATTGCTGAAATTATGAGGTCTTCAGCTTTTGAAGGAAATTGCATTATGTTAAGTAAATCATTTTGATATCAAAGCCTAAGTAGGTCAACAAATATCTCCCTTCAGGAAATACTCCAAATGCATCTAACATTAATTTTTAAACAAAATATATAGCTGAACACTTAGATACAAATACAAATCTTTGCTGATGACCTTGTGTTTTCAGGAGGTGAAGGCTTCAATGAGAATCTTCTCCACATTTACAGAGCACATCTAATTTGCTGATGTCACTTAAAGCATTAGGTTAAAATGGCAGATAAATGGATTTGCGTTATTATTTTCAGCATCAGTGAAATGGACTAAGAAAACCACACAGAGAGGACAAGATCTATTGTGATTGATAGGTGTCTAAAATCTAACAGCAACAAGGTCAATATATCCAACACTATCTATCTGACAAAAAGCGCTGTGCACTTGGAAACTTGTCGGAGGAGTGCACAGTTTCTCAATAGCTTTTCGTGAAAAACCTGTACACAGGTAATGAAATAAGGTTTATAAAAGGAGAAATAAAAACTGGAAAAACTCAGCGGGTCAGACAGCATCTGTGGAGAGAGAAACAGAGCTAACGTTTCGAGTCCGTATGACCCTCCTGCTTTTATTTCAGATTTCCAGCATCTGCAGTATTTTGCTTTTAAAAAAGGAGATTTGGGAAACACCATAGGTTTAACAAAAAATACACTGGACTTAACTCAGGGGTGAACCTGGATTAACCCCCTCTTCCTGCCTTATTTGAGGATAAGGCAATAGGTAAATAAGTAGGGAACTTTTGCACTGGATTCCTGACACTACAGTGCCCAGTCAACTTTCTGTCATTGTGTCTGACAGGCAGTGGTGGTATTTGCAGGAACATGGATGAACTCTTTTCAACGGAGTGGTAATGACTCTGTTATTATCACATTTTTTCCATTACTGTCTCAGCCCATAGAAACAAGGAAAAGGATAGGAGTAAATTTAAATAGTCCAGCAGAAGTATTTTAATGCATTGCAGGATTTTTCTACTCCCCAGTCTTGTATTTTTGTGGGGATTTTTGGGTTCTTATTATCTTTACCATTTACATTTCTGCCACTTCACAAAGATATTGCTGGTCCTCCTCAAATTCCCCTCTGCCAGGAAAGTGATGCGGAGCAATGGAGGAATGGAGGGAGATAGGAGATACATGGCACCTTTCTTCCAGGGCCTCCACAGCCAGGGATTAAGGCGGAAGTTCCTCCAATATGTGTCATCCGAGGAGCCAAATACTGGAAGACAATGAGGAGCAGAATGCCTTTCTGGCTGCAATGCATATACTTGCCCTACTGACATGGGAAATTCTCAACTCCCGTATCAGGGAGCCATGGCTGAGACTGAGGATTTTGATCCTCGATGGCTTTTGCACGAGGATAATTTGAATGAAAACCTACAATGTGGGCAACCTTGGCTTTAACAATCCCCGCCCCTTCACCCAACCAAACAGGAAATGGTTGAGTGAGAGGTTATTATGAAAATTGTGAACCAACACCCAAACCAACGCATTCTTAGCTACCACAATATTAATAATGGTGAGTAATTTACTTGACAGATCCCCTGATGCAGAGGTATGAGCCTGCTGAGTGTATGTAAATCAGGGTCCTATGATTCCACTATTTGATGTTTTTTTTAACTTTTTTATATTCATTCATGAGATGTGGACGTCACTGGCCAAGCCAGCGTTTATTGCCCATCCCTAGTTGCCCCTGAGAAGGTGGTGGTGAGCTGCCTTCTTGAACCGCTGCAGTCCATGTGGTGTAGGTACACCCACAGTGCTGTTAGGGAGGGAGTTCCAGGATTTTGACCCAGCGACAGTGAAGGAACGGTGATATATTTCCAAGTCAGGATGGTGAGTGACTTGGAGGGGATCTTCCAGGTGGTGGTGTTCCCATGTGTCTGCTGCCCTTGTCCTTCTAAGTGGTAGAGGTCTCAGGTTTGGAATGTGCTGTCTAAGGATCCTTGGCGAGTTCCTGCAGTGCATCTTGTAGATGGTACACACTGCTGCCACTGTGCGTCAGTGGAGGAGGGAGTGAATGTTTGTGGATGTGGTTCCAATCAAGCAGGCTGCTTTGTCCTGGCTGGTGTCAAGCTTTTTCAGTGCAGTGGGAGCTGCACTTATCCAGGAAAGTGGGGAGTATTCCATCACACTCCTGACTTGTGCCTTGTAGATGTTGGGCAGGCTTTGGAGAGTCAGGCGGTGAGTTACTCACCACAGGATTCCCAGCCTCTGACCTGCTCTTGTAGCCACAGTATTTATATGGCTGGTCCAGTTCAGCCACCAAAAGCCATCAAACTAGTTGCTAGCAGTTCAAATGGCCAAGGTAATTAACAAGAATACCTTCTAAGTGAGAGATTCCCACAGAGAGAAGGACTCACCCAACCTGTTCTAGCTTCAAGTTCACCTGAGAATCAACCTACTAGAAATTCAACTGCAAAAAACCTCACAACCTGCTGTGAACCCTTCACTTTACAAGACTCACGCTTCGACTTTAATGCATCGAAACCATCCAAGGAACTATAGGCAAGTCACATGGGAGCCAGGGTTCATAAACCAGAGATTGAGGTAATTATAACCTGTAATATTACATTACCTTCACCTGTATCTAATCTTAGTGTGTGTGAGGCATCACATTTATTTCGGGATTTGAATGTGAGAATAAATAACCTTCTTTATTGTTAAACCCACAAAAGCTTGCTGCTGGAATTATTTAATTGGGATACACAGTTTTAGGGTAAGAAATACACACCACCTATCATCACAAACATACTGGTTACGAGCAGTAAGGAAACACAAACATTCTGTCCGTGACACTCCATTGTGAACATCTAAATAGTTTGGGACTCCTATCCATGAGTCTCAGTAGAGATTGAAACTTGTGAGGGTGTTGTTCATCCATTGTCTCAATTTCTGCCTAGTTTTGATCAGATTATGAATTCTGGTTGGATTTCTGTAGCTTGTGCATCTATTCCAGTCACCACGTTTCTACACATGCAAAATGTAAACCAAATTCAAGGTGGCTTGTAAAAACATGTGGAAATTTTCTGCAGAAACTCTTACAATTGTAGAAGATGATGCTGCTATTGATACGTGCTGGCATTGTCTTCACTTACAATCCACTGGAAGGAGAGGAAATTAGCTTTCTGTATTTGTTCATGGGATGTGGGCGTCACCAGAGAGGCCAGCATTTATTATCCATCTCTAATTGTCTTTTAGAAGATGGTGGTGAGCCACCTCCTTGAACCGCTGCAGTCCATGTGGTGCAGGTCATGTACTGGCTAGACTAAGAATGGCAGATTTTGTTCCCTAACCAGATGAACCACATGTTTTTTTTATAACAATCCAAATAGTTTAAATCTATAAAGTTGAAAGAATCCACCTTTGTGGATGGGGTGCCAAACAAGCGGGCTGCTTTGTCCTGGATGGTATCAAGCTTCTTGAGTGTTGTGGGAGCTGCACTCATCCAGGCAAGTGAAGAGTATTCCACCATATTCCTGACTTGTGCCTTGTAGATAGTGGACAGGCTTTGGGGAGTCAGGAGGTGAGTTACTCGCTGCAGGATTCCTAGCCTCTGACCTGCTCTTGTAGCCACAGTATTTATATGGATAGTCCAGTTCAGTTTCTGGTCAATGGTAACCCCCAGAATGTTGATAGTGGGGGATTCAGCAATGGTAATGCCATTGAACGTCAAGGGGCGATGGTTAGATTCTCTCTTGTTGGAGATGGTCATTACTTGGCATTTGTGTGGCACGAATGTTACTTGCCACTTGTCAACCCAAGCCTGGATATTGTCCAGGTCTTGCTGCATTTGGACATGGACTGCTTCAGTATCTGAGGAGTCATGAATGGCGCTGAACATTGTGCAATCGTCAGCGAACATCCCCACTTCTGACCTTATGATGGAAGGAAGGTCATGGTCCATGTTAATCTGCAAACTGCTTGTGTGCTGGCTGTGTTAGTGAAGTAAAATTATTAGAGTGGATAGTTCTAGGAGGCATTAAGCAAAAACATGGCTCATTAAAAACTACACATCATCCTGACTTGGAACTATATCGTCGTTCCTCCACTATCGCTGTGTTATGACCGATGCTGTTGGTAAAGCTGAGTTATTTAAAAATCCCAGAGGGAAACTTTAAACAACTGTCATAACCTATCATTTTAAGTGTTATGTTTGAGATGCGACTGTAAATTCAGGAATCAGACCATCAGTTCTCGAGGTTTTACATCAAACTAAGTGAAACATTTTATTAATTTACACAGGTTAAAATATATGTATATACACATGGCTACAAATGATTACTTTCATAACTTTTAACAAATTCCCAAACTAATCTCCATTAAGACAACGGCAACCCATCGACTTAATCAAACAGCAGGCAAAGCATTTTCACCTGACGAATTCAAAATGAGGTTCCTTGTAGACACAGTGGTAGGCTTACAGCTCCCTTTTGATCTTACATTGCCTCTGCTCTGCACACCTGAAAACTGCTGAAGTTATACCTACCTCCACTAATTGAATTCAAATTCTCATTGTCTCACCAGCCTCTTTGAACTTCACCTTTTAACCATGAAACCCTTTCATCGTACCAATTTTATTAGTAATATAAACATATTGCTTGGTAGCTGCTAGATTGGCATCAAGTTTTCACCCCCTTCTTGAATACTCTATTCAAAAAATGCAAATACACACTATCTCTCTTCCATGTCAAAACTAGTACCCATCAAAGTACCCAGACTAGCTGGTTTTAATCCAATTAAGACACACCCACAGGCTAAACCTCTATTTTAAAAGAAAAATATTTTCCAAAATATTACATACATTAATAGCTTCATGACACGCTGGGACAAAATCCTCCCTAACAGCACTGTGGGTGTACCTACACCACGTGGACTGCAGCGGTTCAAGAAGGCAGCTCACCACCACCTTCTCAAGGGCGATTAGGGATGGGCAATAAATGCTGGCCTAGCCAGCGACGCCCACATCCCATGAATGAATTTTTAAAAATGTCCTAAATTCACACACTGAGGTTAGGAGGCATTACAATTAAGCCCATAAAACGTACGACCCACTCAACAGGACACACAAAATGTCTATAAGATCATCACTGTTTGCTGTGCCTTGTTCAATGTGGGTTTAAAGGAGAGCATTGCTACAATTTGATGATGAGAATCTACATGCAATACAATGTGGAGAGAGTTGGGGGGACTGGGGGTGGTCAGGAATGTCAGGTAAGTGAGATGGGGCTGTGATACCTTGGAAACTTTAAAAACTGTTGGAATTTTAACACATTAAGAATTACTGCACTTCCAACATTCACACCACATAAATAATTGACAAACACTGCTTCTATCCCTGATTACTGTAACATTATTTTTTCTTAATCTTGCTTAGTGTGTGGTTTATAATGCATTTAATATTGAGCTTTATGGAACAATTACAAAGTTTCACCATCACCAAAATATGAACACAGCATGCAAATAATCAATAAAAATAATAAATACTTTCATGCATTTTATTTCGGATGCACATTGTCAATGTTAAGATTTTAGAAATCAATGATGCAAGAATATAAATTATATTCTCTCATGAAAATCAGTGCTGAGTGTTTCTACCTTTGTTCTTTACTCCTGGTAATTCTTGTATCTTCTTTCTGCTGATCCTGTGACAGCAGGAAAAATATCATTGGCATTAAACGAGGAGCCACAATGGTGACCACGACAGGATCTCCAATGCTCATTGGGTGAGAAGGATGGCACCACCTCTCAAAAGGTCTCTGACATTTTAAGGAGGACCCCTAGAATTACTGGGCCCTAAAAAGCCAATGTTTTGGCAGGAAAATGCAGAGCTTGTGCTAGGTCATCCATAACTCAGTTTAGCAAAGTTTATCTGATGCCCTAGATACAAGACGTCAGCGTATAAGGCATTGTCCAGCATAGAGAACATGGCAGTGGCTTTGACCACATCAAGGGAATCCTTTACAAAGAGGTGACTTCCTCGATTTTAAGCTGGCAGTATTCACGGGCCTCGAGTTTGATTTTTCACTTCATTGCGGATACAATACCGGGGACTCGGTTTGTACTCAGCTTCTGCTCGGTGCACACACCAACTCTACTTGTGATGCCAACTCTATTTGTATTTGGTGACTGTATTTGCGATCAATACAATCAGCTGGCATAATAAATGCAGCCAGTACAAGCACTGCACAGAACTATGCCAATCCCATCTACACTGGTGGTATCTAGGCTGTAGAGCATTTGGAGCTTTGGTCCTAAGTTCTTCACAAGAACTTTTTGTCAATTTACAAAATGAAAGAACAAAGGAAGAGGTTGCATTCGTATAGCCTTTTCATATCCTCAGAATGCCCTAAAGCACTTTACAGCCAATTAATTACTTTTGAAATGCACTCATTACTGCTGTGTGAGAAAGCACAGCAGCCAATTTGCACACGGCAAGGTCCCGAAACAGCAATGAGTTAAATGATTGGTTAATTAGTTTTGGTTTTATTGGTTGAGAAATAAAGGCCAGCAGGACACCAGGAGAACGCCCTCGCATTTCAAACATTAACACTGCATCTTTTTTACAGACACCTATATAGGGCCTCATTTTAACATCTCATCCAAAAAGCCACAACTCCAACAATGCAGTATTCTCTCAACAACAGCAGCAAAAAAAATGCCTTTATGTAGCACCTTTAACATAGTAAAATGTGTCAAGGTGTCTCAGTGCTGCATTGAAATGTTAGCCTAATGTGCTGAAGTGTGGAATGTGGCTTCGAACCCACAATCTTTGTACACGAAGCAAGATTACCACCACTGAATTGGGGCTGACAACATCTTTTATTTGCTAATGAACTTCTCTAACTACTTCCCATGCAATGCATCCAGGTCCTTTTGTACCCCAGTTAGTTCAGTGACTGTCATTAACCTGTCAATCTGCTCCATCTCAGCTCTCACCTCACTCCTTAATAATATAACTGTTGCTATCCTTCCTGACTCCTCTTTACTCCAACATTCTTTACTGTTCTTAAGATTATCTACACACATATTTATTGTTAGCTATTTGTATTTATGTCCTTTTGTATTAATCAAATAAATCATGCTCACCACCACCTTCTCAAGGGCAATCAGGGATGGGCAATAAATGCTGGCCCAGCCAACAACGCCCACATCCCATGAATGATTATATATGAAAAAAATATCAAAGGTCGATTATTTCATGTTCCCTTAGGTTTTTGACTTATGAATCTCCAGAACTCATTTTTGAATGATTGCAACGAACAAAAACATCTCTGTCAATGCCCAATGGTTCAAAATACAAGTTAACTCATCCATCGATTGATCTTAGTTAAGGATCGCAACTCTTCAGGTACTGAATGCTAGTGTTGCACATTATTGTAACTGATTGGGAAAAAATAATAATTTTTTTAAAATTATACTATTTAAAATTTCTTTATTCTTTCATGGGATGTGGGCGTTGCCGGCAAGGCCAACGTTTGTTGCCCATTCCTAATTGCCCTTGAACTGAGTGGCTTGCTGGATTATTTCAGAGGGCAGTTAAGAGTCAACTGCATGACTGTGGGTCTGGAGTCACATGTAGGCCAGACGAGGTAAGCCTGGCAGATTTCCTTCCCTAAAGGGCGTTATCGAGCCAGGTGGGTTTTCACCATGGTCACCATTACTGAGACTAGCTTTATATTTAATAACTGAATTGAAATTCCACCAGCTACCGCGGAGGGATTTGGACCCGTGTCCCCAGAGCATTAGCCTGGGCTTCTCAATTACTAGACCAGCCATCATCTCCACTTCATAATGTTTCAACCTTAGAGAATATAAATAGTATAAAAAGAATCCCAAGGATGGTAAATACAATTAGGAAGAGAGAAGATAAAAGACAGAACAAAAGGAAGGTTTTAAAATTTTACTTTCCTTACTGACTATTTACAGAATATTTTGGTGGGAATACCCAAGAATTGCAATATAAGGTATTACTGTAATAGAGTGACACCTGATGCCCCAGACACATTATTCCTGTAATATCAGGATATTTATCAGTATCACTGTGTGAAACTAAAGCCTCAAACCAATTAAATAAAAGCAGAAAACTCTGGGAATACTGAGCAGGTCTTGCGGCATTTGTGGAGAGAAAAAAACAGATTCGATGTTTCAGGGCAAGGACCTGACAGCAGCACAGTCACCACAATCTGGAAACATTAACTGTGTTTCCCTCTCCACAGATGCTGCCAGACCTGCTGAGTAGTTCCAGCACTTTTTGTTTATATTTCAGATTTCCAGCATCCGCAGCCAGTTTGCTTTTGCCTCAAACCTGCAGAATTCCTTTGCCCATCGCGTTCTCAGTCTGTGTGTGGTATTCCCGGGTGAGGTTTAGCAGTCAAAGTCAGACATTTTCCAAAATGTCTTAATGTCTAAGAGGCTGAAAAGAGCACCAATGACTCTGTAAGACACTTCTGTAAGATACTGTTGATTCCCCAAAACTTTCTTTCCAAATTTGTGCACAATGATGCTCAACAGTGACACACCTGGTCAGTTATGAAACTGCAGCAGGAATGAAGATAAGCGACTTGTGTATTGTTTAAAGAGTGCAGCTCTTTTCTTACAAGACAAAGTTCCAATTCAACCCCACCTTTGCATTAATACTAAGTGCATTTGAGCTACTCTTAAACTTTTAAAAGTATGCCAAGTTGTTGAGCGATTAAACTTTTCAAAAAACATAAAAAGAAGCATTTGTTTTTCCACCTCACTTACTTCTCTCTTTCTCTCCTGACTTTCTGGGCATGGTTCGACAGCACCAAAACTTTGTTCAAGTGGTCGTTCTTAACAAACGAGCAAGTGTCATTCAAGCTATTCTACTTTAGTATGCATCGCAGCTGAGCTGTCTCCCGTCCTCACTCAATTTCCACGCACACAGCAAGAGCTGGCTGATGTTTTCACTGTCGAGCCAAGGGGCGTTTAGGTTAACTGCAGTGCCACCTGTACTGTCCCAGCTGCGATTGGCTAGCTCAACAAAACTCAAGATTGAACATGGGGACCTGGCTGGTCTGTGGGGATCACTGCCACAGTAGTTGGCACCGCTGAATCATCAAGTCTTCAGATTTTAACACGGTGCCTGCACTGCACACTCAAAACAGGAACTAAAAAGTCACTCGGTTGCTTTTGAAATTTGGCATTCTTGCACCTGTCCCGAAGACATAAAAAGTGTTTAAAAAAAACTGCTGACAACCATGTTTCGAAGGGCTGCTACCATTTTTGCTTCAGATGAAAGCACCATCATGGCCATCTTGAATTAAATACATTTCTATCAAGTAAATGAATAGTAAGAGTAAAAATTTGTGTTTTCAAAGTGATCTGACTTTGGTCTCAGCTTCAGGGATCTTAACATCAAATTACTGCAAAACTCAATTCAAAAAACTGGGAAGATCATCAGCTGGATAGCACAAGAACATCCCAGAATTGCTGATAGGATAATGCTTTTATCTCCATTCTCACTTTCCACTTTCATCATTCTGAGTGGTTTAGCTAAGGGAGGTATTGATTGAATTTTCCCTTTTCTAAACCATTCTCTGTCTCATACTTCTCTCTTCAATTCTCCCATTCTTCAGGTGGTCCAGAAGTACCCTTCTGCTCCTCTTCTTGCTCTTTCTCCTTCTAACACCCCATTCAACAATCAATCCCAAATCAGCACATGCCCGACCCATTTTCTTTTTTTGTTAACATCAATAAAACAACATTCTTCCTGTCTCATTGTGAACTTTTCCTCATTAACCTCCTTGTTTATCCACCTTACTTTCTCCAACCCCGTAGCTCTCTAGAAGCCTCACTTTCTCTTTACCTCGTTCCCATGTTTCCAATGTCAAGCTGTTTTAAAATCCATGAACACACACCAGTATTCTACCTGGGCTAGAATAGACAGTCTCTCCCACTGCACCTTCCATTGTACCTTGACATTACCAGGAAGAAAAATACTCCCTACAAATCTAGAATGGAACCCAGACACTGATCCCAATGCCAGGGATTGGATGTTCCTCACTGGACTCTTTGATACTGTGCTGACTGATTTACTCAATGAGACAATCACAGTGGGGTCTAGGAGTGATTGGAAACAGGTTTAAGCCAGGGTGACCTGCATGGACAGCCAGCAATTTCAAGCTTTATTTGGAAAAAATTGCCTCAGAAAGATTTGAAAGTGGGATATCGAGACTGAACCACCTGCTCATGAGAATTGGCTAGAATCGACATAGAGAAAAGTCACAATGGTTGTTTAGCTTTTGCCAATATCCGAATACTTATTTTTATTCACTTACGGGATGTGGGTGTCGCTGGCTAGGCCAGAATTTATTGCCCATCCCTAATTGCCCTTGAGAAGGCGGTGGTGAGCTGCCTTCTTTAACCGCTGCAGTCCATGTGGTGTAGGTACACCCACAGTGCTGTTAGGGAGGTTGTTCCAGGAATTTGACCCAGTGACAGTGAAGGAACGGCGATATATTTCCAAGTCAGGATGGTGAGTGGCTTGGAGGGGAACTTCCAGGGGGTGATGTTCCCATGTGTCAGCTGCCCTTGTCCTTCTAGAAGGTAGTGGTCATGGGTTTGGAAGGTGCTGCCTAAAGAACCTTGGTGAGTTCCTGCAGTGCATCTTGTAGATGGTACACACTGCTGCTACTGTGCGTCGGTGGTAGAGGGAGTGAATGTTTGTGGATGTGGTGCCAATCAAGTGGGCTGCTTTGTCCTGGATGGTGTCAAGCTTCTTGAGTGTTGTTGGAGCTGCACTCATCAGGAAAGTGGAGAGTATTCCATCACATTCCTGACTTGTGCCTTGTAGGTGGTGGACAGGCTTTGGGGAGCCTGGAGGTGAGTTACTCACTTTCTGCTCCCTAGGAAGTTGAGTATGATTCACTGTGGATTTAAATTCTCTCACTTACTGCATAACATACTTTGTTGTTTTTCTGACTATCATGTGGCTCTTGTTTTTGTTTATTAACTGTGATTGCTGTTTTGTGAAGCAAAGTACCATTTGTACAGGAAAAAATGCCTCATTTCCTGACCTTGAACATTGTCATACTCTGAGTGGCAGTGTAACAACAGAATTAGATCAGATTTCAATATACAACACACTCAAATGATACCCCAGCAGCTGGGAGTTTCACATCAGAGATGGACATCCAATGATCCAATTTCTAAAAGTTTGGGTGTTGAGTAGAACACTTGGTACCATGACTTCATGAGGAGGTGACCTAGGATCACTCAGAGCTGTGGACCAAGTAGCATCAGTGAATCGGAAGGAATTTTAGAAATAATTTTGATAATTGGAGGCAGCCTGATTAACCCTTCATGGAAAAATATACAATACTCTGAGCTCAGCCACAGGCAAAGCTCACTTCCTGAAAATGAAGTGATTTGGTGTGGAATCATATGAAGGACTCCAGTCAAATCAAACATTCTTTCTATTGAGATGTGCATAGCTTAATAATATCATCCAGAGGCAAACACTGCCTGGCAACACAGCAGCAACACGAGCTGAGAGCATTGTAACAGCAGTTAGGGATAACCCATTCCTAATTACCCTTGAGAAGGTGTTAGTGAGTCATCTTCTTGAACAGCTGTGGTCCATATGGTGTAGGTACACGCCGGGAAGGGAGGGAGTTCCAGGTTTTTGACCCAGCAACAGTGATGCAGCGATATAGTTCCAAGTCAAGTTGATGTCTTTATTGGACGGAACTTGCTGGTGGTAGTGTTCCCATGCATCTGCTGCCCTTGTCTTTCTAGGTGGTAAGGTTATGGGTTTTGGAGGTGCTGTCGAAGGAGCCTTGGTGAGTTACTGCAGTGCATCTTGTAGATGGTACATACTGCTGCTGCCATGTGCTGGTAGCAAAGGGAGTGAATGTTTAATGTGTTGGATGGGGTGCCAATCAAGTGGGCTGCTTTGTCCTGGATGATGTGGAGCTTCTTGAGTTTTGCTGGAGTTGAACTCATCCAGGTAAGTGGGGAATTTTCTATCACACTTTAAAGCAAGAAAAGGGAACATTTTCTCCCAGTGGACTGATGATGAAGGGAACACCACTTTGAGGAAGTGGAGTTGTTCTTTGCTGCATGGTGCAATTGCACCTCATGTTAGCCAACGATGAATGAAAACAGTCAAGTAGAATACAAGTCTCTACTTCATTGCAGTAAAAGTTGATTTAAAAACAAAACACCATAAAAAAAATTAGAATATGTCTTCGTGCATTATAACAAGATTTCTTCCTATGCAATTTGAGAGAGCAACAAAATTGTTACCGCAAGATATGTCTTAGAATTTTAATGCCTTCTACTGCTGCACTATAAATCTTAGCATAATCAATAGGAATGCATTCTATAATGGGCCAAGGTCTATATTTTTCTACATGTGACAAGTCCCTGTAGGTGTGTATATGATCACTGACTAATTCCATTAAGCAGATAAAATTTCCAAAACCACAAGCATTTCCACCCATAGTCCATTACTTACTTTCCATCCTTCTACACCAGCCAATGCCCCAAATGATGTTTGATAGAAGCAGGAGGGCAAGCAGTTTCTGGGCTCAACACTGGGCTATACAAACCATTGAAGCCCAGGTTTGATTCCCTATCTATGCTGAATTTAGTTGGAGCACCAACAGAGGCTCCTTGGTAACTCCAGTACTCAGGATTAAAAATGGAAAAAAAAAATCTCTGCTCTAATTTGCTGTTCAGTGACCCTTATGAGGAAGAACAGAGCCATATATGGTTATAGAACCATCTATAATTGAACAGCTTGCCAACACTGTCTAGGTTGGCATTTAGACAAGGGACTGTACATGTGGAATCATAGCTCAGCAAGATTTTGCTTCATCAAGAAATCATTTGACCTTTATTTAATATCATATACAATATCAGGCATGCACCACTGATAGGCAACCAATATGGTTCTCTGCAATGACCGCATGTTGATGGTAATGGTGGCCATGAAACTATTGGAGTGTCATAACAATTCATCTGGTTCACTAATGTTCTTTGGAGAAGGAAATCTGCTGTCCTCACCCGGTCTGGCTTGCATTTAACTCCAGACCCACATCAATGTGTGTTATAGAGTTGATCTTCAGACAACTTTTCTTAGTGCAAACATTTGGTTTTATTTATAAGACAGCAGCAACAACTACACGCATCCATCAAACTCCATAACTAAAGAACTATTCTCCTTTGTAAAGATTCCCCTCGCTGTTTACACATTGGTTTACACAGATCATATGATCATACATCACAGGATTATTCTTAAAGCTACAGTCCAACATTTCCCAAAACTATAATGACTATATTTCTCCCCATTAAACTTTTCTGAAAATTTTGTATTTATAAGGATATTTATCTCATGACATTTCAATATTAACAAAGGTCATGAAATTATGAGTTCAGCCTTTCAGGTGGTTTCCTGATCCGTGTGGAACATCGTAGCTCCACAACTTCAGATTCTTTTGTAGGGAACACATTCGCTGGAACCACATTAACATCAGGTACCTCATTAGTCACTGGCAGTTCAGTGTCTTCCATTGCATCAAAGACATCAGGCATGTCTGTCCTTAGTTGAACATCTTCAACAGGAACCACTGGTTCAGTAATGGTTACAGCTGGAACAATATCTTGTTGGGGTATCTCTCTTTTTCTTAAATGATCCACATGCTTATGGGCGATCTAGCCCTCCATTTCCGCATGATACGACAATGGTCCAGTCACTGAACTTACTTTACCAGGTAACCACTTCAGTCCTCCACCAAAATTCTTTACATGTACTGCTTCTCCAACAGTAAATTGTAGCTCACGACTATGCAAATCATGAGTAGCTTTTTGGTTCCCTTGATTTTCTCCACCTTCCCCTCCAAATTGAGAAGTATTAGGCTCAGTCTTGTCCGAAGACGGTGCCTCATCAGTAGTTCTGCAACCTCTTTCTACATGTCTTCTTCTTTCTACCGCGGAGTTTAGTCTCAGCTTCTTTTTGACTTCACTGTTGGCCAGACTTCTCTCAGATGCAATCTCAGCTTGCCTTAGCTGAGCTACCCATGACTTCATTATCTGCTCGCATCTTGGAAAGTTCGACTACTTGTGCTTTCAAAGCCTCCTTAGCTTCATTTAGCTGATTCTTCAGCTCTTCTGTTTCTTTCTTGTATCTGTTTGCTTCCTCCTGGAAACCTGACCATTTCTGCACCTTCTCTGCCAACTGGTTCTTCAGTTTGTTCAGAGAGATGTTGAATTCTTCCTGTTTCCCTTCGTACTTTTCCAGAAGCACAAACTTTGACCTGAGGGAATCTTGAAGTGTATAAAAGTCTTTCAACAGGTTTTCCTTTTCTTTGCAAAGGTTACTCGCTTTGTCTTGAACTCATTCAGCAGCGTCTCCTTGAGTTTCTTCTGCTGTTCTTCCATGCCGTTGTTTGAGACAGCCTTCATTTCTTCAGGGCCAGAAATCTCCCCCCATCAGGGGGGTTGTGCGGGGGCAGGTGGAGGCAGGTGTGAAAGAACGCAGAGATCTCCCTGAGCCACAGAGGGTGCCTCAGGGAGATTTGTTTAAGTTACGGAAATTTGAATATTGGTGGGAAAACAATTTAAGAACTTGTCCCCTCATGTGAAACCATCACATGAGCTGGCACATGTCCATTATTTATTTCAACATTTTTTATTTCAATAATAAAACTGCATGAAACCTCATCCCGCCCGTGGATGAGGTTTCATGAAAAATGCAAAGGCCGCCTGGGCTCTTCGCCTGCCCCGTTAACCTTAAGGTTGGACAGGCAGCTCAGGTAATTACTTTAATTACTTTTTTAACAGGACTTAATAGGCCTTTGACAGTTCGGCGGGCCTGCAGCCAAGTCGGCTGTGTGCCCACCGAACTGAATACCTGAATGATGTGCAGTGACGTCGGGACACACGCCCGACATCACCACACGTCACTTTATGTGTCAACGATCGGGCCCCGCCCCGCCCCCTGCTCGCCAACAGGAAAATGCTGCCCCAGATTGTTGAATTCTTACACATTCCTTTTTCACCCTATTGCGGTCCTCGGATTCTCCAGGCTCTTTCTGAAGTACTTTGCCTTGTTCCTTTTTCAAGCCAGGAACTCTTCCAGCTTCTTTTTGAAATCTCACTGGCCAATCAAGGTTAACTTCCCTCATCCAATTTTGACTTCGAAAGCTTGGCCCTTCACCTTCTACCACCATCACTCAACAACCAAGTGGTGCAAGAAGCTGCATAGTTACATTTCATTTCCCTTTCCAATTGACATTTAATGCCTTTCTAATACAGTTCTACCTAATACATTTCTATCTGAATGCAACTCTCAGTGCAGTTACCTTTCTATCAGTAAATAGCAGCAACTGATAAAGCTACTCTAAACGTGGAGTCTACACTGAACTGAAACGCTTTTCTGGAAATATTAAGTGACATCTGCTATTAAGGGACAATTTTGCTAAAAAGAATTATACAGAATACCTTTCCTTCATATATAAAATATCTAATCAGATCTACTGTAACTTGTTTTTTTCATATATGTCCTTTTAACTCATGTAAGAGAAACAAGAATTTTTATAGCATCTTTCAAACCTCAGAATGTCCCAAAGCCAATTTTACAGCCAGTGAAATACTTTTGAAGGGTTGTCATTGTTGCAATGCGGGAGTGCACTTTTTGGGAACTCGCACAGGTATGAAGCAGATTTCTGGAGGGGGACTCACTCCTTGGTATTTTGGGTGAGTTTGGTCATCTCCCAAGTTATTGTGCCATGTTGGCACTGTGTTAGTATATAAGGGGAATATATGTAAATTTGTCAAAGAGAACACAATCCCTTGCTTCACAAAAGTGGGATTGGGCAAATAACGAGGCAAATAAAAGACATTAGAAAGACACTGGCTGGAATTTTCTGGTCCCCATTGGCGTCAGATATTATGGCGGGCGGGGTGGGACAATATGGCCAGAAGGCCAAAAACCGGTTTCATGACAGTGTTTGCGATCAGCGGGCTACATTTCCTGTCACCCCACATCAGGAACGTCATTTTAATACATTTGCATCTAATTATAAGCCCTGCTTGCTGGAATCATCCCCCCCACACAGGATCATCTGGGCATAATGCCAAGGTGTTTCACAACTGTACATAAGTGACATGCACTTGGCGAGTTGCACTTCACTCGGGACTTTGAGGTTTGTTTGCCTACCTTGCTTCAGGCAGCACTCACAGTCATCAGCGCCAGGCTTCGCAGACAGCACCACATCACTTTTAGAGGGGCTCACAGGCAGGTCTCTACCTACCAGACCAGCCATAAGGCGGGGGGTGGCTTTTTAATGGCTGCAGGGCTGGGGTTTGCTTGGGGAAGGGGGAGAAGTGGCCTCAGGCAAGAGAAGAGGCTGCAGGGTGAGGGCTGTACAGGGGAAGGAAGGTATCCCAGGGTGTGTGTGAGGGCACATGTTGATCTGTGCAAGTGGCCTCAAGGTGGTGAGGGCGAAGGAGGCAGTTTCCAGAGGAGATGAGGTCAGATGGACATGTGAGGGTGTGTGTGAGAGAGTGAGAGGTGATGTCCCTTGAGCTGGCAGTGAGTGAGATGCTAGTGAATGTGTGATGGCCTTGTGAGTGTGTGAGTTTAGCCTTATAAGATGGTTGTCTTACCCTGGTGGCACGGATGGGATCATTCATCCTTTTTCTGCACCGGATGGCCGACCTCTTACGTGCAGCATTGGCACTGACCACCTCTGCCACCACCTCCCAAGCCAGCGTGGTGAGACTGATGGGTCTCCTGCGGCCAGAGCAGGGGCAGAGGACATCACAGCAGGCCTCCATGGTGTCCAGAGGTGCCACAGCGACGGGTCACTGAATTGGCCTTTTCTTGGCTTTTGGGGCAGTCCTGGGCTGCAAGTATTGGGAACCAGTTTAAATATGGCGCCCTGCATGAGAAAGTGGCAAGGTAATGGCATGGCGGGCAAACTGGAGGCTGCCTGCCAGTGGCACGGCATGTTTCCTGGGAATGCGTGATTAATGAGACTGGAACGGATGATTAATGAGGCTGGAATGGGACAGTACAGCGCAAAAACCTACCATTGCAGCTGGCAGGTGAAATGGCTTTTTTCCCGCGTGCTACTGCACTTTGTGCAAATCTGGGTCGATTCTGTCCATTCTCTTCATCCTCTACCATAAACTGCATTCCTTAGCCACCAATTCTCAGACCCCATCCCAGGCCATTGCCTTAGGCTGTCCTGAAGAGCTGAAGAGTTCTTCCCAGTCTCCTGACCAATATTTACCCTTCAACCAACATCACTAAAACAGATTACCTGGTCATTACCACATTCCTCTCTGTGGGAGCTAGTTGTGTGCAAATTGGCTGCCATATTTCCACTTTGCAACAGTGACTACACTAATTCAAGAAGTAGTTCATCAACAGTGAAGCATTTTGAGATGTCCTGCTGTTTCTTTACTTTAGAGTAAGTCTCTTGGAGCTATGGAGGATTTTGGTAGAGCGAATAGAGAAAAGCTATTTCCTCTGGTTGGGAAGTTAGTGATGAGGAGTCATAATTTAAAAAGATGGGAGGAGAGTGATGAAAGAGATCAGGCAAAACAGAGGGATTTTTTTACATAAGAAATACAGCACAGAAAAGGCCATTTGGCCCAACCTGTCCATACTAGTGTTTATGCTCCACTCAAGCCTCCTCCGCCTTTTCTTATCCAAATGGGTTTTTACAACAATTGATGATAGTTTCATGGTCACCATTACTGTGACTAGTTTTCAATTCCAAGTTCCACCAGCTGCCACTGGGTGGAGGTGGTGTGGTGGTAGTAATCCAGAGGCTAATTCTCTGGAGGCATGGGTTCAAATCCCACCACAGAAGCTGGTGGAATTTAAATTCAATTAATAAATTTGGAATTGAAAGTTAGTCAATTGGTGTAAAAATCCATCTGGCTCACCAATGCCCTTTAGGGAGGAAAATCTGTTGTCCTTACCAGGTCTGGCCTCAATGTGACTTCAGAGTCCACAGCAATGCAGTTGACTCTGAGTGGGGCCTAGCAAGCCACTCGGTTGTATCTAACCACTACAAAATCAAAAAGGAGTGAAACCGGACAGGCCACTTAGCATTGACCCAGGCACCAGAAATGACAATGGCACACCAGCCCTGTCAGACACATGGCAACACCAGCACCTCCAAGTTCCCCTCCAAGCCACACACCATTCTGACTTGGAACTACATCGCTGTTCCTTCACTGTTGCTGGGTCAAAATCCTGGAACTGCATGGACTGCAGAGGTTTAAGAAGGCAGCTCACAACCACCTTCTCAAGGGCAATTAGGAATAGGTAACAAATGCTGGCCTTGCCAGCGATGCTCATATCCTGTGAAAGAATATTTTAAAAACTGAACTCATGACCCCAGAGCATTAGCCTGGACCCCTGGATTTTAGTCCAGCAGTCTGACGTGAGGTAGATGCAAATGTGCTACCCAACAAACATTGCCACATTATTTGACATTGCAATTCACTGAGGTACAGATTTATACACAGTCAAGGAGAAGGCATAAGGGTCATTTTTATTTTACAGTAAATTAATAAGAGCAGGTGAGGAGCATATAGACAAGTTTTGGGTTTGTGAGGAGGAATCACAGACAGCCGGCCAAGAATCCCAGATAAACACAACTTTAGAGGATATTTCAAAGCTCCCTGAGATCGGGCAGACCTTATTTTGCAGACACTAAAAATTAAATCCATTCTTCCAAAATCTCCCTCTTTAACTTACTTCTTTCAGATGAATTTGTTCAAAGGACCATTTTTTATGCCTTAGAAGTTTTCTCTGCCAAAAATCTTCTCTTTATAATCACAATATTATCTGCCGGGAGAAAGCCTTATTGAGGCTGATAACCCTGGTTCTGGACACACTGATAACCTTAACAATGTATCCCGGTAACCTTTCTGTCACAATCAATACAACCCAATCCAGCAGTGAAGCTGCCGCATGTTAATGAGCTCTGAGCAGGCAGTCAGCTAGGCTAACACAATCCATTGACTTCACTTCATTTTTTTTGAACGCCAAGCGAATGAATTTGAATTCCTCTGCTGGCGGACACTCCCACCACCCCTTCAACTTTTTCTTATTGAGTCGTTTGGTAGTACAGAACTTGAGTACTGTGGAGCAAAGGCATTTTGTTGAAGCTTTTTGTCTTGCACTCATCAGAACAATCACAAGGATACCAATATAAAAACAAAAAGCTAAAAGCTACTGCGGATACTGGAAATCCAAAACAAAAACAGAATTACCTGGAAAAACTCAGCAGGTCTGGCAGCATCGGTGGAGAAGAAATCAGTTAACGTTTCGAGTCCTCATGACCCTTCGGCAGAACTGAGTATAGTTAGGAGAAAGGTGAAATATAAGCTGGTTTAAGGTGGGGGGGCGGGGGGAGAGAGAAGTTGAGGGTCGGGTGATTGTGGGGATAAGCAAGCAGTGACTCTCAGTGACTCTACTCCTATCACTGCTTGCTTATCCCCACAATCACCCCACCCTCAACTTCTCTCTCCCCCCGCCCCCCCACCTTAGACCAGCTTATATTTCACCTTTCTCCTAACTATACTCAGTTCTGCCGAAGGGTCATGAGGACTCGAAACGTTAACTGATTTCTTCTCCACCGATGCTGCCAGACCTGCTGAGTTTTTCCAAGTAATTCTGTTTTTGACAAGGATACCAATGCCTGGGGAACCCCCAACATTGTTCCGATGGGTAAAAGATGAAAAACTTGGACCAAATGCCTTTTTTCTGATTTGTTGTGAATTTTGTGTGTGTCAAATTATAAAACATTAGCACTGGAGAAAGGGTTCCTTTTCTAATTCTGGAACTCAAAGGGTAAATTTCCTGACTCTGTGCTCCAAGCCAGTGGCCATGCCCTATGTGTGGAGGTCAGAAAACTGGGTGTGCGGGACACATGGTTTAGTGGCTTGTGGTCAAAATCATGTGTCTCCGTCGGGGCAAAGTTGGAAAATGACTCTCCTATTGTCAGCATTGAGTGTTCCTGCATCAGTTAGAGCACAGTAAAATGGGGGTAAAACTCCCTCCACTTAGTCCTGACATTGTTTCTGTGCCTTCACCTTAGAGGGTACATTACTGTGGCCGGTATCACACCGTTGTGACATCTATGAGGGAGACTGCCAGCTGCTTAGAAATACGGATGGTTTGTGCTGTGGGTTCGTACCCTCTAGGAACTGGAATGATGACTTGAGCCCCACCATCCTATGACACAGCCTAATGTATCTCGCCAGGCCACCATGACATAAATACATTACCCACAGGATTCTAATATGTCAACATTTAGTGATAATTATATTGGGGTGGG
Organism: Cetorhinus maximus; assembly: GCF_964194155.1. Classification (NCBI taxonomy): domain Eukaryota; kingdom Metazoa; phylum Chordata; class Chondrichthyes; order Lamniformes; family Cetorhinidae; genus Cetorhinus; species Cetorhinus maximus. Next base: position 4,901,054 of record NC_135893.1, read on the forward strand.
CCTGCGCACTCCCATCAATGGTTTCATTTAACAGGCTGACAAGATCTGACATGGGGATATTTTCACTTGCAAGTAAGAAATTCTAGAGTGTACAAAATTCCAAATAACACAAAACTGTAACATGAAGCTATTTTTCATTCACACTTGCCTTCCTAATCAGGAATATATTTGTTAGAGGATTTTGGAGAACCAATAGTTTGTAGGAAATGTTGTACATTAGTGTTGTATATTATTCGTATATTAGCAGATGAATTACAGCAAGGGCAGAATTTTGCCCTTGGCGTGCGGGATCGGGGAGGGGGGGGATCGGACTGGGTGCCTTTTAAATATGGCACCCGGACATGTCGGTGGGGCGGACAACTTCCTGTCCGACCCATCACGAGATTTGACGTGAACCTCGAATCTGCACAATTAACTAGCCGAACATCATGCGACTCAGCGGGTTTATCTGCTACGCTCTGCATCAGGAGTCTCTCCGACTTCCCCACCCCCGCCACGGGACTTAGTCCCGGAGCAGAAGCTGCTGCCCTTTATTTCTAACATATCAATCAAGCTACATCGTTCCTGTGCAGTGTGGTGATGCCATCCTTGAGTCACCTGTGACTCAGTGAATAGTACCCATGCCTTTGAGTGAGAAGGTCATGGGGATAAAAATCACGGTTGACACTCTACTGCAGCACTGAGGGAGTGCTGAGCTGTTGGAGATGCCATCTTTTGGAAGAGATGTTAAACCGAGGCCCCATCTACCCTCTCAGATGGATTTAAAAGATCCCATGGGACCATTTGGAAGAAGGGCAGGAGAGTTTTCCCTGGAGTCCTGGCCAATATTTATCCCTCAATCAACATCTCAAAAACAGATTATTTGGTCATTATTACATTGCTGTTTGTGGGAGCTTACTGTGTGCAAATTGGCTGCTGTTTTTCCTACATTACCACAGTGACCACACTTCAAAGGTGTTTCATGTGTGTAAGGTGCTTTGTGATGCCTTGTGGTTATGAAAGGTGCTATAGAAAAGCAAGTCTATTTTATATTGTCATGTGCAGCATTGTGATGCCACTGACCCCTTATGGAGACACAGAAATTCCAGCCCAGGTATTCAGGTCATCATGATTCAGGCATTGCCAACTCCATATCTGAGCTATTCACTCGAACCCCAATAACTCCAATTATGTTTCTCTGTTTTTCTCCCCTGTATCTTTTAATACTTTTATTTTTGAAGTTTTTAAAGCTCTCTGTAACATTCCTTCTTAAATGCCATGATTTAATGCTGTTATCTATTATGAAACTATTATGAGTCATGTGATGTTACAATGTCACAATACATTAGCAGCCAACATGCAGACTATCATTGCCTCATTTGTGCAATCAGTTCCTCAATTAAGTCAACTTCCTGACCACTGTGACCTCAACAAGATGAAAAACTAAACATGGTTTGGGTAGCCGTATGCATTATGTAAAATGAGAAATGCTTAAGAATGTTTATCCCTAATATATTACAAAGTGAGTTATTATTTTGGAGAATTTAATGTCTGTGAAGATTCAGAGGACATTGTTAAACGACTCAAACTTCACTCTAGCAATTTATGGGATCATCTGAATTCTAGAATTTCCACTACCTGAAAACATACTCCAGTTTATTTGATATTATGAATGCAACACACATCTAAGAGTTTATACATCAAAGACACTAAAGTGATAAACTCATTCCCAATCCAGCAATAAAACTACACTTAATAGCATCAGTATCTGATGTTACTAAGTTTTAAATCAAAAATCAGGTGAGTAACACTTCACTTATTTTATGCTATCCTCACCTATCCAAAGTAAGTAGTTAAATATTAAAAGCTATAATTGAATTATTGTAGTACCAAATTATGACATTATGTGAGGTCAGATTGAAATATTTAACTCCCTCCCACATGTCTATTATCTTTTGGTATTTTTCATTCTTTCCATCAATTAAATGTTATAGGTAACATGGTCATCCCACCTCTTATGGAATGTATTGTAGCAATCCAAAGTTTGCTTTCCTCTTCTTATGCAATCATCCCACTAGGCTGATTTTTCAGACCCCAGTGAGGTCAGGAATGGGGATGGACAGGGCCCAAAGGATACGAGACCAGCCAGCAGGCTGGTTTCCCATTACCCACACCAGTCATTTTGGTCAAGGTGAGCTCTGGGGTCGGCAAGGCTGTCTTCCCCCACTGGGCGGGTGGCCAATTAGGGCTCATTAACAGCCTCGTTAAGGGCAGGAGAGGCGGATGATGCCAAGGACACCTCAGGGTTGATGTGCCCTCTCAGGACTTGTACACAGAACGAAATATACAGGGTCACCACTGCCAGACCATCATAGTGAAGGCCCATCTTCTTGCTTGGGTGTGTGGTAAAAGATCCCACACCATTATCTAGAAGAGCAGGGGAGTTCTCCCTGGTGTCCTGGCCAATATTTACCCCTCAATGAACATCACACAAACAGATTATCTGGTCATTACCACATTTGCTGTTTGCTGTGTGCAAATTGGCTGCCTCATTACATTACAATCGCGATTACACTTCAAAAGGTACTTCATTGGCTATAAAGCACTTTGGGAGGTCAGGAGGTTGAAAGGTGCTATAGAAATGCAAGTCTCTCTTTCTTCTGGCTTTTGGTTTCTTAGAAAAATATTGAACAGGTGCGCTGAAAATAATTGTATTTCACTTCCGAGATCAATCACTGGGATATTTTGTAATAAATACTTTAAAATACATCCATTAGGTGCTGAAATTTCAGAGAGATGTTTTGGATTAGTGAGCGGAAGGATTTACTATCAGCTGAAATGAACCGTTAATTGGCAGTTAAGGGCCAATCTGAACATCTTAATTTCTTTTGCACATTACTCAGGGATTTGGAATACCACTTGCTCACAGTGGAAAAAGCAATGTCCAGCCCTGTCAGGAAGTATAAGCCAGATTCAACATCAGAGGACTTTCTGGTCCTCTCATATTTTGCCAACACTCTCAGTTTTACTATTGATTTCCTGCTATTGTTTTAATGTGCACAATTAACAGAAACAGAAAGGGAGAGAGAGAAAAATGTCTGTCTCTCACTTCCTTTCCTTTCTATCCATTAAAACAACAGCACAAAAATCAATAAAATAGTTAATGAAATCATCATTGTTGATAATATTGTACCCCTGAGTACCAACCCATCATGTGTGGTAGTCAGTGACTATGCAACAAGCAGGTAGGTTGTGCTCCAATTATTTTACATGTGAAACCCTTTGAAGATGTGAGCATGTGAAGGGTGATAGTTCCAAGTTTAGAATGTGCATCGTGCTGTCCAACAGGCAATCAGGTGCTCTAAGACTGAGCAAGGGGGTGGTCTAAGCCAGCGGTCAATGTACAACCAGTTAACAGGCAACATTTTATGGGAGGCATGCTTGAGCCATCTACTGGGCAATGCCATGATTAGGTAATCTTACTCTGGCAGCTTCCATCTCCTTCCAATCTACTCCCAGATCCCGTAAATGGTGCATAGAGCATTCAATCTACTTGCTGGCTTCTACCAGGCATGTTACGCTGTGACTTTTTGCAAGGGTGCCTTGGAGTATCAACTGGACAACCCACCTCACACTCACCTCAAGAAGCATCAACTCCACTTCATCAACCAACAAACCAAGGTTTCAGCTGCTGCACAACAAGACCTGGCCATAGATGTTATACTCCTGATAGCCAGTTAGTGAAGGAAGAAACCAGGATCAGTCTTTACTTGGAATAGACTTTATTCACAGAGTGAAACTTTACAGGTATATATCTCTTGCCTTCACTATCCTCCTGTGCCTTAAGTAACCATCCAATTAATACCCTCCCCCTGTATGTATTTAACCTCAATTGATACCATTAATAATAGGCGCTGTTTCCTCCCTCCACATTTACCTTGTCGAATCTAGGTTTTTTCCAGACTTTTTGCCTCATACAATTTATGGAAAAGTTGAAAAGTATATTTAAGACATTGCAGCATTGATTACCTTTAAGCAGCCATGTTTCTCTAAGTGTAGGCTGCTGCCCTAATAGGACCATTCACTCAGGCACATAATTTTTCCATTTCCTCTCTTTGCAGCGCATCCACCTCCAACTCCGATATGAGTGTTAGGTCTTTGGAGAAAAGGAAATAGGTGAAGAAAGATTTTTTTTATGAAGATGATGCTCTTTTTTTCTTATCTGTACACTATTGAACAGAATGCAGGATGTGATGCGTAATCATTGCACTCATGAAGAAACTCTTCAAAACTCTCAGACTTCGTACAATTCAGCAGAATCTAGAATGAGTTAAGTCTGATGAGAAATACTTGCATTTGTACAGTGCCTTATGACATTTCAAAATGTGTCACATTTTTGGAGCACAGTGACTGTTATGTTACTTGCAGCAACCATTTTGGACAGAGCAAGAACAAAGAGTGACAGGACCAAATTAAAATCAGTTTTTGTTGACACATTTTGTCCATGGATGTCGCAGCTCAATCCCTTAAGCCTAAAGGTATTTTCCATAGTTTCCTGTTGCCTCCAATATCTTCCTTCATTGCGGAATTCTGTTAGCAGCTTAGAGTGCTGCTCTCACCGGGTGTCTAATAACACAGTCAGGTTATTAAAAGAATATTTCTGCTTAGCAATTATTCAAGAATTTGACATGCTGTTACCAAAGTTGTGGATTCATTTCTAATACTATAGCAGAAAGCTTTGTTTGCACTCTCCTAGTATATGAACTGTGGCTGTTTTTTGTAAAGTCACAGGCACATGTGACAAAAGATCCTCTTCAACCCAAGAGACCGATTTCTCCCAGATTTTGACATGTTGGAGCACCATACTCGTGTGTGGTGTCCTGATTGCACGACACGTCAAGAATGTTGCATCAATAAACTAATTACAAATAAAATACCATGATCCTTTTAATTGAAGTTTGCATAGAAGAATTACATTTTATCGGTAATTTGCCCCCGCAACTGAAGCTATTTCCAGTCAAGTAATTTACACCTCACCCATTTACCTGCCAAACGAGAGAACTTCACACAACAATATAGAACAAGGTGCCGCAAAGCATTTCCAAATATTTGGCAGGACAGTCCTATGGGTAGCCATTAACGGTGATAAATGGCCAATAGGAATGACATGCAATCATACAGCACCTCATCACAGGGTGGGATTTTACAGACCCGTCTCAGCGGGGGTGGGGCTGTAAAATGCGGTGAGCCACTCCAAAGCCCATTGGCTTCGGTGGGACTGTAAAATCCCGCCAGCGTAAAATTCGGCCCTCATAGTATCTTACAGCACAGGAGCAGGGCAGTCAGCCCGATAACCTGATACCAGCTCTTTGAAAGAGTTACCCAATGAGCCCCATTCCCCTGCTGCTTCCCCGTAGCCCCTGCAAATTTTCTCCTTCAAGTATTTATCCATTTCCTGTTTGAAAGTTACTATTGAAACTGCTTCCACCACCCTTTCAAGCATTGGAATTCCAGATTGTAACAACTTGCTGCATAAAAAAAAACCCTCTTCACTTCCCCCATGGCTTCTTTTGGTAATTATCTTAAATCTGTGCCCTCTGGTTACCAATCTTCCTGCCTGTGGAAACAGTTTCTCCTTATCTACTCTGTCAAAACACTGCAGGCTTTCAAACCCCTCTATCTCCCGTAAGCCTTCTCTGCTCAGCTGCTCCAGTTTCTCCTCATAACTGGTGTTATTCCTGGTGTTCTAGTCAATCTTCTTTGCATTGTTTCCAATACCTTCACAACCTTCTGAAAGGGTGGTGCGCAGAATTGGATACAATATTCCAATTGAGGCTGATTCAGTGATTAATTAACTTTTATTTCCTCACTCTTGAGAAAAGTCTCAAACCATTTCGCATAAAGTATATTACTTTCATTTGCTATGTGGTAGTCATTTTCTCGCATAACAATAGATGACTCACCAATTACAGCAATTTTGCAAGCATTGGTTGAGGGAGGAATGCTAGCTACAGTCCTGAGGAACTCTCTGTTCTTTTTTAAACACTCCAATGGAAGTTACCTTCACTTGCTTTGATATTTCATTGAAGGGTGATACCTCGACCAGTCCAGGACTTTGTCAGTACATGACTGAGCGCCAGTTTAGATTAAAGGATCCTGTCCTGGAGTGGATTTGAACCCATAACCTCCCAACTGAGAGGTGAGAATATTACTAAGGCTAACCGCCAATCATTGACACTTCATTCACTGCCTTTCATTGTATAATTTATTGAAAGAGGAGATTGGCTGTAGAATTCCACAGGCTATAATCCTGTCCACTCATGCTACATTACTCTGGACAGCGCCCTTGACATGGTGATATTGTAGAAGTGCTCAAGTGGACAGCATCTAATTAGCAGGAGGCTGACAAACACTCATACCAGAACCAGTGCAGCCCAGGTACAAGCCTGCACCAAGCTGCTAGGAAATTTGTTTCCAAGCCCAAGGTATGTGGGGTGAACCATGACAACAAAGTGTTGGGATCCCTAACACCCTCAGAAACACACTGAATTGGCCCTGGATGGTCCATATTGTAATTGGGCCAGATTACCAAAAAATAAATGACTCACACTGTTCCTTTGCGAGTCCAGCTGGCTTCCCTGTGTTAATAGTATGTAAATTATATTGTTAAGGTAAACACATAAAGGGCATTGATTAAGTACTTAGAGCACTTATAAAGGGAGACTGCTGGGACACTGGGTTGGTTGGTAGGAAGCAGACATATGTAATGCTGCGTTCTGTGAATAAACCTGTTATCAAGAAAAGTAATAGTCTCTAATTTCATACTTCAACTGGCCTGGGATCGATATAACACCCTGGGCCTGGGGCCCTCCACCCCCCCCACACGGTGCTATTCATTGGTTCCCTTGAAGAAGCCAATACAACTCTTCCCACTTGGCACACTGGCCCCAGTTATGGTGGTTTCTGTGGAGGGAGATCACACCCCTAGCCCTGGCCCTTGCTGCCATGGGGAAGGGGTGGAGGAGATTCCAATCTTCCAAAGGCCCCACAGGCTCTGGCAGCAAAGCCCATGATCTGCTGTATTCATGTCCTAGTCTTCGGTCATATTCCCAGTGGAGTTGTGGTGTGAGTGTATTAGGAAGGCTGTGTAATTTCAGCCCTTGTAAGATGAAAGTATAAAATAAATCTCAGATACATAATTAATAACAACAAGAATTTGTTGCTGCTTTATAGTGTTCACATATATATATAAACTGTTGATGAAAGGCAGGGCAATGGAGAAAGAGCAGGGGAGTGGAACTAATTGGATAGCTCGTTCAAACAGCTGGAATAGGCACTGTGGGCCAAAGGCCTTTGGCTGTGCGTTATGCTCTGCTCCCGTGATTCTTCCGCTTAATATATTATGTAATTTTGCAATACAGCACTTATTTCAATTGATGATAACAGTGGGAGGAGAATGGTGTGTAACATACTGTTCATGCCACCTCACTGCATCATTTATGGTGGCTATGCTGATTTCAGGGACTAGCCATATAAATACTGTGGCTACAAGAGCAGGTCAGAGGCTAGGAATCACGCGGGGAGTAACTCACCTCCTGACTCCCCAAAGCCTGTCCACCATCTACAAGGCACAAGTCAGGAGTGTACTGGAATTCTCTCCACTTGCCTGGATGAGTGCAGCTCCCATAACACTCAAGAAGCTTGACACTGTCCAGGACAAAGCAGCCGCTTGATTGGCACCACATCCACAAACATTCACTCCCTCCACCACCGATGCACAGTAGCAGCAGTGTGTACCATCTACAAGATGCACTGCAGGAACTCACCAAGGCTCTTTCGATAGCCCCTTCCAAACCCACAACCACTACCATCTAGAAGGATAAGGGCAGCAGATAGATGGGAACACCACCACCTGGACGTTCCCCTCCAAGTCACTCACCATCCTGACGTGGAAATATATCACCGTTCCTTCACTGTCGCTAGGTCAAAATGCTGGAACTCCCTCCCTAACAGCACTGTGGGTGTACCTACACCACAGGGACTGCAGTGGTTCAAGAAGGCAGCTCACCACCACCTTCTCAAGGGCAACTAGCAATGGGCAATAAATGCTGGCCCAGCCAGCGACGCCCACATCCCGTGAATGAATAATAAAAATAAATACCAAGCTATTGGAATAGTGCAATGGCTGTGGAGGCCCTGACACTCATTTTCAGAGATGGGCCTAGACCCTCTGCCCCTCCTCTGCTGATCTATTCTTGGGGGTGTTCCAAAAAAGCAGAAATGGGCCTGGACAACACGCACAGATACATTGTTCACAAGTACTCTAGGCGGCATGGGTTGCCCTGGATTCCTGCTTCCATTTGCATCAGTATTGTTCATGTTGGATGCAAAAACAGAATGCTTTAAGAATCAGGAAGTGGGCACCAGTCACACTCTCTCGCACTCGCTGTCTCAACAGAAGCTGGAGGAGTGAAAAGGCAAGCGACCTTAGAGCCTGTTGACCATTACTGTCCACAAGCGGACATTACTGCCAAGCACACATTACAAGCATTACAAGCACACATTACTGTCCATTACTGTCCATTACTGACCACTGTGCATCCAGCCTGCAGTTGTGGTACACTTCCTCCCCGTTAGCTGGTCGGATATGCACTAACATCTGGAATTTTGGTGGAAGCTGATTTCATAAAGAATTTTAAAGGGGTGTTGGATGTGGAAATTACAGGATTATGTCCAAAAACAGAGATGTAGGCTAATGTAAAACAACATGTGTTGCCCAAGAATAATTGCCCTTGAGAAGGTGGTGTTGAGCTGCTTTCTTGACCTACCGCAGCCTGTGTGGTGTAGGGATACCCACAGAAGCTGTTAGGGAGGGAGTTCCAGGATTTTAACCCAGCGACAGTGAAGGAACGACGATATATTTCCAAGTCAGGATGGTGTGTGGCGTGGAGAGAAATTGCAGGTGTTGCTGTTCCCATGCGTCTCTGCCCTTGTCCTTCCAGGTCAGGAGTTTGTAACCTATAGTTTTGGAGTCGCATGCGGCTCATTAAGGACCTTGTGTGGCTCAAGACCTTGATCGATCGAACCCATTTTGATGGTAGTTAACTGGCTTGCTTTGTTATTTTAAATTTTAATTCACATTGTAATTGTGACAGCGTATCATTTAATTAACAATTTTTTTGTAAAAACTTTTAAGATGTTGTTGAAATGTGCCTCTGTCTTGATTTTTATTATTATTGTCATTTGAGTAACAACATTGCGGCTCTTGAGATATTGCATTCGTGGCCAAATTTTAAAAGAATGGCTCTCTTGTAATTAAGATTCCTGACCACAGTTCTGGGTGATATCAGTTGTGGGTTTGGAAGGTGCTGTTGAAGGAGCCCTGGAGAGTTGCTGCAGTGCATCTTGTAGATGATGCACACTGGTGCATGTCTGCCATTTATTTATCCTATGCATGCTCATTTTCTTTAAGCATATATGTAAAAAGAACATAGCAGCATAGGAGCATAGGATTTAGGAGCAGGAATAGGCCATTCGGCCCTTTGAACCTTCTCCACCTTTCAATAAGATCATGGCTGATCCACTCCCACTTTCCTGCCTGCCCCTCCATTACCTTTGACTCTTTTGTCTGTCAAAAATCTGTCTAACTCTGTTTTGAATAAATTCTATGACCCAGCCTCCACTGCTTTCTGGGGAAGAGAATTCCACAGACTAACGACCCTCTGAGAGAAAAACTTTTCCTCATCTCTGTCTCAAAAGGGAGACCTCTTATTTTTAAACTGTGTCCCCTAATTCTAGTCTCTCCCACAAGGGGAAATATCAGTCCAGTATCCACCTTTTCAAGTCCCCTCAGGATCCTGTGGGCAGGGTTTGCGCTCGGTGTGCAGGTACGCGCCCAACACACCTGAGCGTAAAATAGCGCGCGATGATGTCGGGCGAGCGTCCCTACGTCATCGCACACTCGCACGATATTTCAGCCGGCAGGCGTGCGCAAGAGCTGGAAGCACACCCGCCGACAATGAAGAGGCCGATTAAAACCATTAATGTATAATTAACACGGATTCTTCGCTGCCTGTCCAACGTTACAGTCGGCGAGCAGGCGAATTGGCCAAGCGGCCTTTGGATCATTGAGGGAATCTCCTCCAAGGGCGGGATGAGGTTTCCGATATTAATTTTTAAAATATATAAAAGTGCTGGGGCAGAATTTTTATGACCTGTATGTTAGGTGAGCGAGTCTGATGCGTGGACATTTTTTTTTTCGCAATTTAAAATCTTTATTTGATGGATTCAAATTCTTCAGTTCCCTGAGGCAGCTCTTTGCCTTCAGGGAGCTTTCATTGTGCACTCCCCCCCCGCGCTGACTTCAGCACTCGCCCTCCTCCCGCCCCCACCCCCAGCAGCGCTGAGCCTTTCCGCGCACATTTCACGCTGCTGGGCATCAATTGGCCAGACAGTGTGAAATCGCGGTCAGGGGCCGATTGCCAGCTGCAGGCTGTTTCCCAGCCACTCCCAGGCCTGCCCACCCGATGACCTCAAAATTCAGCCCTATATGTTTCAATAAGATCATCTCTCATTCTTCTAAACTCCAATAGGTATAGGCCCAACCTGTTCAACCTTTATAAGACAGGCCCCTCATCGCAGAGGTTTGCTTTGTTTCAGGTTATTCATTGAAATCTAACTTCCATCTTTGTCCCTTGAAGGACACCACATTTGGAATGATTTTACAAACATTTACTCTCAACGAGGAGACTGACCGACTGACCAGGAGTATCAGGAAATCACTGACGCACAATCTGTGATTCTTCCACATATGGTGAGAACAGTGTGGACAGCATGTCCTCAATTTCAGAATATACCCATCAGCCAGTCAAAGCTCCTAGTTAATAGTGCCTCAGTAATCTCAGCTCAGCAGTAGGTGAAGGCACTGCCCATTCGAGCATAAAGCCACATACAGCAGGAGGCACCAGCTTCAACTTCCGGTTCAATGCACAGGTGCATGGAGCACAAGAGGGCTGAACTACACCCTAGTAACAGGCCGGATCATCGGGAGAGAAGAGAAAGGGAAGGAAATGAGAGAAACGGTATAATAATCTCAGTAGCTACATGAAAATAAAATCAAGGATGCCTTAGAAATTATAAAAACGCAACTGTGATCCAGTCAATGTTAATGAATTCCAATGATTCTATAAATTACAGCATTTCATTAAGTGGTAGAAAATATTTGGCAGGATTTCTGGAAATGAGTAAAGGAATTAGAGCTCAGCTGAAATGGCCCTAATGGTATTCACTTTACTGCTGAAAAGTCACACAAAATAGCAACTTAGCTTTTATGAATTTTTCCCTGCATTAATTGTTGTTTTAATTGTTAGTTATCCACTTATCTGGGTGGTAAGGCTTTAAGCTTGCAAATGAGACGCAAGGTCAACTGGGAATCAATGATAAAAATGCTCAAAGCAGATAATACACCATTTAGACAATTTCAGTTGTAAGAAAGGACAAGTGCTGAATCATTACTCCTTTACTCTGAGTAAGGTTATGGTGTTGGAATGTAGCCAATGTGTCCATATGTTTCTTTAGTTATGAGTGAATCAGCCTAATTCAATTCAAATCATTCCAAATAAGAAGAAAAAAAGGAAGCTTTCTTCAGCTGATCCCTCTCCCCTCATTGCCAATGTTACTAAAAAGCTGCAAATCCCAAGTGAGCCTAAGCCACTGATCTAACTTTTGTTATTACTAATTCCTAGTCAAACATCCCAAGAATTTTCTTAGTCTCCTGGAGTCCCACAGACAGTCTCCACCCATTCTGTCCGCAATTAGCTTTTCATACTCCACCCCATTCAGCACCACTCACCATGTTTTGTAGTCTCCTGTTGGTTACCCAAGGCAAGGAGAGCCTGGTTTAATCCTGGGGAGATGGTAAACTCTTGGGAGATTCCATAATCGTTCACAAAACAATTACAAAGTTTTGGAATCTTTTGCGCCATTGGCCTTTATCTATTGGAAAGCAGAAGGGTAGTTAGTCAGGAGAAGAGTTCACAGGGAGAGCCCTCACTAATAATCCTGTTATTCACTCCTCCCAACTTGTTGTTTCGTTCCCTCTTTACCTATCTGCTTTGAGTGTGAAAGTCTATCAGCGATGGAGGGTTATAGGCTACAGAAAAGCCTTCTCCATGGTTTCTCTCACCAGGACACTGAGAATCATAAAGGTGCTCCTTGTGACATCTTCCAAATGTACCTTTTATTTGCAATTACATTTTGAAGAGATGAGTTGAGAGAAATTAACTAATTTTGCATTGAAAAGGAGTTTTTTTTTAAAAAGTCTTGCCAATTACTGAAATCTGGGGGTCAGGCCGGAGGTTTATTCAAACAGTTTATAGGGAGGAAAGTTGAAAGGCCAATATTTAGTAATAATAAACATGATTGTAAAAGTACAAACTTTTTTTTTGAATTATCTTAACCATAACCCACAAAGGTGAGAATGGTGCCTTAAAAGGTAATGGAAGCAGTTTCAATAGCAGCATTCAAATGGGAATTGGATATAAACCCGAAAAGGAAGCATTTACAGGATTATGTGGAGAAGCAGGGAGAGGGGACTGAATGGATTGCAAAGAGCCAGGACAGATACAATGGGCCGAATGGCTTCCTTCTTTATTACAAGATTCTATGATTCAAGTATTGCTGAAAAAAGAGACATGTTGAAGCTTTTCGTCTTGCACTCACAAATGTCCTGATGAGTGAGGGGACTATGACTCTATAACCGTTTTCCATGATTCAATGTACTAGCAAAACATTTTAACACGGCATCAATAAGACCTCCCCACTCATCACCACCATTTGCTTTTCACTTAGGCACTTTGAAACAGCACTGAGAAACAAGAATAAAACAAAAACTCCTAATAGGGGTTCATTGCATTCTTCTTGATGCTATTTAGGGACATAAAGCCTGTCTCTGATCTACCAAATACAGGGCACGGGATAAGATTTAAAAATACAACATGCTAAACCTGCTTGTTTCTTCTCTGGGCAGAAGTCCCAATTCCTGTCTACAAAACATGCAGGCTCTGGTGTGCCTATTGATATCACAAGAAATCTACATCCAAACAACCTAATAAACAGCAACTGTCCCCAGACTGTGGTAAACCTTATTACACTGTCAACGAAAGCCCACAAAATATATGGAACATACTCTGACTTCTCAAACACTCTGAATATACCTGTAGCACTAACGTGCTCTGTACAGAGACGCCCACAGTACATCTGCTGGCTACTGTTACAGTGCCATAGCTACGCCATTACACAACAACGACAGTGACAATCTTATACATAAGTGAAAATATTATTCTTGTCCCCGCCCCCTGGAAGATTTATAATTTACCAGGAGGTCACCAAGAATAAAACAAAGAAACACACCCTGATCGCTAACGTCGCCATGGAAACTAATTCTTTTCATGTTACTGCACTAATACGGCATTTATATAAAATAAAAATAAGTTTCTGACTACCTCTTGTGAGCTAACCTGCTGGCAGTGGCAATCACATGACCATTCGAAATGGTTGCATTCCTTCTGATTTCCAATGCTCCGCCATTGGCGGCAGTGATTTCAGCTGCCTGGGGCCTAACCCCAGGAATTCCCTTCTTAAACCTCCCCCACCCTCTCTCTTTAATCCTTGAAGATGCTCCAAACCTCTTTGACCAAGCTTTTGGTCATCTCCTATGTGCTCAGTGTCAGATTTTGCTGGATAATGCTCTTAGTGAAACAGCTTGGGACAGTTTCCTGCATTAAAGGTGCTATATAAATGCAAGATACTGTTGTTTGGTTGTAGTATTACTTTGTGGTGATTTGGCAAGAGTTCTTTTTGAGGAGCTGCTTTCTTTTAAAGTTTGTGGGAAGAACCTGAGAAAAATCTCAACCGTCATCGGTTGCTGCTTTATGTGTGGGAACTTGCTCGTTGACTTTGAATGCTATTATTGAGCTATGTGATGTAAACCCTCGTCTGTTATTGGTCTATGAAAGCTCTACTCATCAGTTATTGATAGTCAAATGACAGCGTGATAACATGCAGTGATTTCCGCAAATTTTTCTTGGACTACAAAAAGGAAATTTACATATGTGAACGGATCATAAGCGGAAAGTAAAGCCTGCACTTATATAGCACCTTACCACGTATTTGGAATGTCCTAAAGTGCTTCACAATCAATAAATTAGTTTTGAATCTGGCTGAAAAGAGAGACAAGTTAATGAAGCTTTCGCCTTGCAGGCGTCAGGACAAATGCAAGAATGCCAAATTTCAATCACAATTTTACTACAGGAGAAAAGGCTGCTGATTGGTTGGCAAGTCGACTCTGATTGACCGAGATGTTGCCATGGAGAAAGCAACAGGGAACAAAGTTGCCTTCTCCATGGCTACACATCAGCCAGTCAGTGTCAACTTGCCAACCAATCAGCACCCTTTTCTCCTGCAGTATAAATCGTTGTGATTGTTTGAAATTTGGCATTCTTGCATTTGTCCCGATGGGTGTAAGGTGAAAGCTTCATTAACATGTCTCTCTTTTCAGCAAGATTCAAGTTCCATCAAATGACAATTAATTTTGAGGTGTAATCACTTTTGAGAGTTATATTTTTTATATCATATTCATAAAATTGATAGAGATATTTAGTACAATCAGATAAACAATAGAATAGCAGGAAGTAAATAAATAAGTCCAGTACAATATCAACACATTAAATGTATTCTTTTTACTGATGAAGAACCACAGGAGATATGCTATTACTTAAATAGCATTTCACCTTTTGAACACTTTAAAAATAATTTTGCAATATGATTTAACTTGTTAATAATCAGTGAGTAATATATTGCCTGGTGCATACCTGGATTTACTTCACTTGTACACGTCCATAATGTTCCTGAATTAAAGACTCAGGAAGTATTCACACGAGTACCAGTAAAACAACTCCTATATCCTAACCAAATAAAACAAACAAAAAGAAAAGATTATATCCAGGCTCATTCATTGCTCAGGCTAGAAGTTGTGTCTTATACGGCAATGATTGACTGAACCAAAGAAACCCAAGGGAGGCTAACAAAACCCTTTCGCAGCTGTTCCCCTTAGCATGAGGGCCCAGAAAGATTCCTGCATTCTGGCGTACTCTCGCCATAACTCCAATGGTGGTCTTCTACAACGGCCAGAAATTAGGTCAAGGCATGGATCCCCAGCTGTTGTCCCCATTGTTGTAAAGCAATGGGCAGGGACTCTGAACATCGGATTTCCTGCACCCTCATCTTCAGTGGAACCTAACATGTGGTCAATGAAAGTATGTCTTGTCAGATCAGGTGTAACAGACCATTAGGGCGCTAGTGAGGGGTTCAGGCTGGAGCCAAAGCCTTCAAAGGCAAAGGCAACCCAATTTTCTTTAAGCTTTGAATCCACTTTTTTTTACCAGGGATGCCACTCGAGGCACCATAAAGTTTCCAGTGTGCCTGGTAATCCTTCCACCCGGACTGGTACCTTCTATCAGACTTTCTTGTCTTCCCAGTCTGGTGGGTGCCTTAGATTCACCTTTAGAAATGGTGTGGTGTCTGCCATTGACAACTCAAATCTGGGAACTTCCAAAGTCTACTGGTGTCATCAGCAAAGGCTCCAACTGGGCATATCTAGGCATTTACTGCTAAGATGAGCCAAACCATGGAGTCCGAGGGGTGATATCCATAAGTTTACAAGATCCAGCAAACATCTACCCCTGGCATCCCCAATTTAATTAAGAATGGAAAAATCCTTCTCTCCAAATTGATCTGACGAGATGACACAAATCGACATCAAAAATCTTTTCTTTCCATGGCAGGAAACCAGCTGCTCACTTCATTCGACAGGAACTCTTCTGTTTGATAGTTAGGAGATGTTCATTACCAAAATGAAACTTTCACTATGCAGAACTGTGGACAAGAGTGCCCTACAGATCCCACCAATCAACTTTTACAGATAGCATGTTCCTCTTTATGAGTAAATGCATTAAAAATATTTAACTAATGGGATTAAAAGGATAGTGACTGTATGGATATGAAATTTTCTAAGGGTCAGAAAGTGAGGAGGAGTGGTAAACAGGTATTTTTCAGACTGTGGGGTGTTCCCCAGGAATGGGTATTAGGACCATTGCGCTTTTGATATATATCAACGACCTGGGCTTGGGTATGCAGGCCATTGTATCAAAGTTTGAAAATTACATAAATCTCAGAAAGACAGTCAACTGTGAGTAGGATACTAAACAGACTTCAGGAGGATCAGCTGTTGAAATAGGCAGACACATGGCAGATGAAATTTAATGCAGAGAAGTGCAAAGTGGGACATTTTGGCTAGAAGAATGAGGAAAGGCAAATAAACTGAATGGTACAATTTTGAAGGGGGCGCAGGAACAGGGAGGCCTGGGGGTAAATGTGCACAAGGCAGCAAGGCAAGTTGAGAAGGCTGTTAAAATGCATATGGGACCCTTGCTTTATTTATAAAGGGGTGGAGATTACAAAGACAAAGAAGTGATGCTAAACCCCTATAAAACACAGGTTAGGCATCAGCTGGAGCATTGTGTCCAATTCTGGGCACCACACATGATTAAGGATGTCAAGGCCTTAGAGAGGGTGTAGAGGAGACTTACGAAGGATGAGGGACTTCATAGGGCATAGAGAGACTGAAGAAGCAGAGAAGATTAAGTGGAGATTTGATAGAGGTGTTCAAAATTATAAATTCAGAAACAATGTGAAGTTTGCAATGGCTTTCCTTCTACAGCTTTTCCAAAAATTGGTCATAGTTGTCCCCCAGCCACACCGTTCTTGTGATACTACTGGCTAGAATAAACAGAGCACAAAGTTTCACTGTCTGGGTAAAGGACAAGTATTGTTGGCCAACAATGTTCTCTAGTGGGTTTATAGTACGGATGGAGGCCATTCAGTCCATCTTACCTGTGCTGGCTCTTTAAAAGAGCTATCCAATTGTTGAAGTTACACGTGTGAGGTTGACTAAATTAACTTACCACTTATTCACCCATGAATTATTGAGCCATCCTCACTCATATAATTTAAACCGTATAGGATGTTTTATCAGACATTATCCTCTATTTTATAACGAATATTAAACAGATTTGTTTTCTGGTGCAGGTTTAGATCTGTGGGATAACAGTTTGTTGCACATGGTTTCTTAATGTTCATTTTGAAGGCAGCGTTTCAAACAAAATGTACAATGCCAAAATGACTAAATCAAAAAACCATACAGTACAGAGGTATCAATTAATACCTTTTGCTATCATAGATCACTCATCACAGAAGATGCAGAGTCTATCAAAGAAATTTGAGCTAGACTTAACAAGGGTCATGGCATTGTGAACTCACTCAAAAGAGTATGGAGCAGCCAAAACATCTCAATTACAACAGAAATTCACCTTCGGAAAGCCCTTTTTATGAAGAAAGGTTGGACAGGTTAGGCCTATACCCATTGGAGTTTGGAAGAATGAGAGGTGATCTTATCGAAACATATAAGACCCTGAGTGGATTTGATAGGGTAGATACCAGGAGCATATTTCCACTTGTGGGAGAGACTAGAACTAGGGGACACAGTTTAAGAATAAGTTGTCTACCATTTAAGATGGAGATGAGAAGAATTTTTTTTTTCTCTCAAAGTGTGGTTAATCTGTGGAATTCTCTTCCTCAGAAAGCAGGAGGGAGCTGGATCACTGAATTTATTCAAGGCTGAGTTAGACAGACAAGGGAGCCAAGGATTATGGGGGCAGGTGGAAAAGTGGAATTGAGACCACAACCAGATCCACCATGATCTTATTGAGTGGCAGAGCAAGTTCGAAGGGGTGAATAGCCTTCTTCTGCTCCTAGTTTCTATGCTCTGATGTTCCCTTGTGTGGCTGGTAACAATGTACGGGCTGCGAAAGCTGGACCATCAAGAAGGGTGACGAGGCTCGAGTGAGGGCATTTGAAATGAAAGGGCTCAGACAGAGATTACGTGTGTCACGGACGGACAAGCGGACAAACGAGTGGGTGCTCGAGAAAGCTGGTGTTAAGAGGAACTTATTTGAGGCAGTGATATCAAAGGAGCGGATATATTTATGGACACGGGATGTGAACAGGAGGAGAGAGCTTGGGAAAAGAGGTAATGTAAGGCTAAAACACCCAGAAAACGTGCACAAGGAAGGCCCAAGGACATGGACTGGCCTCTCTATGGGACAGGCAGTGAGGGCAGCGGAGAATAGAAATTGGAGAAAGATTGCTCATAATGTGGCCAACTCTTGGAACACGGACAAATGAAAGACCAGACAAGATAATACCAAGATCAGCAGATTTTGAACTAGATTTTTTCACCATTTCCCTACCTTTTGTTCTGGCTGCCATGAACACAAAGGCTTATGGCGTTACTGCGTCAACAGGTGGCATTTCTTGATTGTCAAAAAACCCTCTCCCTGTGTTTTAGAAGATTGTTATCATCCACCTGCCTTCCTGCCTCAATGTGATCTTCAGCACCCAGAAGTGAAGGCCTCGAGTGTGAAATTTCCCAGGGCCGTCATCATTCCTTATAGATCGCTCACCAGCTGCAGGTTACCTGACAAAATAAGCCTTTTCTTCTAACATCACATCATGAAGTAGCGAAAATACCTGGCTGATGTCAGTGTACACCTTCCTCAGTCAATAGAAAATGCAAATAGTGCAAGAGAACAAGACTGGGAGTGAGAAGGATTTTTTTTTACAGAACAAGTTGGTACGATGCAGAATGCACTGCCTGAAAGAGCGGCGGAAGCACATTTAATAGTAACATTCAAAAGGGATTTGAATAAATATTTGAAAAGGCAAAGTTGTAGGACAATAGTGAAAGTGCAGGCAGGTGAGATGGCTTGGATAACACTTTCAAAGAGTTGGCACAGACACAATGGGCTGAGTTATCCCCCTTCTGTTCTGTATTATTCTATCAGAGAGAAATTGGGTCAGTTTTTCACTTGACTTCTACCAAATATCTCGTTCTTCTGAAAACAATCCAAGATCACATTGTATAGAAAGTGTCAGAACAGGTGACCCAAACACTTCCAGTTCTGTTGATACAGATAACCCGATTCCACTGCTGTTTTGGATAGGGGAAATATCCGCACACTAATATTACTTTTGTCACCTGTGCTATGAAGGAAAGAACTTGCATTTATATAGCGCCTTTCGTGGCTTCAGGAAATCCTAGAGTGCTTCACAGTCAATGGAATACTTTTGAAGTGTAGTGACTGTTGTAATGTAGAGAAATGTTTGCTACATGGTAAATAGGCACCGATGCTCAAAGGCAAAACTCATCATGTCAGAGTGTTACCTGCCATTACTTTAAAACCAAGATGATTAATAGATATAGAACAAGGGATGCCCATGGTGGGTCCATTATTTTCTATGGTCTGTTGAATGTCATGGGCTGTACCCAAGATATTTGTTAATACAATAAGGGCAACTGGGTAAAAAAATCGAAAAGGGTAACTATGTACTTTCTCCTTGTCCCTGAAGAATATGAAACAGAATTTCCTATGATATCCTTCTTATATTCCAGGCCATATTGTTCAACTTTGACCAGTATTATTTTAAGACATTGATGTCTGAGGTCCCAGAAGGACACGTGCCATAATATCCTGAGTGCTTGATAGTCTACATTTATAGTTATCCTTTTAACATTCAATCCAATTAGTGGGACGAAAATTCCATTAAAAAATCTAAAACATCAAAAAAAAACCACTTAAATAAAACCAGAGCACTGTCTATCCTCACTGATCTGTGGCAAAATGGTTCCGATAAAAACATGTGATGAAGGGAAAGAAAGACTTGCATTTATATAGCACCTTTCGTGACCACAGAATGCCCCAAGCTTCTTTACAGCCAATAAAGTACTTTTGGAGTGTAGTCACCGCTGTAATGTGAGAAACACAGCAGCCAATTTGCACACAGCAAGATCCCATAAACAGCAATGTGATAACAACCAGATAATCTGTTTCTGTGAGGTTGATTGGAGAGGGGGTGGGGGGTGGGGGGGTAAATATTGACCAGGATGCCCGGGATAACTCCCTTGCCCTTCTTCGAAATAATGCCATGGGGTTTTCTTTACATCCATCATATAGGGGGGGCTTTGGTTTAATATCTCATCCAAAAGCACAACACCCCTTCAGTACTGCATTGGAGGGTCAGCTTTGATTTTTGTGCTCAGGACTCTGAAGTTGACCTGAACCTTCAACCTTCTGATTCACGAAGTCACCATTGAGACTTGTCAGATTAAATACTCAGTCTATGCCTATACTTGGCTCCAGCTACGGAAAAAAGAGGGTGCATTATTAACCTTTCACTAGATGCTGAAAGGCCTCCTGTTTAAGTATAACACTTGGTTGAAGTGGGGGGGAGGGAGACAACATTATGTAGGGCAGAATTTTTAAAAAATATGCCCACAGGTGAGACAGTCCTGCTGAATGTGGTCCGGCTTTCTGCAGTGTACAGCACCGCTCTTCACACTGAAGCTTATTTGCCCAGTTGGACCACTTTGCAATGTGAAACCTGGACCGCCCTTGGGTTTAGCAGGACCCTGCGGAAACCACGTTAAGCCTCTGCTGACAGGAGTAATTACAGCCCGTGTCGGCAGGGGGAGCTTCGAGAATGACAATGACGGAGGCAACTTGAATCTGAATCTTATTCTAATGTTCACACTGAGCTTGTATCAAGTACAACTGATCACAAAATATGTTGCCAATATCGCCGGCTCACAAGGACATTTAAATTGACAAATATCTAAACAATAGGTGCTCTACAGAAGTGCTGTGCGTTAATATTTTCTGTGAATCACACGATTTTTAAAAAAAAAAACTTTTGGAAGATTTTAATATATTTACAGATGGAATCTAATTAAAGTATTGTATTGCTCTCAAATAGTATACATGCAACTGCATGAAATGATAAAACTGATTGTATTAAGTGTAATCTAAACGGTTTGAAAAGCTTTGATCTATATTTAGTTAAATACACCAAGGTTTTAAGGTGACCTTTTTTGTCGTTTAAAGACGATTTGCAAGTTAATTTGGCTTCTTCGGGTTGCCTGTTGTGTAAATCAAACAAACTAGGTGTGGTTGCAAAACGCTTAGGATTCGGTTACGTATACAAGCCGGAATAAAGCTCCTGAAATTCACAGCCCCTGATTCTTGGTGTGAAATACATAGATATAGGAAGCCTATATATATATAAAAATAAATAACTTTTATCCTGCAGTCAGACGCTCTTTGATTCAGGTTTTCACGAAGTCTGCTACTCAGAGTCAGAATGTTACTCAGATTACTCTCCTTCCAATCCTAGTAGGACAGATTGACGCCCCGGTTAATGAACATCAATATTGTTTAATGACAAGGGATGGAAGGGTTCAATGGGACGCCAGACAGTTCCAATCCATACTGTCCCTGTCACTGCCCTCACCATTAGATAAAGAGGGGGCGAAATGAAAAATAGCTGGGGGAAAAGAATTATAACAAGGCACAGTAAGTAAAAGGGTAAACGACCATAATCACATTTCTGCTGCTTTTCTGTTGTTTTAATATCTCTAGCCAAAGGCTTCAGAGCACCGAAATAACAAGGAATTCATTCTAATTTGTGATAATTGTCATGAAGGCACTCTGATGTCTTTACTCCGAGGGTTGAGAGAATAATAAAATGCCGATGCCATTAACATCTCGCTGAGTTAAAATCAAACTAATTTGTCACATACTTTCTCAGAATAATAATTATTGTTTGGTTATTGGGGGCGGGGGGTGGTGGGTTGGGTGTGGGGGGGGTGAGATCTGGAGAGATACCAAGAGTCTATTTACATTACAAAGTGATTCCAGTCACCGAGCCCAGGCACTGCCAGGAAAATGATTTGATTCATCAGGAATTCACCTTGCCATTTACAAGATGTTGGGACAGGCGGGCGTAAGGATGCGCTGCTGAGAAAAAAAAACATAGGGTTTCATTTGAGAAATGCGAAAAGACAGCAACTTTCTAAAGGCCACCGTCCGCTCTATCAGACTGAAAGCGTAAATATCCTCTCCCCCTACACCCCCCCACCCCCCCCACACCCACTCCCCTCCCTCCCAGCCTCCAATCCTGGTTCCCAGCCCCGCAGTCAAAAAATACACGAGCAAGCCCTGTGTTGAGTCAAACTTCATGTTAAGGTGTGGATAGATGAACGCTGATGCTCATTAGTCCCTATACACACACAAGACTGTCTAAAATATGAACGAAAAGTAATTCAGGGCATGCTGCAATTATATGGGGACTGTGACTATTGAACGTTGGCTCATGTACTTTAAAATAACATTCTTGTCGAAGCGTCGTGTCCAATGAAAGCGCCGCACATGAAAAGCCAGACCTGTTCTCCAGAAACTGGGGGGGGAAAAAAACCTAATTGGAAACCCAATGTACAAATGGTTACCATTAGCAATTAAAGGGTTAAGTTTGTCCAAGTGAGCCTCGCAATGTTTGGCTGCCAGTTGTCTACTACTTTCAAGAATTATTTCTCCTCCCAGGAGTCTAATAAATGCAATCAATATGAGTATTGCACACAAGGCCTTGGAATATTATATTAATGTGCTGTGCAGTGACATTTCTTTAGCCAGAATTATGAACAAATTATAGGGAAAAGACCGAATTGGTATTTATCAGTTCTGCTTTTTTAATAAACGAATTCATAAACTTGATTTAATATTACCAAGCGGAATCAGTTGGAATTGATACATTTTAACACTAACGTGTTGAGTGTAAGTTCAGCAACAATAGGATTAGCTGGACAGAGATCATTCAGGTTAATGTTTGGTAAATGAAAGGCTATAGAATAATTAAAGGGTATTGGGCAGTTACTCTTTCTTATTGTAGACACTGGTTTTGTTGTCATTTTTTTTTGATGATTTCTGGCCTTTCCTCAGACGTCTTCGTTGTTGCTCAATGTGCAAAAAAAAAACCCAACAGGAAACAAAAAAAAAAGAATCGATTTTTCGACCTGCACTTGAACTCTCCTGAAACTGAATTTTCAATAGGTACAACGACCTTATTTTTTCCCTGTGAACTCCTCGAATGCTGGAAGAACAGAGATATTTATATTACCAGAACCATCTCTAAATAGCATTGGGGGCACAGTTTGCACATCAGATTTAAACTCCGGGAGTGGATGCAAGGCTGGGTTGTAAAGTTAGATCCTGAAATCCATCTCCGAATGTCTGCAAAAGGCTGCAAAGTGGAATCCATCCTTTTCTCCTCCATCTATTGAAACAGAAGTGTCATTGGTCTGTATTTAGCTGCGCTATTGATCCGGAAAGAATGGACAGTGCACATCGTGGGGCTGATCGGTGTACCCCTGACTAATGGAAGAAGTAATCAGATCTGCCTCTGAATTAATCACGAAATTAACAAATGACTACACGAATAATTTGATAAACCAATCCCTTGGCTGCCCATATTTTGTTTTTAAGCCCTAAATACTGCAGCTGGTGTCTTCAAGAGACCCCTACCCTCCCCTATGAGATGGAACTGTCACAAATACCCATTACATTTCAAATCAATCAACATTAAATGATAGGTACACGGATGTTACACTAGTTAGTCGGTAGAGCCTTTCAAATGTTAAGTTTATGTTTTAATCAAAGAGTACCTTCAACTAACACTTAATTCTGCTGAATTACAATTAATAAGGGCGATAGGGCTACAGTGCTGTACAGTCACTTCCACAAACCATGTTATACTTACAGACGCCGTTTTAGTATATTAAATAGATTGTTACTACGAAATGCATTATTCATTTTTTTTCCCAGTGGATTTGAATAGTCGCCTCAGCGAGTAAAATGAATTTGGGATTTTAAAAATAATTCGGGCATATCGCCCGGTTGAGGGGGGTGTGAAGGATCCAGGTTCCGAAATGGACAGAGACTGGATTATGCAGCAATTTAACACCCACAGCACCTGACACTTCAAACAAAGCAACTCAGCCCCCTCCTCTCTAACTTTATAGGAGTAGAAAATGTGCCTCTCCCACCCCCCCTCCTCCTCTTCCTCCTCCCCCTCCCCACTTCAACTCAACCCTCCCCCTCAGTGACCGGATTCCCAATTTAAAACCAGGCATCTCATAAACGCCAACTCGCTGATGTGAAATAGGAGGCAACTTGCAAATAGTACACAAACCACCAGAAGCAGCGGGGCTGCCTGGTTGTTAAATAACTAAAACCTGGAATCCTCGCCTTGAGAATTGCAGGTGAAACTTTACTAAAAATAGGAAAAAAAAGGGAACATCTTTCAGTTTGACTGAATTTAACCATTTGACCCCTTGCCCAGGTAGATTTGATCACAGCCCCAAATGATTGTATAATTAAGAATATTACAGATGACCTGATCAAGGTCATTTACCCAATCCCCAGCAGATACATAGTTATATATATTTCCAAAAGACGCAGCCGAAATGTTCCGTCTGTCAACTTGGAAAGAAATGTTCGCAATTTGGAAATCTTACGTGTTTAGGTCACCAGATTGAAGTTTTACTACGTGTTGTCAGATGCTTCGGACGATGAAATGAGTTGTCTAATTTTAAACACAGATGTATGCCTCAGAAAGATTCCCTCTTGCCAACAAAGTGACTGGCTGCAAAATGTGTTTTTTTTTTGCGCGAGGGATGGGGTATTATTTATTTACAGTTGATGAGGAATTTGCTTGGGAGAAAAGTGTCTGATCAGCGTGTATCTGAGCTTCGAATTGTCCATTTCAAAAAGGGGAGGTTTATCTGACATGGCCAGATGCCCAGGCACCACCTGTCGAGTCATCCGTCAAAAGTTGAAAACGGAGCTTAGCAGCACGAATATGTGGCCTTTCAACACAAAAAGACTGGGGCCCTAAAGCTGTGAATAAATTCCAGATAGGACCCCAAAAAAAAATGGGCATCAAATCCCACTAGATGCCAAAATACCTCTCGCCACTTTGCGACCACCACACTCCAGGGGTGTTGGTCTCCGAACGCCCGCTTAATTGTGAATTTTGTCCTTTTATGGATTTTAATTTTCTCTCTCCGGAGCCTGTTTTTAAAGAGGCAGCCACCAGCTTACACCATAGGAAGCTTGGAGAGAAATATTGTTCCCTTTTCGCCTAGCTGAACTTCTACACAAGGTTACAGGGATGACCCACAGGAGAGGATAGGAGTTTTACAAAGGCAGGGATTTGAAAGTTTTCCATAGATTTGTGTGGCATGTAAGTGTGTGTTTAGACAAACTGTCCTGAATCTCATTGAGCAGGCGTTTGGCATTTTAAAAGGCATCTTGAGGAAGCGTGCCGGCTTGATATCTCTGTGGGGCATTGCAGAATGGCTCAGAAATGACGAAGCGGCTCTTTAAAAGTATTTGACAAACAGGCGTTTCTGAGCCCAGCTTTCCCTTCTCTCTGGACGTCAGCATATTGAAGTTCAGAAAGAATCCCAAGCTGAAAGTTTATAAATAAGCCTTCTATCAAGTTCTACAGCAGGTGTGACCTACCCCCCCACCACCCCCCCGTCCGAAAACTGCAGGGTTTAAACCAGCTTCAGATGAATATCTCCACACTTGACACATGCACTGAGCATATTAACATTTGCCAGTTACACACAAGTTTAAGAGTGTGATGACCCTATCACTGCCAGATCCCAGATGACAGATATTGCTGCTTCGCCTAGGTATCGGCTATGGTGGTGAATTGCTGCAGACGGGTTATTGTTAACTCATTTTTAAATAGTCTCTTTTTTTCAATAATTAAGGCTAATGCCTTTGGTGCCACCATTTATTATGTTGATTCAGCTTTTCCCGTGTAATAGCAAACAGAAGGATAGGGACATTAACTTGAAACGAGGGAGCTGGAGGAACGCTCCCTGTCACAATGGCAATAACTATGGGAAGTTTTTTGTCCCCATGAAATTCAGACTAGCGTTTTCAAAATCAGAAAAAGGTTTCTGTTTAGATGGGGACTGGATCCTCCTTCGCTGTACAGGCGTGTGTAATCTCACATTCCTTCTAAGGCCATAACAGAGTTGAGTTGATGTTGTCAGCGTTAGAATATCTTAAGTCTTCTCCATCTCCATACTGCAAGGTGAACATCACTTCAGCCTTTTCAATGTATACTGTAAGAGACTTTCACACTGTCATTCTAAACAAGTGGTGTTAAGAGGCAGTTACTGACTCTCACCCTCATAGTTCAACCAGGCTGACCAGGAATCTCTGTCTTTTTGCACAGACTGGAAACAGTGTGATCAGGACTCATTTTCTTGTCATTTCACCTGCTTGTCAATGACACCTTCCCTTCAGGTGGAGAGAAACCAACTTAACCGCAGGTTCCTCAGTTGCTTGCAACCCCAATGCCAATGTCTCGGCTGGTCAGTGTTCTGCTTGTTGCAAGTCAAAAACATAGTGAGGATTTACACAGCAAGCCTCTGAAGTACAGAAACAGACACAAATAACTCAGATACCCACCAGACTGCCCCTCCCCACCTGAACTTTTAGTCATTCAGATAATTAAAATAGTGTTTCCCCCCAGACAGGAATATTCCAACATGGACGTATTACTATGTCAAAGGCACTACATAAAAAACAGTTGCTGTTGCTGCTGAACTGCACAGTCAACCTACTGCTTAACACAACATATCAAACAAAGTCTATATGGTCATGGGCTTGAGTTTATCATCAGGAACCAATCCCAGTATCATAGGATTGTAGCTGCCAGTCTGGTGGTAATAGGAAGCAAAGAATCCCAGTTTCAAAATGAGGAATGGTTTGTGAAGTGTGTGAGAGGGTTCTTGCCACTAAACAGCTTTCCTACAAAATGTGAAGCACTCATTTGTAAAAGGGTGATTAATGGAAATGAGTCACCTTGGTGTATATTCCTGATCCTCCTTGGAAAGTCACCTGAGGGACCAATGCACAGAGAAGCTCCAAGAAAACCATAGAAATGTACAGTACCAGAGGAGGTCACCTGAACCATCACGCCTGTGAATGGGATACACAAGTATTTAGAGAATCTGACTGCTCAGATTTTTGACTGAAATCACCACCATTTGGAAAAAAAGGGAAGACTTGGTTGAGTGCTTTTGGGATCAGAGATACAGTGAGAATGGATGTTATGTTGAATGGATTTCCCCAGTGTCGTGGCTTTTGAACACATTTGGTTGAAGGATCGCATTTCAAATGATCCAATTATTAATTGTAAGAGCTTTGCAAATTCATCTAAATTATAATATAATACCCATAACATGAAAATGCTGCATGTAGAGTGTTTCAACAATGTTTTTATGAAAACAAGTGTTTATGTACAGATATCAGTGAGATGGTATGGCTGCTTCTCATTGTCTACCCTTGTGTACTTGCATCCAAGGTGAGATAGCTAGCCTACCTAGCGCTGCACATTTGGGGGTTGTACTCTGCTCCCAGATCCTGGCTTGCAATTCACATTATTTCATGGATACCTGGGAAAGTCTCTATAGGTCTGTGGACCTCAGTTGGAGGATCATTGCCAAAGTCCACAGCATTTGTTCCACTGATCCCACAGTCATGTCAGAATTCAGCCTGGATTAAAAATTGTAACTATGTGATCCTTGTGATGTCAGTGAACATAAAAATGTGAATCTTAAACTTTAACAAAGCTAATTACATTGGTATGAGGGGAAAACTGGTTATGGTTGATTGGGTAACTAGACTAAAAGGTATGACGGTCAATGAGCTGTGGGAAACATTTCAAGAAACAATTCAAAATTTTCGACACAAATACATTCCATTGCAAATGAGCAAGAAAGATCCACCCTTGGCTCACTCAGGAAGTTAAAGATAGTATTAAAAACCAGCAAATGGCCACCAAAAAGATGATAAAAATAGAATATGAGAGTAAACTAACCAAAAATATAAAAGCAGATTCTAAGAGCTTTTATAAGTACATAAAAAGGAAGAGAGTAGCTAAAGTAAACGTTGGTTCATTAGAAGCCAAGACAGAAGAAATTGGGGAATGAGGAAATGGCACAAGCATTGAACAAATACTTTGTGGGAAGAATTATCCCCCTGTCGGAGGGGGAGTGAAGGAGTGGACGCAGGCAGGCATGCCTCCGATCGGTGCCCCTGATTGAGGGCGTGCCACGGTTTTACATGGGTGGGCCAATTAAGGGCTGCCCAGCGTGACGTCCTCCAGGAAGCGCTATGCACTCCCTGTGCAGGTGGGTGGGGGATTCTCTCAGCTGGGAGTGCGTTCTTTCGCACACGCATGCGGAAGAGCGCACTCATCTCCCTGAGGCTAAGTGCTGCCTCAGGGAGATCAGCTCCACATTTAAAAATGGTAAAGGAACAAAAACAAAATTCCCCTGACATGTCCCCTCATGTGACACTGTCACATGAGCTGGGACACGTCCATCACTTTAACTCTAACCTTTATTAAATTTTTAAAAACCCTCATGAAACCTCATCCCGCCCGTGGATGAGGTTTTCATGCTTTTTCTGAAGCCCGCCAGGGCTCCCGGCCTGCCCGCCAACCTTAAGGTTGGACGGGCAGGTCCATTAATTATGTCAATTACTTTTTAAATGACCTCAGTAGGCCGTTGACAGGTCGGCGGGCGTACAGCTGATTTGGCTGCGCCCCCGCCGACCTGAAAATTGAAGTGACGCGGGGTGACGTCGGGAGTTCCGCCCAATGTCATCCCGCATCATTTTACCTGTCGGCAAGCAGGCCCCGCCCCCCGCTCACCAACCTAAAGATCCTGGCCTGTGTCTGTCTTCACAATAGGAGACACAAGTTGCATACCAGAAATAGAGGGTAGAGAGAAACAGAGTTAACGCTTTGAGTCCGTATGACTCTTCTTCAGCACTGAAGAAGTCTCACAAACTCGTAACATTAACTCTGTCTTTCTCTCCACAGATGCTGCTTGACCTGCTGAATTTTTCCAGCATATTTTGTTTTTGTTTCAGATTTCCTGCATCCACGGTATTTTGCTTTAATCAGAAGTAGAGGGTAACCTATCGGCTAAAAAGAGTGGAGAAATTAAGGTAATTAATATCAGCAGAGAAAAAGTATTGGAAAAACTTAAGGAAGTAAAATCGGACAAATCCCCAAGACCTGATGGCCTGCTCCCTTTGGTACTAAAAGAGATAGCTGCTAGCTATAGTTTTCCAAAATTCCTTAGCTTTTGGAATGGTCCCATAAGATTGGAAGTTGGCAAATATAACACCACTCTTCAAGAAAGGAGGAAGTAAGAAAACAGAGGCAATTTGCCAAACATCAGTTGTTGGGAAAATGCTGGAATCTATTTTTAGGAAGTCTTAACAATGCACTTAAAAAAGCAGAGTATGTTTCAAACAAGTCAACGTGGTTTTACTAAAGGGAAATCCTGTTTGACAAATTCATTAGAGTTTTTTAAGGGTGTAACTAGTAGGGTAGATAGAGGGGAAGCAGTCAATGTAATGTACCCGGATTTCCAAAAGATATTCAATAAGGTGCCGCACAAAAGGTTAATAGACAAGGTAAGAGCTCATGGAGCAGGGGGCAATATATTAGCATGGATAAAGGATTGGTTAACGGACAGGAGGCAAAGAATGGGCATTTTCAAGTTGGCAGGCTGTGACTAGTGGAGTGCCACAAGGGTCAGAGCTGGGCCTTCAGCTATTTACAAGCTATGTTAATGACTTGGATGAAGAGACAGAGAGTAATGTATCTAAGTTTCCTGATAATACCAAACTAGGTGGAAAGGTAAGCTGTGGGGAGGACACAGAGAGGCTGCAAAGGCATATAGACAGGTTAAATGGGTGGGCAGCAAGATGGCAGACAGGGTATAATATAGGGAAATGTGAAGTTATTCACTTTGGTCGGAAAAATAGAAAAGCAGAATATTTTTTAAAAGGTGGGGAACTTGTAAATGTTGATGATCAAAGGGCCTTGGGAATGCCCATACAAAGAACACAGAAAGTTAGCTTGTAGGAGCAGCAAGCAATTAGGAAGGCAAATGGCATGTTGGCCTTTGTTGCAAGGGGACTAGAGTACAGGAATGAAGAAATCTTGCTACAATTAGACAGGACTGGTGAAATCCCATCTGGAATACTATGTGCAGTTTTGGTCTCCATATTTAAGGTAGGATATACTTGAATGTAGGCAGTACAGCGAAGGTTCTCTAAATTGGTCCCTGGGTTGTCCTGAGATGAGAGGCTGAGTAAATTGGATCTATGCTCTCTTGAGTTTAGAAGAATGAGAGACAATCTCATTGAAACATACAAGATTCTGAAGGGGTTTGATAGGGTGGACACTGAGACATTGTCTCTGCTGGTTGGGGAATCTAAAACACAGGGGCACAGTCTCAGGATAAGGGGCCGATCATTTAGGACTGAGATGAGAGAAATTTCCTCACTGAAAATGTTGTGAATCTTAGGAATTCTCTACCCCTGAGGGTTGTGGGTGCTCCCGGATACATTTAAGGTTGGGAAAGACAGGAGGGATATGGGGAATGGGCAGGAAAATGGAGTTGAAGCCCAAGATCAGCTACGATTGTGTTGAATGGCAGAGCAGGCTCAATGGGCTGTATCCTGCTCCTTGTTCTTGTGAGATAATTGATCTCACTGGCTATACGAGGCAATGTCATAAATGCATTTAAAAAGAACATATTTAGGGTGTAAACACATAGCAACACGATCATTCTCCCCTCGGTGTGGCCTGGGAGGTGCAGGCACAGGATTGTACCTCCCATTAGCAAAAAGATGAGTTGCCGCTCTTGCAACCGCAAGAGGTGCCATGTGGAGGGGAAGTGGGTGGGGAGTGGAAAATCAGAAGGCCACTCGCTCTGCCTGATGACTCACTTCCTGAGAGGAAGCCACTTGCCTGTCCTCTCATTCATGGCATGAAGGTGAAAGAAACAAATCATTTAGAAAAGGATAGCAGCTCCTCCGCTAACCCCCATGTAATTCTAAGGTACACACATGCTGGATTTCAACCGAGCATCTTAAGCTGTAAATTACTACTCGATATCCACTGTATATCTTTTTGCCAAGAATATGGAGCTAATGTTCTCACAGCCTATCTGCTTTGTGCTGTAGATTGTCTTTTCCACTTCCCAGCAAAATGTAGTAATTGAATCTAATAACAGTATTTTACAAATCTTTTCATTGCAGGTAAAAGGACACCAATGACTTTTCTGGAGAATGCACATTCTAATATTTCAGTATCAATTCCTATTCAGTCAATTTCCTGAAAAGTGAGTAAAATTGATGGTAAGGAGGTTATACAAACACATAAGGAGTACACACAGACCCTTTGACATGTAGCTATGTACAGTATGTGTAAAAAAGCTCCCTGCATCAGTACAGCACATAGAGAACCAGATAGAAAATTTACTCCTGAAAGCCAGTATTTGTAAAATGTAGACAGGTGAAACAAAAGAGATGTTGCTTCTCAGCGATTACTCAGCTTTTCTATTCAACAGTGTCAAAGGCTAATAAATATTTCAAACTAATGTGTATCAATGCAGCTTCTGTCCTACTTGGTGTCTGTTCTCTCAGCTTTCAGGCAAGGACAGGTGCAGAGGATGAAAAGGGATTTCATTTCTAACCAGCTTTTTGTGACACTAAGAAAATCTGAGACCCTAAAACCCCAATCCCCAGACTTTTGGACAATAATCAATTTCAGCTCAGGCACTGGCAGTGACATGGCAATCATATTTTCATATATAAATCAAGGTTGAGCAAAGTAAACTGGCATCATTCGTGATATATTCTCCCGATGACAAAAAAACAAATACAATAAAATTATACCCCAGCGTTATTTAATTAAAAAGTGTGAACGATGAAGCAGAAACGAGTCCTGGTCCCAGTTCCACACACTCACGCTTACACACACAAATGCAATCTGTCTCCCAGGATCACTTTAAGGTCCCTTTGTGCAGATGACCGTTATTTTTCTATATTTCTTTTTTCATATTGTTGCAAAGACAACGCACAGATTAACTGCCATTCTAATGCTACCATAATGTAATACCGTACAAAGCTTATTAATCGTGAAGAAATAGCCCTGCTGAATCAACAGTATGCTTTTAATACACTCAATGTCATTGGGAATAGGGTGGGTTGATTTAAAAATATAAAGAACTGTTTAAGGAGGCAGTGCTGAATTCTTGTTTAAGGATTCTACTGAAATAAAGAGTTTGACCTGGGAAGCTGCAGTGTGAGAGATTTCTTGTGCGTTCTAAGTTTAATCCCTGTTTCAAACTGCAGTTCTGGCCCTTGTGTGTGCTAAATCAGATGACATATTGATTTAATCCTTTCATCAGTTCATATTATTGTGACATTCAGAGAGGCACTCTGCCGACTATCTTCCAAATTCTGTTTTATTATTTGACATATCTTTTTCAAAGTTACAGTAATAGAGCACATGAGAATGGAGAAAAAGATATTAATTGGTCAGCAGCTGCTGTACACATATTTTATATGGATTACTCAGCACTGCTTTCATGGAATGTTTGAGATAAGGGGGCATTTTGCTAAGTGCAATTTCCTGATATGCAAGGAATTTGTATCTCCAAGTCTCCATAAAACAAGAACCTGCGAAGAGAGTACAATGGCACTGGCAACACAAAAACAATACAGGATTGACTAGTGCGGTGTATTACAAGGTCATGAAGGCCATTCAGTCCAGCGCATCTCATCCATCCAGAATCTACAATCCCCTCATCATAGTAACATTTTGTTCCACAACTCGTGTCTCAATGTGCACAGATTGGAGAATCTTCAGACAATGATCCAATTCCATGTTGAAAGACTCGATGGAACCTGCCTCCCCCACGCTCTCAGGCAGTTCATTCCAAACCCCAACTACTCGCTAAAACCGTTCTATCATTCTAACAACCTCCCCTGATATTCACTTATGTCTCTGTATGTGCGAAGAAGGAGCTCCTGATGTCAAACCTGAAGTTAGGTTTTCACCAATGTGAGCAGTACCCCTTATCCACCTCCTTTAGGAATCAAAGAGTCCAACGAGTTCCAATTTTTCCTTGCAACTCTGTCCTTTCCCCTTCTTAAGGTTTTGAGTTCATCCAGCGCTTCTTTCAGAACTGGGGTGGAC
Organism: Cetorhinus maximus; assembly: GCF_964194155.1. Classification (NCBI taxonomy): domain Eukaryota; kingdom Metazoa; phylum Chordata; class Chondrichthyes; order Lamniformes; family Cetorhinidae; genus Cetorhinus; species Cetorhinus maximus. The sequence continues at coordinate 4,934,132 of NC_135893.1, forward strand.
ACCTCCGAGGAAGAAAAGGAAAACCAAATCTCTGAGGTAACTTACACTGCTAGATAATAAAGTTAGTCTTAACCATAATATTTACACGGCACAGAATGTAAATGATTTTGTCTACGATTTACTTCATTTAAGGAGAATTTGATGTGAAGTGTGCTTCACGTTGGTACTCACTAGCGAAGTTCACAGGACAGACAGAGCCTGAATTCCACACCTTCCACTGTCCAGCTGAGTTGATCAAAATCCTCGTTTGGTTTGATTAAAACGTTCTAAGAAGCAACTCACTGGTTCTGCTGAAAGACATCAGTCTCATTAATGTTAATAGCCCCTTGAAATCACTGCTTTGTGATTGTAAAATACCTAATCCCCATTGGAAAGAGATATTAACTACATTATCCACAAAAGAGTCCATAAAGTGAAAGTGGCAAACTGCTAATGAAAAATATTGTAATATTGTAATATTACAGTGCCTCTCAAGTGAGGGAGCTCTCTCTCAGTCGTCTCAAATATCCATTACCTTTCTACATCAACCTGGCAACCATAATGAGGGCTCACTGATGTGAGAATGAAGTTGGTTTTTAAAAATATATATTTAATGCAAAATAAATATAAAGAAGGGAGGCACAAAGGCTGTAATTCAAATTATAAAACCATTTAAACTACACTGAGATTAGAAACTTGCAACTCTCTGTCAACTACCTGCAATTCTTTATTAGTGTTGAGTTGGGTGAAGGTCTGGTACTTTTGGTAAAGTTGCCAGAAGTTTTGTTCTTAATTTCTTGATTAAATTTTGTTAATATGATATTTATTCCTTGATTATTAATATTTTTGATACGATGGACCCATTGGTGCAGTGCATTACTGGTTCGATGTGCATGAGACAAAAGTGCCAGACATGCTAAGTAGTTACTTCAGCAAGGGCTTTGTTAAGACTTACTCAGCTGACACGAGTGAAAGAAATACTTGCGTTTATATAGCGCCTTTCACAACCACTGGACTCCTCAAAGCGCTTTACATCCAATGAAATAATTTTGAGTTGTAGTCACTGTTGTAAAGTGGAAAACCTGGCAGTCAGTCTGCGTACAGCAAGCTCCCATAAACAGCAATGTGATAATGACCAGATCATCTGTTTTTGTGATTTTGTTCGAGGGATTAAATACTGGCCAGGACACCGGGAAGAACTCCCTGGCTCTTCTTCCAAATAATGCCGTGGGATCTTTTACAATCCAGCCAAGGAGGCAGATGGGGCTTTGGTTTAACTTCTCATCTGAAAAAACAGCACCTCTGACAATGCATTGCTCCCTCCGCACTGCACTGGAGTGTCAGCCTTGATCTTGGGCTCACATCCTAGAGTGGGACTTGGACCTGGAAGCTTGTGACTCAGAGCCAAGAGTGTCACCAACTGAGCCACAGCTGACACAATGGAGAAAATTAGTGCGATTAGATAACTTGTAATCCTCTCACACACTTGATTCTAAGAGATGATAGGCATTTTGAGTGTGTATAGAAATGTGGTTACAGACAGCACTTATATGACGAAAATGCAAAGTAGTAATCTCAAGAGGGTCCCAAGACAATGAAAGCTGATCTCAGCCACTGCAATGTTGGTGCATTCCTACAATTAAACCTAGAACCCCTTGGTTAAGGTAGGGGAAGATCACCCAGGGTTCCTGCTCCTGACTGCTAGTCAACGACTCCTGCTGGATAATGCGTATAAATGAATGTTGGATGAAGATGGATCAAGCTGAGCTGCCAAAATGCCCTGTCTAGGCTAGCACATGAAGGATGGCTCGCTAGACTAAATTGCTGGCAAAACTCACATGACTCAGAAGAGGGGAGCAGAGAATTAAAAATAAAATGGCAATTACATTTGATATTTAGTTCTAGTTAAAGCTGCATTGTTCCATAAAGAATAATATTTGATTTAAAAATGCGGCATTAAAACAGCGCTGTCACCAAATCGGTAATTCTCACATGTGCTACTCACAGTCCACAGTACAGATGTCAGAACCTGGAGAAAGGTCATCGACCTGAAACTTTAACTTTGTTCCTCACTCCACAGATGCTGCCAGAGCCGCTAAGTAATTTCAGCGTTTCCTATTTTTAGTACAGATTTCACATCTAGATGTCCCAATTTACACTCTAAAACATCTTGACAAGGGGGGACAGTTTCCTCTCGAATACAAAATCATAAACTTGTTCTTTACAAGTCTATATCCATATTCCACAGTTAAACCCTTTCCCAGTAATATCTACTTTTTTGTACTCTTCATCTCATCGTTAGGTTTGCTTCATCTATATACCCATTTGACATTAGGATTTCCAATTAATGTGTAATTCTGCAACGGTTAATAACTGTCTTTAATACTTTCTGGCAGCCATTTTTCTGATAAAACAAATACAAAGATTTGCTTTCAGCAACTAGACAGTTTCTGGCAACAGATTATTGCCTTCATTCATAGACTCCCACCAAGAAAGATCAGAGTTGGATGGGAACACTTCACCTCATCTGAATTAGTGCCAGCTCTCTGAGTGTCTTTCTCATCCTCTTTGGCAAACAGTTTACATTGGTGGTATTGGAGTGAATCAGATAGGAACTTCATTCTTAACTAACGTGCCGGTGTTAAACTTGCCCCATCATTCTTATACCTGGGGTGGAAACACATTTGTCTAATCGCCTGCCAGAGTATTCGTGTGCAATCCCTATTGCAGGTGTTTAAACTCCTCTGGTAGTGGACCGGTTACTTTACAGGATAACATTCCTTTGTGCAGTCTCTTTATGCAATCGTTAACGTGGTTATCTGAAATGGGTGAATCACTGTGTTAAAATCGTGCACCAAGGAATTTTCCGTGAATGTGTTAAGTAGCATGTCACCAGAAAAAATGCAACCACACTAAAATCCTTGATCTCAGTTGGCTATATTTGAACTACTTTAACATCAAGATCAGAGAGAGAGTCAATCTGGGCCCCTGTTACTTCCTGAGTCAAAAAAAAGTGTCTCTCTGGAGTCAGAGGAAGGATACAAGGAGTAAGAAAATAAAAAGTGTGTTTTAAAAAGCAGAAAAGCTCTCCTCTCTGTCGTAGCAGTGCAGTAGAAGAAGTTATTAGCCCAATTACACTTTATCCAAGCAATCCTGCTGTCTCTGTTGTACTTAGCACATCAAACATTTCATTGTAAATCCAGAAGTTTATTCTTTAATAACCTATAGTCAACAAAACTTTCAAGACTATAATTTAATATTCTAAGTTTGTTCAAAAATTGCCCATTAAAATTATTCAATTGAATCAGAGCCTTGCAATTCATGGTCAGCCACCTGCTGTGTACCCAATTTGTCTAAATTATCAGATCTCAGCTCTAATCATTTTATATTATTCATTTGCAGCATCGGGAAAAATATTAAAATTCGTGTCTTTCATGAACGTGCCAACTGCCATTTGCAGCTTTGGAGAAATCATTAGCAAATCTTTTTTTACCACATGATGACTAATTCCATCCAAAATACACCAATTTTCTTCAGATTCCTTATTCTCAGTACACAAACCTCTCACAGTGCAAATGCCAAGAAATGTCTTCACCTCCATCCTCTTTGATGTGGCAATAGTTTATTTTTCAGTCCTTTTGGAGACAGGTTCTTCATGTCTTTCCTCAGTCCATCCAGCAGCCATCATCTCAAGACTTTGATGGATTCATCTGTACCCCTTTACCTGTTGCCATTCTTGGCCTCAGTATTTCCTCTGATTTAAAATGGAACTCTCACAGCTGCTAAAGCAGCTCTGAAGGACTTTAGTTTCTTTTCAGACTAAAAGCTTCCCCTTCAAGATCACTTACCTCTCTACATAGCACAAGTCCAACCAAGACTTGAATACTGCTCACAGATCAAGACAGATTCTTGATGCACCCACAGCTAAAACTTGGTTTATAAAGTACAAAAGACTTGCATTGATGTAGTGCCTTTCATGACTACTGGCCATCGCCAAGTGCTTAACAGCCAATGAAGTGTAGTCACTGCTGTAATGTAGGAAATGCGCAGCCAACCTGTGCACAGCAAGCTCCCACAAACGCGATGTGATAATAACCAGATAATCTGTTTGTATGATGTTGATTGAAGGCTAAATATTAGCCAGGACACTGGGTTTAACTCCTTTGCTCTTTGAAATCGTGCCATGGAACCTTTTACATCCACCCAAACTGGCAGATGAGGCCTTGGTTTAACATCTCATCCAAAAGACAGCACCTCCAACAGTGCAGCAGCCCCTCAGCACTGGACTGGAATAGGTGATCATTTTTGCCTCTAGCTCATTTGCCCACTCACTCACTCTCTCCTCCACCCACTAGTATCTTTCCTGTCATGGGCTTTGTTCCTCTGGACTCATTTCTCCTGCTCTTCCTAAACTTGAAATACACCTTCCTTTAATGGACCGGTTAATTAGACAGGTTATATAATGGGGGCCAGTCCGCTCCTGCCTGTTCTCTATCCGACCATGACAGTTACAGCCTAGCTCATTCTTCCACAGAATCTCAAAACTGTGCAACTCTGTCATTGACTCTGTCAACATAGCATCATCACACCACTGCTCCATTTACCTTAACCTTCTCGCCTACTCTTTACACCCCTGAGAGGGTTCAGAACTTCAAATCTTTGCTCTTCACTCATGTTTCTTAGTAGAGAAGGTATCACTGAACACTACTGACTGGGGCAAGAATTGATCACTGCTAATTATTAAAACAAAGGGGTTTTCTCTGTTTTAATGACAGTGTGCTCTGCAACTAAAAATAAGTTAAGCAACGTTTCTATATTCTCATAGGTTTTAACTAGAGGCCAGTGCAGTGAACAATTCTCGGATGACAAAAATGATTCTCCAGTGAAGTTGGCAGATGTTAGCAAATACATGGCCAACAACCACCCATTGGAAACATATTTTTATTGCATAGATGAATCTGTAAACATGAATTTGTGCCAACAACTAGATGTTTGACAAGTGTTTCTGGGAGTACAGGGCGGCCCAATGTGGAAAGGTTGAGTAGAAAGGGCCTATGTTCTTTGGAGTTTAGAAGGATCTTTAGAGGCGATCTCATTGAAACATATAAGATCCCGAGAGGGCTTGACAGGGTAGATGCTTAGAGGCCTTTTCCTTCTGGCTCAAGTGTCTAGAACTAGAGGTATATTCTCAGGATAAGGGTAGACCATTTAGGACTAAGGTGAGGAAAAATTTCTTCACTAAGAGGATTGTGAATCTTTGTAATTCTGAGAGGGCTGTGTATGCTCTGTCATTGAGTAAATTCAAGACTGAGATGCTTGGACAGCAAGGGAGTTGAGGAATATGGGGATTGTGCAGGAAAGTGGATTTTATGTAGAAGATCAGCCTTGATCCTACTGAATGATGAGGTGGGCTTGAGAGGCTGAATGGTGGGGTAGGCTCGAGGGGCTGAATGGTGGGGTAGGCTCGAGAGGCTGAATGGTGGGGTAGGCCTGAGAGGCTGGATGGTGGGATAGGCCCGAGAGGCTGGATGGTGGGGTAGGCTCGAGGAGCTGAATGGTGGGGTAGGCCTGAGAGGCTGGATGGTGGGGTAGGCCCGAGAGGCTGAATGGTGGGGTAGGCCTGAGAGGCTGGATGGTGGGGTAGGCCTGAGAGGCTGGATGGTGGGGTAGGCTCGAGAGGCTGGATGGTGGGGTAGGCTCAAGGGGCTGAATGGTGGGGTAGGCTCGAGGGGCTGAATGGTGGGGTAGGCTCGAGGGGCTGAATGGTGGGGTAGGCTCGAGGGGCTGAATGGTGGGGTAGGCCCGAGGGGCTGAATGGTGGGGTAGGCTCGAGGGGCTGAATGGTGGGGTAGGCTCGAGGGGCTGAATGGTGGGGTAGGCTCGAGGGGCTGAATGGTGGGGTAGGCCCGAGGGGCTGAATGATGGGGTAGGCTCGAGGGGCTGGATGGTGGGGTAGGCTCGAGGGGCTGAATGGCTTAATCCTGCTTCCATGAATCACAAAAGGCTAGTGTGCAGGTACAGCAGGTAATGAGGAATGCTAATAGAATGTTGTCTTTTATTGTGAGGGGAATTGATTACAAAAGTAGGGAGGTTTTGCTTCAGTTGTGCAGGGCATTGGTGAGAGCACATCTGGAATATTGCATACAGTTCTGGTCTCCTTATTTGAAGAAAGATGTAAATGCATTAGAAGCAGTTCAGAGAAGGTTTACTAGACTAATACCATGTCAGATTGTCTTATGAGGAAAGGCAGGAAAGGTTAGATTTGTACCCACTGGAGTTTAGAAGCGTAAGAGGCAACTTGATTGAAACCTCTAAGATCCTGAGGGATCTTGACAGGATGGATGTGGAGGGGATGTTTCCTCTTGTGGGAGAATCTAGAACTAGGGGCCACTGTTTAAAAATAAGGGGTTGCCCATTTAAGACAGAGATTAGGAGAATATTTTTCTCTCAGAGGATAATGAGCCTTTGGAACTCTCTTTCTCAAAAGCTGATGGAAGCAGAGTCATTGAATATTTTTAAGGCAGGGGTAGATAGATTCATGATTATCAATGGGGTGAAAGGTTATCAGGGGTCGGCAGGAATGTGGGGTTGAGGTTACAATCAGATCAGCCACGATCTTATTGAATGGTGGAGCAGGCTCGAGGGGCTGAGTGGTCTACTCCAGCTCCTAATTCGTACGTCAGTGTGTTTGTATTTCTTATGTTCATGAGTTAAGTAGAAGGAGTTTGCAGTCAGTGCTTCTGCTTTAATGAGACAGCGTCACTAATAAAGCAGGACTTTATCAAAGCTCTCGTTTGATTTCATTCATGTCTAAGGTCAGTATTAAGGCTAGGGTTAGATCAACACATTGTTATTTTAATATTTTTCTAAGGTTAAAAATTAGTTTTACCACTGAGGTTTGTATAACTGTTAGGGTCCTCCATGGGTTCCACAACAGCTTCCATTGCAGCGTAAGGTGTTCCATGATAAATACTACACTTCTAAGCAAGAGCACAGCAACACAAAGTGTAAGCTATACTACAGATGGGAAAACATGCTAATGAAAACCTATGTATTTCAAGCAACCACGTGTAGACGCAAATATGAAGCTGTATTCATTCTGTATCAAAAATCTTTAATAGTTAACGCATTTATAAGGTAGCTGATAAAAATTAGAATGACATTTGAATAGTAAAATAAAACTTATTAACAGGTACAAACAAATTATGCTTTCTTTTAATTTGGTTGAAAGTCTTCAAGGTCACTACACGCAAGGTTATCTCACATAACTTTTACTTTGCTTGATGCTAAATGCATTGGCATCTACATTCCTCACTTTTGAAGTGCTTCTTTTTATAGCTCTTAAAAGATGTCAAATATTGCCTGTTTGTAACCTTTTAAAGACACAGTTCTCATTATCTGGAGACCATTTTTGGGCACATGTGGTGACATAAAAGGCGAGTTTCCTTAATCTTTCCCAACCTCTTGCCTGGCAGTTGGTAAACTGCGATGTGTACTCTGCCAGCATTGGATTCTGTTGGGGTGGAATGTCCTTTCCTGACATACTCCCAGGCTCTCTGCTGATTTGTGGCTATTGATGCCGAGCTTCAATGGAACATAAATTAGCACGGACATTTTTTCTTGTTAAAAATTAAATGCGAGATGAAGAAGAATTAACACTGACCTCCTGGAGAGAACAGGCGGGGGCGCAGGGAGGTGGTGTTTTGGTACAAAAGATAATACTGGACCCTCAATATGCTGCAAGGAGGGTAAAATAAAACACGATTATTTTTAAAATTTGGATTATCTGAAAGCTCCACTCAGTTTGGAGTCTATCTGGCACCGAACTCATGAGAGAGACTGATCAGATTTATGATGCTGTTGTTTTGTCTGAGGTTCTGCCTCTTCATCTGTCATTGTGCAAAAACCCGCCCTTTAATATTTATATTTATTCTGATTTAATCATTTCTATTCCACGTTTAATATTCAGAACGCTGTCAATCCTTGAGCCTTTTAATTCTCACTGGGTTTGAATTATTCAGAAAAAGATAGGTTTACCAGCAGTGGTAGTTTCTGTCTGAACTGTAACCAAATAAATCCCTCAAATTAGGAGACAGAGGTTGGATGTTTTGTTCTGTTAGTAAAATTAAGGAAAAACCTGTTTACTGATCAGTAATTATAAACCTGCCCCAGTTTATTCAAAGATCTTTCCTTGAACATATGGAACAAAATATATCCCAGAGGCTCTGACTTTTCAAGTGACTATCTGTTTCATTAGATTATAACCCTTTTCTTTTAATCCCATCAGTCTGAGGTGTCCTGTTGCATCTGGGAGCTATCATAAGAACATAAGAAATAGGAGCAAGAGTAGGCCATTCGGCCCTTTGAGCCTGCTCTGCCATTCCATAACACCATGGCTGATCCACTATCTCAATTCCACCTTGTGCACTATACTCATATCCCTTAATTCCTTTAATGAGAACACAAGAGAGTTTGGTAAAAGGTCATTGATCTGAAACATTAACTCCACAGATCCCGTTCAGTATTTCCTGTATTTTCTGTTCTATTTAAGAGTCAACCACATCGCTGTGGATCTGGAGTCATATATAAGACAGCCAACATTAAAGAACCAAGAATCCAATAATGGTCACCCTTACTGATAACTAGCTTTTTATTTCAGATTTATTTAATTAATTGAAATTAGATTTCCCCAACTGCCATGTTGGGATTTGAACCCATGTCTCTAGATCATTAGCCCAGGTCTCCCATACTATGGTGTCCTCTTGTGTAACTGTGTTACATTAAAGTCTGATTGGATGAAAAAGTGCAGGGCAAAAACTGAGTGGATGGCATTGAACAAGCTGGGCGAGGGAACATTTATTACCCATCTCTAACTGCCCCTTGAGAAGGTGATGGTGAGCTGCCTTTTTGAACCATACACCTCGTGCAGTGTTAGGTACACCCACAGTGCTATTAGGGAAGGAGTTTCAAGATTTGGGCTCAGTAATGATGAAGGAACAGTTAAAAGAGCCTTGGCGAGTTGCTGTAGTGCATCTTGTAGATGTTACACATGGTGCATTGGTGGTGGAGGGTGTGGGTGGATAGAAACAGGATGCTGTGCTAAATTGCTGAATAGTCAGATTACACACCTATGGCCATTGTAGGCTCAGTTGGTAGCTCTCTCACCTCTGAGTCAGAATATTTTGGGCTCAAGTCCCACTCCAGAGACTTAAGCTTGAAAAGCTAGGCTGACACTCCAGTGTAGTGCTGAGAGAGTGCAGAGCTGAAAGCTGCTGTCTCTTGGATGAGATGTTAAACTGTGGCCCTGTCTGTCCTCTGAGGTGCTTGTAGGAGGTCCCATGGCACTATTTTTAAGAAGAGCAAGGGGGCAATCCCTGGTGTCCTGGGCAATATTTATCCCTCAGTCAACATCACCAAAATAGATTATCTGGTCATTATCACATTACTGTTTGTGGGAGCTTGCTGTGCGCAAATTGGTGCCTGTATTTCCTGCATTACAACAGTGACCATGAGCCTTTGACACAAGGGAAACATTCACAACAGGAAATGGTGTAGTTAAGATACGTCAGGATAGTGTCCGAGGATTGGGTTGCAAGCAAAGATCAGGAAAACTCAGAAAAGCATGAAGGAAAGCAAACGAAAGGTTAACTTTGATACAAAATACTAAATAGAATAGAAATAAATAATCCTGAGCACTAGTTTAAGATAAACCATGAATGCTAACTGATAAAAATCTATGAAGGATGTCAAGAAACTTTTCATCACACAATCGGTAATTATTATTTGTAATATTTTAGATGGGGTAGTGGAAATCAAAATACCAGAAACATTCAGGGGCAGGTGGATGCAGTGGTGAGGCTCATTCCATAGGTTGTTATGGAAGTATGAGTTAGATGGGTTGAATGGCCTCTCTCTTCTGTACCTGACCAGATTGATAGGATATAATCTTTTATTATCATGCTGTGTGAGAATCTCAGTGAAACGATATTAGGTTAGTTTGAAGCCAAGTCCCATTGGAGTCAATTTTAGTATCGGGTGTTGAATTGTTGAATGATGGGCAGGGTTGGGGTGGTGGGAAGACATTTGTTTGGGGAAAGGTTCAGAGGCCTGAACCGTTTTGGTCATTGGTCCTCATTATTTTATGACAAGTGAGCTGCCCATGAACCTTCGAACATTGAGTGAATCCAAACTGTTCGAGACATCTTTCCAGCAGGGCTCACTGCTGAGCTTTTCCCTCACTGGTCTGGGGAAAAACCAAAAGATCAGTTGTGGTGTTCCCACCATTATCCCAGCTGCCTCAGCACGGGACAACAGAAAATGCCGGAAAATCTCAGCAGGTCTAGCACCATCTGTGGAGAGAGAAACAGAGTTAACGTTTCAAGTCCATATGACCCTTCTTCAGAGCTGAAGAGCAGTGGAAATGTGATGTAATTTACACTGTTAAAGGGGGCGGGGCAGGTGGAGCTGGATAGAAGGCCAGCGATAGGTGGGGACAAAAGAGGGATTGACAAAGATGTCATGAACTAAAGGACAAAGGGAGTGTTAATGCTAAAAAAGGTGCTGATAGTGGCATAAAGGTAAGAAAGCAGAATGTGATATTAGCAGAACAAGGGTAGTATTTTGTGAAGGAACAACATGAAACAAGTAACAGATGGCCCTTTAGGGGATGGGGTGGAGGTAAAGGGCACAAAATGCTACCCTTGTTCTGCTATTATCACATTCTGCTTTCTTACCTTTATGCCACTATCAGCACCTTTTTTTAGCACTAATCGCTACCATTAACACTCCCTTTGTCCTTTAGTTCACGACATCTTTGTCAATCCCTCCTTTGTCCCCACCTATCACTGGCCTTCTATCCGGCTCCATTTGCCCCGACCCTCTTTAACAGTATAAATTTCATCACATTTCCACTTCTCTTCTGCTCTGAAGAAGGGTCATACGGACTCGAAATGTTAACTCCGTTTCTCTCTCCATTGATGGGCTGCCAGACCTGCTGAGTTTTTCCAGCATTTTCTGTTTTTGTTTCAGGTTTCCAGCATCCGCAGCATTTTGCAGATATCGGGAGATCCCTCCTGTTTGACCAGCTCTTGGAAGCATCGTATTCGACCTGTGCTATGTCCGACCTGACAGTAATTCATGCTGACATTAGATGCAAAAGATAAATAATGTTCCAACTGATATCACTGATACCTTTCACCTTGATGAAAATAATAGGCTTCTGTTGACTTTTGTTTATACGGAAATAAAATTCAAAGTTTTATGCAAAATAATGCATTTTCTGAGCAACAGCAAAGTCAGCCATTTTTAGACTTTTTTTTAATCTACAATAGTCCATGTCTGTGGTCCACAATAATTAGGTAATATATTCAAAAACAAACTCCCAGTAACCCAATCCTTCAAGAATCAAGTTGGTGGTTCCCTGTGTAATGGTAAAAAGGAAGAATATCTCTCGAACTAAAGGGTGGAATGAACAAGACCAAGGATACGATTGTTAAAGATAAGTCACAACAGTGATCTAACATCTAAGTAAATCCAAACAAACATTAGTAAGGATGGTAGAATTACCTGGAAAAACTCAGCAGGTCTGGCAGCATCAGCGGAGAAGAAAAGAGTTGACGTTTCGAGTCCTCATGACCCTTCAGCAGAAGTTCTGTTGAAGGGTCATGAGGACTCGAAACGTCAACTCTTTTCTTCTCCGCCGATGCTGCCAGACCTGCTGAGTTTCTCCAGGTAATTCTGTTTTTGTTTTGGATTTCCAGCATCCGCAGTAGTTTTTTGTTTTTATATTAGTAAGGATGGTGATGTCCTGTGGTGCAGTGGGTTGTGTCCCTGCCTCTGAGCCAGAAGCTCCTGGTTCAAGTCCCACTCCAGGATTTGATGACCATTGAAGGTGAGTTCATAACGCAGCCAGACAGGTTGATTATCAGCTTGTGAACCCTTCCAACACACGCCAATGGCAGGCGGCAAGAGCGGGAGAGATTCCTGGTCAGTCATGAGATGGAAAGAAAATTGGAGCCTCTGTCATCGCTATCCACAGCTCCAGACTACAACATGCATGTACAAGTGCATGTTGCCACAGCAACTCGAACTCCTTGGTGGGAGGTGGCTGCCTGGATGGCCAGTGTGGACCAGATGGGTTGCCAACGGCATGGGATTCAATCCCCGTTCTGGCTAGGATGGATTCGGGACCCACCTCCTTGTCCAACCTGTGGGTCAGACCTGCCTTCAGGCAGAGAACTGAAAGTGAAGAGGGATGGTGACCATATAAGGATTATTTAACATGACAATCGAAAGTAGATTATTGATTAGCATAAAACAGATCCAAAACATTTTCAACTATGTACAAAGAAGAACTTTTAATGGATATCGTGATAAAAATGTAGGGAATTGGGAAATGGCAAGTAGTTAAATTAATACTTCACATCAGTGTCTTCACAAATGAAAACTGTGAACATGTTTGAAATCCAGTGAATCTTTAACACATGGACAAATCTTAGAACTCTCAGTAACAAGCGAAAGTAAACAGGGATATGGAGTAAATATCAGTCCGAGATGTCATTTTGATATTCCAACAGAAATAGACTGGAGAGTTTTCTGTTGAAGGGTCAATGGACTCGAAACGTCAACTCTTTTCTTCTCCACCGATGCTGCCAGACCTGCTGAGTTTTTCCAGGTAATTCTGTTTTTGTTTTTGTTTTGAGTTACAGACTACCTTGCCTTACTTTGGTCATAGAGGAGATGCTAAGGAGGATTTTATGGGATATTTTCAATGTTCATCTAAAAAGCAGAATCCATAATGGGTAAACAATATCAGGTGGAATTTTCCCATGTTCTCACTGGCAGGATCAATGGCGGGTGGGGGGGCGGGTGGGGGAGAATTCGGTGGGAGGTCCAAAAATCGGTGTCATGCCAGTGTGCACTTACAGTGGGATCTTCCGATGCTGCCCGCCATAGCGGATAAGAAATCCCGCTGGAGACCATGTGACCATCCCGCTAATGGGATGCAAATGAAGGCCTGACCAGAATCACCCTCCACCCCCCCACGCCCGATTCTCTGTTACGCCTGCGGGAAAACACCTCGGCCCAGAACAGTGTGGCATGCAAAAGTCAGGACTTATCTTTAGGGCCTTGCGCAGCTCGCGGACATCCAAGAAGAAGATGATGGAGGCCAACCACTGCTGGGCCCTGGAGGAACACGTGCATCGCACGGTGGGTGGAGCCTCATCCACATGGCTTCTCCACAAAGCAGTTTTCGGAAGGCGGGAGGTACCCACACAGCAACTTCGACTTCACTGAGGCTTCGGACTTCCAGGGATTTCGGCATGGACTCCAGCATTCTTCCAGGGACTTTGGCATGGGAAGGTATGAGTGGGCGGTGGAGGAGGCGGTGGGGGAAATGTCAACACCTGAAGGTGGGGGGATATCCAGGTGAGTGTGCTCACAGGGAGGGGTTGGTCATGTCAATATCTGACTCTTGGGGAGCGAGCTCAGGGAGGGCACGAAAGGAGGGGATGGTTAGGGTAACAGGGGGCAGAGGGAGCCAATAGGGTGGGAGGGTAAGGGTATGACGGTATTGGTAGAAGGGGCAGCGAGGGTTATTGGTGGGGACCTGGAGTAACACGCGGACACAGGGGGTGGGAAGGAGGAGGTCAGGGAGGTCAGTATGGATGGGGCTGGGATTCTCCGGGAGGAAGGGAACGTGCACATTAGCTGGACATTCTGGAATGCAGAGGGTACAGGCTGGAAGGTTATGCCGGGGGAGGTCAATGGTTCTGGGGGGAAAGGACATGGGTGACTGGGGGAGAGGAAATGGTGGGGGAGTTCATGAAGAATGTCACAGCTACCATGGTGGTCAAATCAAAAGTGAGCGGAGCCTCGTGTTGGCCAGGCACAGGTGCTGCATGGGAGTGTGGTCAGTGGGTGGGCGGAGATGCAGCTCAGCTCAGATGGACGACTGAAAGAGAACCCCAACAGGCAGTATTGAAAATGCTCAGGACAGTGAGACGAGTGTGATGGATGAAGGTTCCATGTGAGTGGCTGAGTGCTCACACAAGGCTCCGAAAGGCCCCGCCACACACAATTTTCCCTCCAGAATCACTTGTGGTCTGGCTGTGTGCAGCTGAACTCCTAGTTGTCAGTGGGGGGGAGGGGCTAGGCCTTGTGAAACCTATATAATGATGTCAAATGAAAGCAGTAAACATTATGCAGTGGGAAAGTGAATATATATGCAGATTAATCAGTGACAGTAGTGTGTTCATCTACAACCACTTGTGATCAAAATTTTGGGATTTTTCTTGGCCTACCACTTCTTCTAAGTGCTGCCCTGACATCCGCAGCAGGGGTGGAGACAGTCTGTGGAGTTGCTTGCCCTGTTGCCTTTGATGACTTTGGCAGATGTCCTCTGGAGAGCTGAGGCCTTGAGGGCCCTGGCTTCCTTTGGCTGTTCTGTGGGCCAGCTGCTCCCTCTGTGGAATGACCACTGTGCCTCCTTCACCCTTCAACAGACATAATTGACCCTAATTGCCCCTGAGAAGGTGGTGGTGAGCCATCCTCATGAAGCATGACACAGTTACACTGTTGTTAGGGAATTCCAGGATTGTAACCTAGTGACAGTGAAGGATCAGCAATATAATTCCAAGTTAGGATGGTGTGTTTGATTTGGGGGGAACTTACAGGTGATGGTGTTCCCTTGCACCTACTGCTCTTGTTCTTCTAGGTGGTAGAAGTTGTGGGTTTGGAAGGTGCTGTTGAAGGAGCCTTGGCAAATTGCTCTAGTGCATCTTGTAGTTGGTACAGCGCAGCCACTGTGCACTGGTAGTGGAGGGAGTGAATGTTTAAGGTTTATTGATTAATTATAATTTAGTTGGGTTTTCAGAAGGTACTGGATAAGGTTCAATGTGAGGCTTTTAAAGAAGATTAATAGTCATGGAAACAATGGAAAATTAACTAACTGGGTTGAAAATTGGAATGGTAATAGAAAACAGAACATAATAACAAATGGAGAAACCTCCCTAGAGTATAATTACTTATAAAACTCTACTGAGGCAAGTTTGGATTCTTTGACGTTTGCAATATTCAAAACAGATATGGAGGAAGGTACTTGGTCCAATATTAGATACTTGGTCCAATATTAGATAATATTACATTTACTACTGATATCAATCTTTGTGTCCAAATGACTAGTTTCTTGAGAGAATGAGGGCATTGGAATGGATAAGGTGATAGAATTCCAAATGGAATTTTATATAGATAAATATTAGATATCACAGGGTAGGACAGGAAAATTGCATTCGTTGTTGATTGGGTCTGGAAAAAGAAAAAATGTTTGTCCATTGTCCTTATTGACCATTTATTGAAATTATCCAGTATCCATGAGCTATCGACAACCCTAGTTAAGTACCTAGACCTACTTCAAGAATATTCAATCATAAATTGAAACATTTTATTCTAACCTTGTCTGTCGCACTGGTTTAAAAGAGGCTTGTTCTGGTCATTGTTCTTTCAGGCACCCGGACATCAAATGGGAAGTTTATAGGTTGGATTTAAAATTTAAAATATTGGAATTGAAATTTTGGAGACCTACCTTCAAAGAAGTGATTCATAATTATTGGCAAGTAAACTAACTGGAGTCATGTTAAAAATGTTCCCATCTAGTAAAAATAGCAAGGCTTTACCTTCTTGAAGGTTTTACTTTCGGTTAGTCGCAATAGCTGGAAACTGGAAAAGTGACAATGGAAACTTCAGGTGAGTATTTTGAAGAAATATCACTATAAGGAACAAAGGGATATAGGGGCAGCCATTTAGACCTTTGGGGTTATTCCGTAATCACCTTTTCTCATTCTATGTTTTCTTACATTCTTACTTTCCATGTTGACCTTGTGATTAATAATGTTAAACCACTTGTGATTCTTTTTTGGAATTAACTTTCAATAGGAAAGTTTCAATGCATATGGCAGCAAAAATAATCTTACTTGATAAAGGTGAAGGAAGAGGTGAGTGCTCTGAGCGTAATGCCTAATTAAACACACGTGGCAGATATTTGAAGCGATGGAAATTTTGCTTCCCAGTTATTACCACACCTCGGCAGTGAGGGTACTTCAAGCAATGTTTATATGTCACTTTGCAGGTTCCAGGATAGGTTTAGCAACAGCGGCAATTGTTTTTTTTACCAGTAGTGGACAAAAAACATTCATTAAGCCAACCAGGAGGAAACAGGTCCAATCAAATTAAGTCATTCTGCATATTCCAATCTTTTAAACAGTGAATACCCTCATGACTTTAAATCACAGTTGGAAAAGCTATTAATACTGTGGACAGACTAAAATAGTGGCCAATGTGATTTTCAATTTGTACCTGTTCACTTTCCAATCCTCACATGAGGAACCAAATTGTCATTTTGATTAAACAATGCCACTGAATGGAGTAAATTGTAGAATCAAGTCCCCAAACCTGCCCCCGTCAAATTATTTACAGCGTGTGCCTCCCTGTGGTGTTCTTTTGTGTTTTATCCCATGAGATTGTTGTACCTCTCACAGAATGTTTACACATTCTTGATTGTGAGTTTTGTGGTTACCCTGTGGTAGCTGTGTCACTGGAAGAAGGAATCATATCCAACTGTACAACTGGACCATGGCAGCAACGTTAAGGGGCAGGGAGGGTGGTGGGGCAAGGTCAATCCCGGCAATGGGGAAATCAATATCTGATGCTGGAGCACCAGTGCTTGGAGTACTTTAAGCCACCACCAGCCAGTGTGTGCTGGGGGAGCCTGGTATGTGGCTAATGGGAGGTTTTTTTTCTTAGAACCCTCCTTCTCTTCAAGTGCTTCCATACAACCAGTGGAGTTCGGGTATATGCTGGGATTTCAGCAGAGAGATGCTGAGATGAATTCAGGCACTAAGTCCAGAAGGAGAGCCACTCCATTGAATCAGTAAGGAATGGTTGTAGAGAGTCCACCACCATGTTCTTTCAATGCTGGTTACAAGCAGCTGTGTGTGAAAACTGGGATTAGAATATCAAATGTGTACAAATCCAATGCCATTCTGCCACTTTACCGTATCTTTGTTGTTTATGAATTTGGTGACAATTCTTCCATTTTACCCATTGCCTCCAGCAGGCGACCTCGCTCAGTCTAAACTCTACCTGGACAAATGATGTTTGGTTGGTAGCCAGATTAGATGAAAGCAAGTCAAGCTTGAACATCAGAGAGTTCCCACTTTATCAGCATTCGTTACAAAGCTTAGAAGCCAATTTCCAGAGGGGTTACAGTGTCACAGGGCCTTTGGCATCTCACAGTATTGTCAAAACTTCAGCTTATCATTGGGAGTTTACAAACTACTGTGTTGTGCAGTTACCAAGGGCTTGTGAGATCCCCATCGGGGAGCACTGAATGGAAATGCACCACCCAGGGATGAGGATGTGGAAACTTCTGTTATGTTCAGCCTTTTATAAACCTCAGAGTCAATCAGGATCCCCTAGAAAATATTATATTTATTCAAAGGATGTTGTTTGAAAGAATTTTTAAAACATCTTTTCACGGTCTAGTGGGCAGGAAATACTGGAACAGTCAGTATACCCACTTCAGTCTTAAACCAGCATTCACACATGTTTATTTAAACAAATTGAAGTCTTGAAAATCTGGGGCTGGTTCAGTGCAACAACCATCAGACATTCACCCGTTCAGCATATCCTTCTCTTCCAATCTCCCTCATGTGTTTTTCTATTATGGTTCTTTATCTAGTCTCCTCATTTGAACAGAGAACACAGAGTTGCAGACCGCATTGCTACGTCATATCTGTTTGGATAGTTACTCCTGGTTGCTATCACCCACCAGGGTGTTTCCATCAAATACAATAAAGAAAAGAATCACAAATTAAGATGGTTGACTCAGAATTTGATTTCTTGTGAGGAAAACCTGAAATAGGAGTCAAACCTGAGTCAAAGTGATCAGGCTGAAACTAAAGTACTAAATATTTCTAGGGCTAAACCAAGATTTGTCAGGAACCCATAACATCTGGGACAAAAGGTGGAAATGGAAAAGAATGATTAAAGTCTAGGGAACTAAAAACCAATTGTGGTAGGGGTGGGTCCAAAAGCCAAATGAATTCACCAGGAACATTAGCCATTGAGACCCCCCCAAAGACCTTCTGTATGTGGATCAGAAGATCTGGCAGGAATGGCCTGGCTGGTAGGGAGGAGCCTGTCCATTGCTCCGAAGAAATTGTTATCCATTAATGAATATAATTTCTTAATCTTTCTTTGCCTTCACGACTCCTGGACTCAATTCTGAATTCAACGCCCAGCAAACTCCCACTTCTGTCCCTTGCCCAGCTGTAAGTAGGCCGGGAACTGGATGTACTAAATCCCAGCCCTTATGTTGCAATATCCAGGAAAGAATGGTGCCTCCATCCACTCTTGTTATAAAAAGCATGGGACTGGCACTGGGATAGAGATTCTGGACTCTGTCATGTGCCTCAGAATTTCAGGTTATGACTTTTTAAAATTCATTCATGGGATGTAAGCGTCGCTGACTAGGCCAGCATTAATGCTCATCCCTAAATGTCCTCGAGAAGGTGGTGGTGAGCTGCCTTCTTGAACCGCTGCAGTCCATGTGGTGTAGGTACACCCACAGTGCTGTTAGGGAGGGAGTTCCAGGATTTTGACCCAGCGGCAGTGAAGGAACAGTGATATATTTCCAAGTCAGGATGGTGAGTGGCTTGGAGGGGAACTTCCAGATGGTGGTGTTCCCATCCATCTGCTGCCCTTGTCCTTCTAGATGGTAGTGGTCGTGGGTTTGGAAGGTGCTGTCCAAGGAGCCCTGGTGAATTCCTGCAGTGCATCTTGTAGATGTACCCGCTGCTGCCACTGTGAGTCGGTGGTGGAGGGAGTACATGTTTGTGGTTGTGGTGCCAATCAAGCGGGCTGCTTTGTCCTGGATGGTGTTGAGCTTCTTGAGTGTTGTTGGAGCTGCACTCACCCAGGCAAGTGAAGAGTATTCCATCACACTCCTGACTTGTGCCTTGTAGATTGTGGACAGGTTTTGGGAATCCAGGAGGTGAGTTACTCGCTGCAGGATTCCCAGCCTCTGACCTGCTCTTGTAGCCACAGTATTTATATGGCTAGTCCAGTTCAGTTTCTGGTCAATGATAACCTGCAGGATTTTGATAGTAGGGGATTCAGTGATGGTAATGCCATTGAATGTCAAGGGGCAATGGTTAGATTCTCTCTTGTTGGAGACGTTCATTGTCTGAAACTTGTGTGGCATGAATGTTACTTACCACTTGTCAGCCCAAGCCTAGATATTGTCCAGGTCTTGCTGCATTTGGACATAAACTACTTCAGTATCTGAGGAATTGCAAATGGTGCGGAATATTGTGCAATCATCAGCAAACATCCTCATGTCTGACCTTATGATGGAAGGAAGGTCATTGATGAAGCAGCTGAAGATGGTTGGGCCTAGGACACTAACCTGAGGAACTCTTGCAGTGATGTCCTGGAACTGAGATGATTGATCTCAACAACCACAACCATCTTCCTATGTGCTAGGTAAGACTCCAACCAGAGGAAAATTCTCCCCCTGATTCCCATTGACTCCAGTTTTTCTAGGGCTCCTTGATGCCACACTCAGTCAAATGCTGCCTTGCTGTTAAGGGAAGTCACTCTCACCTCACCTAGTGGGTATGTGCTTGGTTGGACTGGGTACAGCTTGGCAAAGGACAGAAGTGGGAGTTAGCGGGGCATCAAATTCAGAATTGAGTCCAGGAGTCCTGAAGACAAAGAAAGATTAAGAAATTATATTTAGTAATGGATAACAATTTCTTGGAGCAATGGACAGACTCCTCCTTACTAGCCAGATTCCTGCCAGATCTTCTGACCCACATACAGAAGTGGAGTTGGGGTGGGGGGGGGGGGTCAATGGCTAATGTTCCTGGTGAGTTCATAAGACCATAAGATGTAGGAGCAGAAGTAGGCCATTCAGCCCATCGAGTCTGCTCTGCCATTCAATGAGATCATGGCTGATCTGATCATCCTCAACTCCACTTTCCTGCCTTTTCCCCATAACCCTTGATTCCCTCACTGATTAAAAATCTGTCCATCTCCGCCTTGAATATACTTAACGACCCAGCCTCTACAGCCCTCTGTGGTAAAGAATTCCACAGATTCACCACCCTCTGAAAAGAAATTCCTCCTCATCTCTGTTTAAATGGGCGACCCCTTACTCTGAGATTATGCCCTCTGGTCCTCGACTCTCCCACAAGGGAAAACAATCTCTCAGCATCTACCCTGTCAAGCCTCCTAAGCATCTTATCTGTTTCAATAAGGTCGCCTCTCATTCTTCTAAACTCCAATGAGTACAGGCCCAACCTACTCAACCTCTCCTCATAAGAAAATCCCTCCATACCTGGGATCAACCGAGTGATCCTTCTCTGGACTGCCTCCAATGCCAGTATATCTTTCCTTAGATAAGGGGACCAAAACTGTTCACAGTATTCTGTATGTGGTCTAACTAGTGCCTTCTATAGTTTTAGCAAGACTTCCCTATTTTTATACTCCATTCCCTTTGAAATAAGGGCCAACTTGTTGAACTTGTATGTTAGCTTTTTGGGATTCATGCACGAGGACTCCCAAATTCCTCTGTGCTGCAGCTTTCTGCAGTCTTTCTCCATTTAAGTATATTCAGCTCCTCTATTCTTCCTGCCAAAGTGCATAAACACACATTTTCCCACATTATATTCCATCTGCCAAGTTTTTGCCCACTCAATCAACCTGTCTATATCGCTCTGTAGACTCTTTGTGTCATCCTCACCACTTGCCTTCCCACCTATTTTTGTGTCATCCGCAAATTTGGCGATAGTACATTCACTTCCCTCATACAATGTATATTGTAAATAACTGTGGCCCCAGCACTGATCCCTGTGGCACTCCACTAGTTACAGGTTGCCATCCTGAAAATGCCCCCCTTATCCCAACTTTCTATCTTTTATTAATTAGTCAATCCTCTATCTACGCCAATACATAACCCCCAACACCATGAGCTCTTATCTCATTAAGTAGCCTTATGTGCGGTACCTTATCGAATGCCTTTTGGAAATCCAAATATATTATGGGCGGGATTTTCGGCACCCGTCCACAGCCGGGACCTTCCAGTCCCACCGCAAGTCAATGGACTTCTGGCTGGGGCACCGCCTCACCCACAGCGGGTCCCGCCCGCAACGGGGCCACAAAATCCCGGCCAACATCTACTGGTTCCCCTTTATCTATCCTGCTAGTTACTTCCTCAAGGAATTCTAATAAATTTGTCAGGCATGATTTCCCCTTCTTGAAGCCATGCTGACTCTGCTTGATTATATTGTGCATTTCTAAATGCTCTGCTATTACATCCTTTATAATGGACTCTAACATTTTCCCAATGATGGATGTTAAGCGAACTGGCCTATAGTTACCTGTTTTTTGTCTCCCTCCCTTTTTGAATAAGGGTGCTCCATTGACAGTTTTCCAATATTCTGGGACTTTTCCAGAATCTAAGGATTCTTGGACGATTACTATCAGTGCATCCATTATCTCTGTAGATATCCTAGGATGCAATCCATCAGGTCCCGGTCAGTTCATCTCAGCATTTGGACCCACCCCTACTACAATTGGTTTTTAGTTCCCTAGACTTTATTCATTGTTATCAGTTTCCTTTTGCCCCAGATGTTATGGGTTCCTGACAAATCTTGGTTTAGTCTTAGAAATGTTTAGAACTTTAGTTTCAGCCTGATCACTTTGTCTCAGATTTGACACTTATTTCAGGCTTCCTCACAAGAAATCAAGTTCTGAGCCAACCATTTTAATTTGTGTTAATTTGTCTTAATTTCTCTCTCCACAGATGCTGTCAGACCTGCTGAGTTTTTCCAGCATTTTCTGTTTTTAGTTCAGGTTTCCAGCATCCACAGTATTTTGCTTTATCTTAATTTGTGATTCTTTTCTTTACTATAGTTGATGGAAACACCCTGGTGGTTGATAGCAATCAGGAGTAATTATCGAAACGGATATGATGTGGCCATGCTGTTTGCAACTCTGCGTTCTCCGTTCAAATCAGGAGACTAGGTGAAGAACCATAATAGAAAAACACACGAGGGAGATAGGAAGAGAAGGATATGCTGTAAGGGTGAGATGAAGTAGGATAGGAGGAGGCTTGTGTGAGCATAAATACACCAGCACAGACCAGTCGAGCCAAATGGCTTGCTTCCGTGCTGTGAATTCTATGTAATTCTAAGTAGCCACTCTCTAACAGTTTCACATTGAGCGAGTCAATAGGACAGGAAGTGCAGCCCAGAATGAGCCTGGTGGGGGCCTAAGGCGTTAAAGATGGGGACAAGGTTCAACAACCTGTTTCTGGGAGATGTGAGGTAAAAAAGTGCCAGACCAGGTAGTTTTCACCCAGTGACCCTGGCTGAAGGTATCCTGTGGAGGTCATGTGAAATGGCTCTGAGTTTTATTAGGCCTGTGTCATTGGGCTGTGATGTGGGTCAAGTGGAAACTGATCCAATCCCCAGCAATGTCATCCGTCCAGCACATTGTTATTTATATGTGCATTTAAAGAATACTAAAATAACAAGCATCAACTTTGAAATCAAAATGTGACATGAGTTTCTTCTATAATGTCGCTAATGAGAGGCTGAGGTAAAGCTAGTCATTTTGAAGTAACATTGTCAGAGTCTTGACTCATATAAAATAATTGTAAGTTTAAGACCCTTTTTTTCATTATGTTCAAGCAATGTTCAAAGAAATGTTTGTGTTTTTTTTTCATCACTGTTGCAAGTCCAACCCTGTTACGCTAGTATTATCTTTTTTTCTGCAAAATTTCAGATGGTGAAAAGGCAGACTTGGAATTCATAAATTTTGCAGGAAAGGAGGCTTAATAGAATCCAGGAGCAACGTATCTGGATTCAAACCACTTCTTCAAGGCATCCAGCTTTATCCATCAGCCCCACAAAAAGAACATTTCGAATAAAGAGAACCCTTCCAAAAATAAACGTGCTTTACTGTAATCCTGGCCTCAGACACAAAGTCATATGAAAACATCAGAAAGGAGGGTGAAGAGGGAAAATAAACTGATGCTGCTTTCTCAGCCCCAGCTAGGAGGTTAATGGGTACACAGGATGAAATGTAGTTTAAAGTCAGCCTTTGATAGCGGATACCAGTCAAATGTCAGTTGATGCAGAGACTGAGAGGGACACTCACAGGAATGTGTGGCAGACATCTGTTGCCAACGCTGTATCCTTGTTGACAGACAGGGGCAGTTTTGATCAGTTGTGTGAAGTTTCGGAAAAGGGGGGGACCTCAAGCAATTAAACCAATTAGAAAGAGACCTGAATTTTAAGGCTGTTGTTCAATCAAATATTTGCTTGGATCGGTCATGGGGGTGGGAGACTGGCAATAGCCCATCCTAAACAAAAACAGAATTACCTGGAAAAACTCAGCAGGTCTGGCAGCATCGGCGGAGAAGAAATCAGTTAACGTTTCGAGCCTTCATGGCCCTTCGGCAGAACTGAAGCATAGTTAGAAGAAGGGAGAAATATAAACTGGTTTAAGGTGGGTGGGTGGGGGGGGGGGGGGGGGGGGGGGCGGGGGGGGGGAGGGGAGAGAGACATTGAGGGTGTGGTGATTGTGGAGATGAGCAGATAATCAAAAGATGTCACAGACAAAAGGGTCAAAGAGGTGTTGAAGGTGGTGATATTTGTCTAAGAAAAGTGCTAATTAAGAATGGAAGACAGGATATTCAAAGTACAGCTCTAGTGGGGGTGGGGTGGAAAGACTAACGAGGTTTTAGTTTTAGATTTAAAAATAATGGAAATAGGTGGGGAAAGAAGAATCTATATAAATTATTGAAAAAAAAGGCGGGGGGGGTGGGGGGCTGGGGGGGTGGGGGGCGGGGTGCAGTTTAAGATCTAAAGTTGTTGAATTCAATATTCAGCCTGGAAGGCTGTAAAGTGCCTAGTCGGAAGATGAGGTGCTGTTCCTCCAGTTTGCGTTGGGCTTCACTGGAACAATGCAGCAAGCCAAGGACAGACATGTGGGCAAGAGAACAGGGTGGAGTGTTAAAATGGCAAGCGACAGGGAGGTTTGGGTCTTTCTTGCGGACAGACCGCAGTTGTTCCGCAAAACGGTCGCCCAGTTTGCGTTTGGTCTCTCCAATGTAGAGGAGACCGCATTGGGAGCAACGAATGCAGTAGACTAAGTTAGGGGAAATGCAAGTGAAATGCTGCTTCACTTGAAAGGAGTGTTTGGGCCCTTGGACGGTGAGGAGAGAGGAAGTGAAGGGGCAGGTGTTGCATCTTCTGCGTGGGCATGGGGAGGTGCCATAAGTGGGGGTTGAGGAGTAGGGGGTGATGGAGGAGTGGACCAGGGTGTCCCGGAGGGAACGATCCCTACGGAATGCCGTCAGGGGGGGTGAAGGGAAGATGTGTTTGGTGGTGGCATCATGCTGGAGTTGGCGGAAATGGCGGAGGCTGGTGGGGTGATAAGTGAGGACAAGGGGGACCCTATCATGTTTCTGGGAAGGAGGAGAAGGCGTGAGGGAGGATGCGCGGGATATGGGCCGGACACGGTTGAGGGCCCTGTCAACGACCGTGGATGGAAAACCTCGGTTAAGGAAGAAGGAGGACATGTCAGAGGAGCTGTTTTTGAAGGTAGCGTCATCAGAACAGATGCGACGGAGGCGAAGGAACTGAGAGAATGGGATGGAGTCTTTACAAGAAGCGGGGTGTGAGGAGCTGTAGTCGAGGTAGCTGTGGGAGTCGGTAGGCTTGTAATGGATATTGGTGGACAGTCTATCATCAGAAATTGAGACAGAGAGGTCAAGGAAGGGAAGAGAAGTGTCAGAGATGGACCATGTGAAGATGATGGAGGGGTGGAGATTGGAAGCAAAATTAATAAATTTTTCCAGGTCCCGACGAGAGCATGAAGCAGCACCGAAGTAATCATCAATGTACCGGAGAAAGAGTTGTGGGAGGGGTCCGGAGTAGGACTGGAACAAGGAATGTTCCACATACCCCATAAAGAGACAGGCATAGCTGGGGCCCATGCGGGTACCCATAGCCACACCTTTTATTTGGAGGAAGTGAGAGGAGTTAAAGGAGAAATTGTTCAGTGTGAGAACAAGTTCAGCCAGACGGAGGAGAGTAGTGGTGGATGGGGATTATTGGGGCCTCTGTTCAAGGAAGAAGCTAAGGGCCCTCAGACCATCCTGGTGGGGGATGGAGGTGTAGAGGGATTGGACATCCATGGTGAAGAGGAAGCGGTTGGGGCCAGGGAACTGGAAATTGTTGATGTGATGTAAGGTGTCAGAGGAATCACGGATGTAGGTGGGAAGGGACTGGACAAGGGGAGAGAGAAGGGAGTCAAGATAACGAGAAATGAGTTCCGTGGGGCAGGAACAGGCTGACACGATCGGTCTGCCAGGACAGTTCTGTTTGTGGATTTTGGGTAGGAGGTAGAAGCGGGCCGTCCGAGGTTGGGCGACTATCAAGTTGGAAGCTGTGGGAGGAAGATCTCCAGAGGAGATGAGGTCAGTGACAGTCCTGGAAACAATGGCTTGATGTTCTGTGGTGGGGTCATGGTCCAGGGAGAGGTAGGAGGAAATGTCTGCGAGTTGACGCTCAGCCTCCGCGAGGTAGAGGTCAATGCGCCAGACAACAACAGTACCACCCTTGTCAGCGGGTTTGATGACAATGTTGGGGTTGAACCTGAGAGAACGGAGTGCAGTGAGTTCAGAGAGAGACAGATTAGAATGGGTGAGAGGAGCAGAGAAATTGAGACGGCTAATGTCACGCCGACAGTTCTCAATGAAAAGATCAAAAGAAGGTAAGAATCCAGAGGGAGGGGTCCAAGTGGAGGGAGAATATTGGAGGTGGGTAAAAGGATCCGTTGAACGGGGAGAGGACTCCTGCCCAAAGAAGTGAGCACGGAGATGAAGACGGCGGAAGAAGAGTTCAGCATCATGCCGAGCCCGAAATTCATTGAGATGAGGGCGTAAGGGTATGAAACTAAGTCCTTTGCTGAGCACTGAACGTTCAGCATCGGAGAGGGGAAGGTCAGGGGGTATAGTGAATACGCGGCTGGGGCTGGGATTGGAAGATGGGGTGAGGACGGAGGGACAAGCAGGGGTGGAGGGTCCCAGATGGGTGTTGGAGTCGATGAGTTGTTGGAGCTTGCGTTCCTTAGCACTTGAGAGAAAGAGAAAAAGTTTCTTGTTGAGGCGACGGATGAGGCGAAGAATAAAATGAAACTGGGGACATGCGCAGCTTTGAAAAAGGGTGCGGCGGTGCTGCTGGAGGGAGAGGTCGAGTGTGTTCATATGGCGGCGCATGGCACTGAGTGTGGATCTCAGAATGCGACGGGAACAGCAGTCCGAGAAACGTTTTATGTCCCGGAGATACCTGTAGTCCTGGGTGGGTTCGAAACAAGAGGGATGGAATTTCAGTTGAAATCCACGTGGGGTGAGTCGGAGACAGAGACAGTCACTGAGAAAGGAGATATGGCTGTGAAAGCGGGTTTTAGTAAACACCTCCCCATGCCCATGCAGAAGATGCAACACCTGCCCCTTCACTTCCTCTCTCCTCACCGTCCAAGGGCCCAAACACTCCTTTCAAGTGAAGCAGCATTTCACTTGCATTTCCCCTAACTTAGTCTACTGCATTCGTTGCTCCCAATGCGGTCTCCTCTACATTGGAGAGACCAAACGCAAACTGGGCGACCGTTTTGCGGAACAACTGCGGTCTGTCCGCAAGAAAGACCCAAACCTCCCTGTCGCTTGCCATTTTAACACTCCACCCTGTTCTCTTGCCCACATGTCTGTCCTTGGCTTGCTGCATTGTTCCAGTGAAGCCCAACGCAAACTGGAGGAACAGCACCTCATCTTCCGACTAGGCACTTTACAGCCTTCCAGGCTGAATATTGAATTCAACAACTTTAGATCTTAAACTCCCCCTCCCCCCATCCCCACCCCGTTTCACCCCCCCCCGCCCCCACCCCCCGCCTTTTTTTTCAATAATTTATATAGATTCTTCTTTCCCCACCTATTTCCATTATTTTTAAATCTAAAACTAAAACCTCGTTAGTCTTTCCACCCCACCCCCACTAGAGCTGTACTTTGAATATCCTGTCTTCCATTCTTAATTAGCACTTTTCTTAGACAAATATCACCACCTTCAACACCTCTTTGACCCTTTTGTCTGTGACATCTTTTGATTATCTGCTCCTATCACAGCTTGCTCATCTCCACAATCACCACACCCTCAATGTCTCTCTCCGCCCCCCCCCCCTCCCCCCACCTTAAACCAGTTTATATTTCTCCCTTCTTCTAACTATGCTTCAGTTCTGCCGAAGGGCCATGAAGGCTCGAAACGTTAACTGATTTCTTCTCCGCCGATGCTGCCAGACCTGCTGAGTTTTTCCAGGTAATTCTGTTTTTGTTTTGGATTTCCAGCATCCGCAGTAGCTTTTAGCTTTTTGTTTTTATAATAGCCCATCCTACCCTGCTGTAGCTGCCCTGTCTGCAGCCCAATCAAACAATGGCGTTAAAAGTGGCCAATTGTGCCCCCGATTGGCATTAAGTAGCTCGCAGCCTGAGAAGGACAGGCACACAAAAATAACCCTAAAATAATCAACTTAACCAAATCAAAAGAATCTGTTGTGCACTCGTTTCTGGAATTAAAGTTCCAACAAACACCCAGAATAACAGGAACTTAAGAGGAGAAAAGTTCCAGTTTACTATCCTGCTGCCCCAGAACTAAAGAACATTAACTGAGACAAGTGCCATTGGCAAGAGTAACGATTTATTACTACTTGATCCAGATTTAATCTTGAAGTTGCAGGACATCCGCAATTTTGAAATTTAGCTGTAAGTGGTTTCCATAAAGAATGCAAACAAACTCTGCCCCCAACAAAGGGACACTTTTATCATGTAAAGTGCCTTAGAAAACATTTTGCCAAGTTTGAAGTGTGTAAAAAATTGTGAACAGTGATGTTTTTAACATCATAGGTACAATATCTGCCACACATTCATAAATTTACAAATTTTAATTAAAGAACAAGCTTAAAAAAAGTTGCTAATGTTTGCGTGGAAGATGATATTCTGCTTCCAAGAGCCACTCACTTCGTTTTTAAATGGAAGCCTGATTTTTATGAATTATCCATTTCTTTTCTTGAAACTGGACAGCAACGATTTTTATTGAGCTTGACGTCCAGCATGTGAATTTCAACATTCTCACCCTGTTTTCAAATGTCTCCATGCCCTCACGCTATTCCACCTTAGCGATCTCCTCCTTGCATATGCCTTCCAATCCAATAAGACTGGACTTTTCCTCATTCCCTCTATTACACCATTCACGGTCACTTATTCAGTCACCACACTCCTACTTTCTGGCATTGTCTACCCAGCTCTCTCCATCTCACCACCTACTTTCAAAATCCTCCTCAAAAGCCTTAGTTCTCCATCTGAGTACCTCCTTTTCCTCATGCTCGGTGTTCACTGTATCTTTTCACCCTTATTGTGAAGCTGTCAGGGATGAGAAACAGCATCCGAGGCACAGTATATATGGACGTTGGTGCTGTTCTCAAATCATTGCATGTTTAATACTGAGGTGCTAATCATCAATATGTCTTCTGCAGTTGCCTGGAATGCCAAAATAGTTCACTTTCATTGGCACATCTAATGTGGTAATGATAGAGGCTCCAGATCTAGTCCAACGTGGTCAGATATCTTGGGCCTGAATTTCACGCTTGGCGTGTGCGCCAAGTCAGCAGGAACGGAAACCGATGTGGAATTTGCTCCTGGCCGCAGTCGCGTTTCAAACGTGGTTTCACGCTGGATGGCCAATTAAGGTCTGCCCAGCGTGAAACGCGTTTTCTCAATGGTTGGGGAGAGCCAGGCAGGGGCGGGAGTGGGGGTGGGGGTGGGGGCGGGAGCCTGTCGGGCACCGGGTCCAATGGCGACCCAGTGGGTGCTTTAAAACCGGCAAAGGCAGCTGCCAGGAAGAATCTTTGGAGTCCGTCCAGGAAACCATTGGTGAGCACCAAGACGCAGTAATCATAAACGTAAGCTTAAGGCACCTTGAGTACAAGAGGGACTGGTCACGGGTAATCTTCTGTTCTGCCATGTTTTGTTAATATGTTTGCTGGTGTGACCATTAACACTATATCTGGTAATGTTCATTCGATATGAGTGCCAAGGCCAACACAATATAAATTCTTCTTTTGTCTTAATGGCCTGAATATGCTTCACTTGTTTCATTGGTGCACCAGTATCTCAAGCTGGACCTGAGTGACTCTAAACTTCATTGCACAGGCACTGAGGGGACTTTGGGTTCAAATGAAAGGGTCATTGCCTACACCCGGGATGGAGTTGGCAGCCCTGGCACGAGGTGGAAGCAGATCTTTGGCAGCCTAGCTGAAGGAGCGTTGGATCAAGGCATCCCTGGTGTCCCTGCCTCCCTGAAGGTTACAGAGGCTTGGCTCCATGCCCTAAACATTCTCCTCACCGTGCTCCTCTCCTGATTCATTACTGGATTCATCCTCTGTGGCCTGTGGAGCTGCCTCAGGATCCTCTTCCTCCAGTGGGACACCCCTTGTCAGTGCCAGATTGTGGAGAGTGCAGCATGCAACCACTATCAGTGACACCCTCTCTGGGGGGTATTGTAGTCTCCCCCTGAATGCTCCAGGCATCAGAAGCGCATCTTCAGAAGACCTATGGTCCTCCCTATCACCGCTCTTGTGGAGGCATGACTCCTATTATAATGCTGCTTGGCCTCTGTTCTTGGGTGGTGGAGAGGCGTCATGAGCTACCTTTTCAACAGATAGCCCTTTTCACCCAGCAGCCATTCATCCAGTCGGACTGGAGCACTGAACAGCCTCGGCACCTGGGAATGTCGGAGGATTTAAGGGCCATGGGGCTGCCAGGTACCTTGCACGGACTTGCAGAATCTGC
Organism: Cetorhinus maximus; assembly: GCF_964194155.1. NCBI lineage: Eukaryota > Metazoa > Chordata > Chondrichthyes > Lamniformes > Cetorhinidae > Cetorhinus > Cetorhinus maximus. The sequence goes on from NC_135893.1 coordinate 4,964,079, forward strand.
GTCTTGTGGTCACAAACTATCTGGACGTTCATCGAGTGGAATCCCTTCCTGTTGACGAAGGCACCCGGCTAACCCGGTGGGGCCTTGATGGCCACATGTGTACAGTCGATTGCATCCCGGACACGGGGGAACCCAGCAATCACTGTGAAGCCTCTGGCTCGCTCAGCCTGGCTGGTCTCGTCCGTACGGGAATGAATAACTGTCATTACCCGCCTGAACAGAGCTTCTGTCACCAGTTTGATGCAACTGCAGACAGCTGATTGGGAGACTCCACACAGATCCCCCACTGAGCCCTGGAAAGAGCCGGAGGCATAGAAGTTGAGGGCCACTGTGACCTTCAGAGCCACTGGCATGGGGTGTCCATCCACACAGTCGGAGCTGATCTCAGGCCCAATCATCTGCCAGATGGAGGTTACGCTCTTCCTGGAGAGGCGGAGCCTCCTTCGACATTGCACCTCGGACATATTGAGGTAGCTGCATCGCTGCCTGTAAACCCTGGCTGCAGGATAGTGACGCCTTCTGTGGCCCCCTCCGCCTTGGACTACCTGCTGGCCCTGCGCCCCTTGTGTCTGTGCCTCTCCTCCCACAGGTCCCTCCCCTGGAAGCTGCATTGGAACACCCCGGTTTCCTCTCCCTTCTGCCCCTCTCTTCCTCAGAGGAGGAGGTGCCTCCAGCGGAGACCACAATCCCCATTACCAGGGTAACAGAAGGCTGTCTGATACCTGGAAGTGTCCACACGGTCAAAATCCTCTGGGGGCCTTGGGGACACAAATGAGTCCTGAACTGAAGCCTAGAAATGCTGAGAATGAAGCTCAGAACTGAGATGAAGCTGTCAAGTTCAAAAACACAACCAGCAGCAAGCTATCTCCTAAATTCCTCGCTATTCACACTGGCAATGCTGCTGAACCTTTTTATCCCGTCCTTGGGTGAGGTTTCGTTAAAAGTGGGCTGCCCACCTGCCTGTGTGACAAGCGCAAAATTGCACGGGCAGCATAGAATTGGGATCAATTGCCTTTTTAATGGTTTTAATTGGCCCTTGAGTTGTTGATGGGTGCAGCCTCTGACGTGCGTGCACATGGACCTGCCGACCTAAGGATTGTTTGCATGCAGGGTGACGTCGGGCTATTTCACATCCGTCCAGATCGGGCGCGCGCCCGCCTACCAGACGTGAAATTCTGGCCTTAGCGAAAGCTTCCTCTGACCGAGCTCCCCCCCACCCCTCACCCCAAGACCCCAGTTTCATACGGTTGCATATGAACAATGGAGAGTCCAGCAGGTGTGCCTCCAAAACTTCCTGAGCTGCTCTCTCCTGTTAACCCTGCTCCAAACCCTCCATTCATACAAATGCAGCGTATGGTTGAACAGAGGGAAGGAGGTTTCCAAATGGGTTTTAATTTCTTCCCGGTTAGCTCTGTGCACAATGTTGACTCCCTTTGGAGCTCCACTGTCAGTCATAATGGGTGTGAAATCCATATAATTGAGGTGAAGTGAGTGACTGTGTGAAACTGAGTGAGATATCCTTAATTGGCATTTAACATCTACTTAACAGTAGAAACCTAACCTGCATTTGAAACTGGCAGTATGCATGTAAAGAGTGGGAATGGCAGGGAGTAATCTTCTGAAATGTGCAAGTGAAGACTGCATTGACTTGGACCTAAAAAAATTACACAACTTCAGCTCTCAGTCTGTGCACACAGTAATTTTGAGCTATAAGTGTAAATAGACCTTTAGCAAACTGGGTCTTCTGAATCCCTTTTAGGTCATAATTCCAATAGAAAACATTACTGTCGACTGGTCCCAGCAGATGGCATAATTGTGATTCAGTGCAAAGATTAATTAAAAAGTGCAGCTTCTAAATAATCTCTCCAATACCTACTTGTCTTTCTTTGAACAATAATGCAAATAGTACAACACTAATAAAAGTGATTTCGCAGGAACATTATTTTTACCAAACAGTGCACAAAAGCATTCAAACTAAGACTTAGCAATTAAATTATTACAAAACAATGCTCTCACAGCAATGACGCTTTGGTCGTTATTCCATTGTTACATGAGGAAAAAGATGTCCTTGTTTATAATCCTCACTCCTTTGCCCCTGCATTCACAGGAACAGGAGGAGGCCATTTAGCTCCTCGAGCCTGTTCCTTCATTCAATAAAATTATGGCTGATCTGTGACCATAACTCCTTATGCCTCATATCTTGTAATACTTTTGCTTCATAAAAATCTAATAACTCCTTTGCTTCATATCGTGTAATACCTTTGTTTCATAAAAATCTATCAATCTCGGTTTTAAAATTGACAATTGCTAATTTAGCACTTGGGTGCACCTACACCACAGGGACTACAATGGTTCAAGAAGGTGGCCCACCTTCTCAGGGGTAATTAGGGATGGGCAACAAATGCTGGCCTCACCAGCGATGCCCACATTCCAAGAACAAACAAGACAAAATGACCTGGTATCAATTGCTGTTTGGGGAAGAGGGTTCCAAACTTCCACCACACCTCACGTGTCGAAGTGTTTCCTAATTTCACTCCTGAAAGATCTGGTTCTAATTTTTAGACTATGCCCCCGAATTCTAGACATTCCAAACACCAGACAAACCCCTTTACCTTTTTTTCATTTCCCACTTCGCTGCTTAACCCTCTGTTTCATTCAGGAGAACAGCAATCCTGGTTCAAACTACCACTGCTGCTGTGCTTCTGCCGAACACAACGTTTTAGTTTCTCCTCCCAAGGCACAGCACCGGCCCAGTGCTCCAACCCATGGTGCAACCAAGAACTGGCAAACTCACGCCGATGAAATAGAATAGGAACTGAAGCTGGAATTGTAACTTGGGAGCCTCTGGTTGGGAATCCAACACTTCCACAAGAATTGCATCAAACGAGATTGTTTTGTCCTTGTTTGTTACCATAGTGTTTTGGAATCATGTTGGAAAAAATCATGGTTGTGAACCTTTGACTTATTAAAGAAAATGGATGTATTGGTGAAAGCCAAGTTTGCACATTAAAGCTGCTTAAAGGAGTTAAAGCGTTGTCTTTTTGCAAAGAACTGGGTTCAAATCCTCCCAAAACAGGAGGGGTAAAATTATTTTCTACTCTCTCCATCGATTGAACAATCCTCATAAATTTAGGCAGGTGGTACCTGAGCTCACTGAAGAAAATTGCTCTTACAAGTCCCATTTAACTCCTGTCAGCTGACATAAGAGCCTCTTTATCTATGAACATTAGTCAAATAGGATAGAGTTTAATAGCAGAATGTGTCTTATAACAAGCATCGCTACTAGTCACTTCAATTACTTATATGTGACTCTTTAACTGAAGGAACAAGTAGTCTGAATCATCATGGTTTATTATTTCAGAGGCCATTGTTATCAGTTAGTTTTATGTCTTATCAAGGTGATCCTTTTATAAATGAGCCACATCTGATGCATTTCAGTTTTTGCTTTGTTTTAGACCCACTTTTTTTGTTTCTGATCAGAATTTGGGCTTCTTTAAAGACCACAACATTACTTCTCATTCATTTGCATAATGCATAAGCACGCAAAAACATACCTAATTCTGTAAGACTTTAAGGTACTGCTTTAACTTTTATATCATTGGTGTCACTTTTTGTCGGGGGCCACTCTCAAAGATGTTTCAATGTGTTGTACCAAACAGACCCTGATGGAGAGCCCCTCCTTTTAATCAGATGTCTTTATGTGGTGACCTTCACTTTCTCCAGAGGTTGGCTGCCATATTAGTATGCTTGCGGACTAGGACAGAATTGAGAGACTGGGGGTAAAAGCAACTCTAGAACACTACAGCGATGCTTTTCTGCTCCCAACACTGAAGTGGGGAGTTTAGTGCTCACTGAGACATCACTAAGCCAATCTTGCAGGATTTCCTAAAACCAGCTTCATGATGTTTTCATGGTTAACTCCTGGTCTGAATTGGCCAGCAGGTGGGTATTTCTTGGTATTTGCTGGGAAGGTGTGGGCACTGGGATATAACATGCAGCAGCGATTCTGAAAGGACTGAGCTCTGGGCAGCAAACTGCTTGATAACATAGAGCATCGTCAGTCACTCTCCTTCTACAGGATATATGGCAAAGGGGGTTTTGCACGTCTGGATCCCTGGGACACCCTCTCCAGAGGTGAGGTCTTCACTCTGCTGGGCAGGAGGCAATAAGTCAGAGTAAATTCTACAGTAAAGGCTAAAGAGAATGGGATCTAATGCCCTGAGTACGTGTAAAAAAAAAAGATACTGCATTGAAAGTGCATTAGACACAGGCTTATGTCGTAAGCTGTCAATGTATCCAACATTCCTTCACTTCTCTTCATGGGAATAAGACAGAAATACAAAAAAATCCACAAGAGGGATACAAGTGTTGAATACACAAGATTTATTTCATGGGAGTGGGGAAGTTCAGGATTTTTGGGGTATTTGTTTTAGTGCTCTGTACACCATTTTGGACTCTATATTTGCATTATTTTTAATCTAAAAATTTAATAACACTTATTGCAGACTGATCTCTATTGCCATTAAGGATTAATTTCTCTCTTCAATTTTTAAATTTTATTTTTCCCAGTTGTAGCAAATAACCTGTTGCTGGAGAAAAGAATTTTAGTTTAACTTAATTCTTCCAAAAAAATCATCTGAAGCAAAAAATAGATTCAAATGGGTTCTGTGCAATTGGATGTAATCCTTCTGTTCTCATGCAGGTCAGTGGTTAGAATGAGGGAGCACCTAGCCGAAAGGGATAATGATCGCGTGCCCTGATGGTGACACTAAGGGTATCTAGACGCCCTCTCCACCACAAAAGATATGCCAGAAAGTAGGCAGGGCCTTCTGGCTATGTTAGCATCAGATGTGATAGCAGTGTTGCAGAGACATCTCATGATTCAGTACAAGGAGACACTTCAATCCCTGGAGCTTCTCACTGACTCCCAGCAGCCAGCTATTTTCCTTACACCTGCCACCGGGAATGCACCTAGGAGCAGCACAAGGGTAAGGCATAGAATACCCAAAACACGCCTATCACCAAGGGAAGCATTGTGCTATATACACTAATCACTTTTAGGGAATTACATTTGGTTGCAGTTTATTTGTGACTGTGTTGAGAGCTTTCTTTTGACGGATTAGAACAGGATATTGGTGGATCAGAGGATTGGAATCCTTGGTAGTTGAGTTAAGCCAATGTTGGTGATATGGAGAGGACTGGTACATTGGCTGGATATGCTTAGTCGAAGGTCTCATGAATGGGAATCTACCATGTTGCTGCCTGCACCAATGTTTCAGCAGCGATATTTTCTGGTTGACTGGCAGTATCTTGATCTGCTCCTGGGATGTGTGTGGTCCTTCTCAATCTCCTCCTTGTCCACCAACTCCATCGTTGAGCCTCTCTGGTTGACAATGGTGTGTAGTGTGTAGCAGATTATGAGCGTCTCTGAGAGTCCAGAGGAGCTGACGTGGAAAATGCCTCCCATTCAGCCCAAGCTTCTGATGCTATGTCAAGATCCTTATGGAGTGTTAAATGCTCAGGTAAGTCCTGTATCTTTGTTCTGATGCCAGCTGCCTCCATCTTGATGCCGTCATGGGGCACCTGAAGAGGGTAAGTTTGTCCCCCATCCTGTTGGCTGCCTTCTTCAGTATCCCAGATAAAGATGAAACACATGATGCTTTGTTGATCATCCCAGACCACCTAAATGTTGGTAAAGTTGTACCTATTGGCAGTCGATGTGGGCAATAGGATAGTGTGCAGGAATGGCCGTGGGCACCATCAATAACTTGGGGGCATCCTACGTTGTAACCAAAATTGTTGGATCCTCTCATACAGCAGCAGAGTTTTCAGGGAAAGATAATGATGTTGCTTCTGTCAGTGATCTCCTTAATGCCACTTAACCAGTGCTGATTGGTCAGTGTTGCTGGGGTCCCTTAGAGTAGCTTGGAATGAGTTTACAACATATAAGTTCAGGATTGTGGTGACCTTGACTGCTGCTGGCAGTGCCATCCCTGTAATGGAGGTTGTCATCAGGTTAGATCCAAGCAAGATGGCACCAATCCTTCACCACCACCTGCGTGAAGTGGCTGCAAATACATCCCCTTCAGTCCCAGGTAGGTTTGCCTTTGTCTCCATATTATATATATAATATCTATATAGATGTGTAGGTGAGAAGGGGTGTGGCAATCCACTCTGTTGCAATCAAATCTGCCTCACATCGCCGCTTTCATTGTCTTCTTCCTGTAGGTCATACAAGGGGAAGAATACTCTGTGATATTCCAATATCTATAATTCTCATTGTATTAGTTATAAATCTGGCTGTCAAAATTCTGGGACAAAAATCTCCAAAATGAAACAAGCTACCAAAAGATACTGAAATATTCGGATCTGACAGATCCAATCTGAAGCTCCACATTCCTATAGGCTGAAGGAAGGATGCTGCCCCCTGGACCCCCGTTAAACACTAACGTCCCGACAATCCAGAATGTGCCTTGCCCTGCCATCTTATATGGACAATCTAAGCACGTTGCACATTCCAGGTAAGAAAATCAGGGAATCTAGTCCTCATTAATTTGAAAATTATGTACAATTTCCTGGCTGCACAATTCACTCCAGTGTCACATGTGGGGACTGAGAAATTGGCTCTGTTATTTGAAGAGTAAGTGGATAGTGTCCCTGTCTGTGAGCCAGAAGCTCCAGATTCAAGTCCCACTCCAGGACTTGATGGCCAAGCAAGGTGAGATCATAATGCGGCCAAACAGATTGATTCTCAACCTGCAAATCCTTCCAACCTGTTGTCAATGGCGAGCAGGAGAGATTCCCGGTCAGCCATGTGATGGAAAGAAATTGGAGCCTCTACCATCACTATCTATAGTTCCAGACTACAATATGCATGGAAAAGTGTACGTTGCCACAGCATTTGGACTCCTTGGGGGAGAGAGGGGGAGGGGAGGGGTGGCAGTTGGCTAGACAGTCAGCCTGGATTGGATTAGTCCCAACAGTGCAGGATTTGATCCTTGTTCCAGCTGGGGTGGATTTGGGACCTGCCTCCTTGCCCTACCCTTGGTGGAGATCGTGGCACAGTGGGCCAGACCTGCCTTTGGCCAGGGAACTCAAGGAGAAGATCTGAAGTGTGTTTTGGGTTAATTTCTATCTCTACCTCCATGCCTCACAGTGGCAGCAGTGTGGACCATCTATAAGATGCACTGTAGCAACTCACCAAGGCTCCCACATCCCATGGAAGAATAACAAAAAATGTAGGACTTCAGTGTACAGTCCACACCAGTTACTATCACTATTATTAGTATATATTAATATATTTAAACAATTATAGTGCCAAACAACTCACCATGCCATATAACTCTATGACAAGTCATTGAAATGTTTTCAGAGCTATGAGTGTTTTTTGTTCAGTCACAGGATGTGGGCTTCACTATGTGGGCCAGCATTTAATCCCCATCCCTAGTTGCCCTTGAGAAGGTGATAAGCTGCCTTCTTGAACCGCTGCAGTCCATGTGGTGTAGGTACACCCACAGTGCTGTTAGGAAGGGAGTTCCAGGATTTTGACCCAGCGACAGTGAAGGAATGGTGATATATTTCCAAGTCAGGATGGTGAGTGACTTGGAGGGGAACTTGCAGGCGGTGGTGTTCCCATCTATCTGCTGCCCTTGTCCTTCTAGATGGTAGTGGACGTGGGTTTGGAAAGTGCTGTCTAAGGAGCCTTGGTCAATTCCAGCAATGCATCCTGTAGATGGTACACACTGCTGCTACTGTGCGTCAGTGATGCAGGGAGTGAATGTTTGTAGGTGTGGTGCCAATCAAGTGGGCTGCTTGAGATGAGAATGTAAAGGAAATAGCAGAAAATTGCCCCAGTCTCCACAAAAAGATACTTTATGCAAATTGGAGGCCTTTGAATGACATAAATATACTCAACAGCTTGTCTCGAAAACATTCACTTTAGAAAGGTTGTGAAGTCTTTAGAGAGGTACAGAAAAGATTTACCAGGATGGTTTCAGTAATGAGAGACTTCAGTTATGTGGATAAGTAGTTATGTGGAGCTGGGGTTATTCTCCTTAGGGAAGAGAAGATTGAGAGATTTGATAGAGGTGTTCAATATCATGAGGGGACTGGACAGAGTACATTGGGAAAAAACTGTTCCCTTTGACAGAAGGATCGAGAACCACAGGACACCAATTTAAGGTAATTGGCAAAAGAAGCAATGGCGACATGAGGAAAAACATTTTTGCAAAGTGAGTGGAATATACTGTCCGAGAGTGTGGTGGAGGTAGGGTCAGTTGTGGCTTTCAGAAAGGTATTGGATAAACACCTGAAGAGAAAATAAACAGCAGGGTTATGGGGAAAGGTTGGGGGATTGGGAATAGCTAAATTGCTCTTGCAGAGAGTCAGCACGGACACAATGGGCCGAATGACCTCTTTCCATGCTGTCATCATTCCCTAATTCTATGTTAAGAATTTAGCAGATGTTGTGAATCATTGTGTTTGCTTCAATCAATCAGAAAGCATGCTTTTATTCTGAGATTTTGACAAAGGAAGCCAGTAATCAGATTTTGACTAAGCAGAGCCAGCCAGTGATGTTGCATATGGCAATCTCTAAATTACCTCTCTAATTGCTGCACGCAATATTTGCTAAAACACCTAACCTTAATGGCATTGCAGCTATTCTTTAAAATATTTACGAGCATTTAAAGTTGGTCCTCATTTCTCAATGCCAGCTGATTTTTCAAACGTGTTTCGAATCTTCTTCTAAGGGTTTGAGGCAATCTGTTGCCCACCTCAGGGTGTTGGAACTCTGAGGAATGTACTTCTTGCCCCGGCTGAGGATTAAGTGCTCCTCGGGTCGCGCACCTCACAGTGGTCTTTGCCCAGCGACATGTAGAAGCCTCAGTGGAGTGCCTCCTGTTGTATCAGTGTAACACTTCCATTTCTAATGTCAGACATAGCCATGACCTCTCTGATCAAAGACAACCAGTCTAATGCCAATAGTGCTGAATTACAGGCAGTTTTGTGCTGCAGGCCTCCATTCACTAGGAAAGGAATCTGGTCAAACTCACTTACTCTTACAGCTCGCAGATAAAAGACACTTCATCCCATTAGTCTGTCTTGGATCTTAACCCAGGTCCCCAAAGTAAAAGCAGAGTATTCTAACCCACCCAGTCTGCTAAAATCCCTAATTCTTATCATCTCTTCTCGCTGCATATAAAGCGGTGTGTCAAGTGGCAGAGTAAGGCAAAAAATGCTCAGCCTTCATTCTGGTGTAACTGTCGTACCCGTCACTCTCACATCAAGCTTAAACCAGAGGATACAGATGTAATAGGATTACGAACATATATTCAATGTTATGTGTGTTATATATTTAACTCCTGTGCTGGTGCAATAAAAGTCATCATCGCACTGCTTACTTGCTCTGAACATGTACTGGAAGACCAGAGTAATTTATGACCATAGTTGGCTTGCAAGTTGCACTCACTGTAATTCATTGTTTTCTGTGTTATTTTAATGCTTTTACTTATTACTAAGGGCACGCAACTACACTCTGGGGGTTTAGACCAAGGAAGTCACCACTCAAGAGCTGGTCAGTGAGATTTTTTTAACAGCACTCCATACATTTTGCTTTTAGCAGTGTACAGGGTTCTGAAGTAATCATTTCTCTGTTAAAGGCACAGCCCCCCTCACAAATATTTTCCCCAAGTGCTTGGTACTGGACAAGCCAGATTAATGGCTTCCCCGATGACTCAGAGAGCAGATGGGCCAAACTGATTAAGAAGGTGCCTGGGTTCAATCCCCAGTCGATGCTGGATTGGCTGTGCTGTCAGGACCAACCCAGCTGGTAACAGTCTTACCTTGCAGGCAGAAGGTTGATGCTCCAGTGCAGGACTGAGGGAGTGCTGTTCTGTTGGAGGTGCAATCTTTTGGATGAGATGTTAAACCCATGCTCTCAGATGGACATAAAAGATTCCATGGCACTAGTTTGAAGAGCAGAGGAGCTCTCCCTCATGACCTGATGAATAGTTATCCCCCTCAACCAACATCAATTTAACAGATGGTTTCATCACTATGTTATTGCTGCTGGTGGGAGCTTGCTGTGCACAGATTGGCTGCCACCTTTCCTACATTACAACAGTCACTACACTTCAAAAGTGCTTCATTGGCTGTAAAGCGCGTTGAGAGGTTCTGAGATTGTAATAGGTGACGTGTAAATGAAATTTCTTTCTTTATAACATGGTGCTAAGTTGATGACTTCCTAAATAACCTACATGTTGAGTGTGTTTAAGTTTGTGCAGAGCCTCTCCCACTCCCCCATGAAAGGCAGCTAATATTACACTGGGGCAATGCGTGCCACAAGGGTGGTAACTGAAAGGATGCAGGTGTGATTCTGGAGTTGCCCTTCTCCTGGATGAGCTACTGAGCCCACTAAGAGCCTCATCTACCCTTGACATCGCTGTCCACCCCATTGACACTATTGGTAACCTTCCACGTTATCAGCCGATGAATACCTTGCTAGCTAACCCATAGCTGGGGCTTTGAAATCAGAGCTCCTTCTGCTAAGTAGACTGCCAATTAAGGCTGGCGAGTGCCACCAACCTGGTGCTGTCTGGTTTCGAAGTACCAACACCTGCCTCCGAACCTCTGCCCAGAGTTTGAACCAGGGATTGCCTTGTGAAACTGGGAAGTCAGAGTTTGATTAGGAGAGGAGCTAAGTACTAGACTCAGCATTCGAGGTTGTGAAGAGGAAGCTGGAACAGCTGCCCAGTGACCTGAATGAGTAGTGTGAATGTCAGATAAGGACAGGGTTAGGTTTAGCTATGATGGCCCCAATGTTAAATCACTGTCAGGATTCACATATAAAAAGGGTTCAATGAATCACTCAAAACTGCACCCACTGAGGCGACTATGGCCCTTTGCCTGTGGAACTTTACCCAGTGAGGAATGGATGCTTTCTGAAGAAGAGAGAAAATTATCAAGCAAAATAAAAAAGGATGGATTGACTAAGTATAAAGTCCTTTTGCTGATCCTGATGATGAGCCTGTCATGTTCACAGCTAAGGACAAGTTAGGAAGGTGGGGTTTGTGTTCATACAACTGATCTCAGCTCTTCACTCCTGCGTTCTGACCCTCTGTAGTAAGAAATCAAGTGAGTCGTAGCCATAGTACATAAACTATGGGCAGAATCATCCCAGATTTGCACTAAGTGTGGTAACAGGCAGGAAAAAGGACATTTTACCCGCTGGCTACAATGACAGGTTTTCACGTCGCTTCCCACCTCATTAATTATGCATCCACAGGAAACTCGCTGTCTCACTGCCGGGCAGCCTCTGAATCGCCCACCACGCCATTACCTCACCGTTTCCTGACACTGGGTACCATATCTAAACTGCAGCCACACGCACAGTTTTCAATGCTTACAGCCCAGAATTGCTCCAGTGCCCTGAAAGCCAAGAAGATTTCAGTAACTAGTCACTGGAATGCCTTTTGGAGGCCCACCTTGATATCCTCTACCCCCGCTCTGGCTGCAGGAGGTCCAGCAATCTCACCACTCTGGCTGTGGTGGTCAGTGCCAACGCTGTATACAAGAGGTCAGCCATCCCACGCAGAAAGAGGGTGAATGATCTCATCTGTGCCGCCAGGGTATGGCAACCATCTCATCACTCCAAACTCACACACTCACAAGCCCATCACACTTTCACTGGCATCGCACTCATTGCCAGCACAAAGGACATCAGCACTGACCGTAAGTGCTGCCCGAAGCAAGGTAGACAAATGAACCTCCAAGTCCCGAGTGAAGTGCCGCTCGCCAGGTGCACGTCGCTTATGTACAGTTGTGAAACATGTCGGTGTGCAGTCACGCCAATATGCTCGGATGACCCAGCTTGAGGGAATGATTCTGGCGAGCAGGGCTTAGAATTATATGCAGATGTATTGAAACATCTGGTGGCGAGAAACGTAGACTGCCATTGACGGGCAGAGCAAACAATTGCAAACTGGTTTTACGATGGTGTGAAAACGATTTTCGGCCTTCCCGCCATATTGTCCCCTCACACCCACCATGACACCCGATGCCAATGGGCACAGGAAATTCCGCCCTATATCTTTCAAACAACGGCCAACACTATTCAAACTTGAATATCTCATAATAGTCATAATATGCATCCAAAGCACTTTTAGTTCCTACTCAAGCATGAGGGGAGTGTTTAGCAAGTATGGATCAGTATAACTTCAAGTCAAGTATTGTAGTGCAACAGTACTGACTAGCCAGGATTGTGCCATATAGTCACTGATGTGAATGCCACACATTGATTGACACTCTCATGTATGAGATGTGAGGAGTTCTGTCAATCGGGCTGCCTTTTGAAGGCGAGGATCACAGACCACCAGTTGGGAAGGGAGTTGGGGAAGGTAGACATTTACAGCAATCCATAAAAACTGCACACCTGCCAACTCAACATGACATTGACCCCTTGGAGTTCAAAAAGTCAACCCTGACAGAAACGGTGCCAACCATTGACTAAACTGGGCTATGATGCTCATAGCGTGTGGAATTAGATTCCGGTGGAAGTAAACCTCCAGTTGTTCCCACCTAGTATGAGCTGTGCTAAGTCAGGTTAAGTGTTAAGTCAATAAGTAAAAAAAAAATCAACGCAAGTCTATTCACCTCCCAGCCTTTTGCAATCTGTGCCACTGTTTTCCGCTAAAAAATTCCAGTCTGACCTTGTCACTTCGGCCTTGTGGAAATGCGTCTCCTATCGGCGCAGCGTAGTTGGAGCGTGGAGGTCATTCAGCTCCTTGATGGTCCTCACTTGCCAGAGGAGGACTCATAGCAATGAGCAACCTTGGGATAAAAGAAGCGAAAAGAAGAAGAATAAAAAAAAAACAAAACAAATAAAAGCGGCCAGTGCTGAAAAATATTGAGTTAAAATGGGCCAAAAATAGATGAAATATAAGGGGAGGGGAGGTTAGCAGAAGTGGAAAAAGAAAGGACGCTGCGCTCATTGGCAAATTCACACCAAAAAAAGTATCATTTTCAACTGGTAATCCCAACTCCCGGCGCGCTGCTTTCCCGACTCTCTGGCTGGAAGTGGCTCAACTTCTTGTTTCATTTCAAAGGCGGCATTCTGCGCGGGAGATCCTGACGCAATGGCCACGCCCCCTCCTCTCCTCCTCCTCCTCCTCCCTGTCTCAGTGTTCGATCTCCATGACGACGGGCAGTATCCAATGAGAGGCGGCGGGGGTTCCCGGCGCTCCGCTCCGCGCTCCTGGATCCAGGCCGGCTTTTGCGAGCTGCACCCGCGGAGTTGGAGAAATGGACAAAATTCAATAATACGGAAAAAAAAATCCCAACCAAGTTCAACGCGCATGCTCCAAAAAAAACCCAACCATCCTAACACACACATCGAAAAGTCACCGAAAGCTGCCCAACTGCAGGTAACGATCTCAGATCTTCCCTTATTTCACCCCCCCCTCTCTCTCCCCCCTCATTTTTAAACCCCCCCAAATCAATGAATTGTTTGGGAGAGGAGCCTGACAATAGCAATAGGTTTTAGAGAGGGCGAAGTGTCTCTCTCACTGTTGCTGCCAGTTTAATGTATTCTTGCTATATTCTGTGTATCTGTCTGTGTGCGCGATCAATCAATTAGCTTTAAGTTTAAAATCATGCTGCTTTATTTTTCGACAAATAATTCTGCGGCTGGCTCTCGCATCTTTTTTTTTTAAATTTTTTTCTCAATAACTAAAGTGGGGGCTTGCAAACTTGGGGACTGCCAGGGAGGAGAGGGTAATAGTGCTTTCTCCTAATTGCTGTGACTTTAATTTGATCTTGGCTTTCTGTCTATATGTGTAATATCTATCTGTCTGCACTGGGCAACCCTTTCGATCGTTCACTCAGCTCGAGTTTAATATCATCTACGTGGAGCTTCATTCCCAAATTATTAAAACCTTGCAAATGACAGGAGTGATGCGGATGAGAGCAGAGTGATGTTCCCTTTCATCCCTCCTCATGAGTTTTGTGTGATCTTGCACTGTGTAAACCTGCGATTAGCCTCCTTATTTCACACATAACCAACTCAGAGAGTTTGTATTGGATTTGTCTTCACAAGGCTTGTGGATTAGACCGGAGACTCTTTTTGTGTGTGTGTGTGTGTGTGTTTGTGTGTTTATGGGGAGGGGGTGAGTTTAATTTACGATCTTGTCTTAAATATTGTAATAAGTGATACATATCTACGACAGATTTATTTTTTTTTTGTTTCTGGAGGGAGCTCTTAAAGAAATTGGCACTTGACGAAGTACAATTGCTAAAATCTGACTGTGGGGGAATATTTTGCCGTGTATAAGTTTAGTGAGAGCGGTCTTGTCATTCAAGTGTGTGATGTATGTAGCGTTATCGTTGTAGTCAGTTGGTTATGGAGGGTTAGGTAGAGAGGAAATAAAGGGAGCACCTATAAGATCAGCCCCCCCTCTCCTCCCCTTTTCCCCCCTGAGTTTGATCAGTGTAAAAGTTCATTACTATGAGGGTGTTTGTGAGTGATCTGATCCCGTTGAAGACTACTGGATATTTTTTTGGCCGGCATACTTCGATACAAAGTTCCGTGCGAACGAGCCGAGCGATCACAAGCCCTAATTACCCTTGAGTGTAAGAGATTATTTGGTTCTTGCACTACGAAGGCGAAAGAAAACAAGGTTATTTTTACAATGGCATTTTCAGAATGTGCAGCGTGATTTGCAGTTTGCGTTAGTTGGTGGGGACGGCAGAGGGGGAAATGGGGCACATTTTAGCAGAAAGCGAAAATGATCCTTTTTTGGGTTGGTGGGGGGGGGTTAACTTTCGTCCGACTATAACAGGTGCCGGAGCGGTCAATCAATCTGGGCTTGGAGCTTCCAGAGAGAGAGAGAGGGAGAGAGAGATAGAGGGAAAAAAAGAGACTTTTAAATCTGCCCAACACGGAAGAAATGTTTGACCCGAGGCAATCCTAAAAAAATCGTCCCGCTGTGTCCTTTCCACCACCCCCCACCCCCCCAAAACCCCTTTCACTTCTCCGCCCTTCCTTCCCCCCACCTCTTTCTGCAGATCAATGAATCCATTTAAACGGAATGCCCCTTTTGTCGAAGCCAGATACCCTGCCTGTTGTATAAAAAAAAACCCTGTTGAGCACTTTATCCAGCTTTTTTAAGCAGCCAGGCAGCAAGTTGCTTTTTTAACTGGGGGTGGGGAGGAGGAGGAGGAGAGATCGACATTAGTTTTAAAAGTTTAACCTCCATCTGCTGGAAATTGACATTGTTTAAGAGCAACTTTGTAATCAAGTTACAAGCGAACGCCGCCCTCCTCCCCTCGATGCCTTGTTTAATTTATCATTTTTAATTCTACTGATGATAATCTGCCCAGGTTTCCATGGATACATAAACTGATCGAATTTAGAACGCCAAATTTGATGAGCCTTTAAAATACATACAGCCTTAAAGGCTGTACACTCTCCCCTGCCATCTCGCCTCATTGCTTAATGATTATGTTGTTTTTCCACCAAATATGTCATATCCATGGCGACCGTGGAGGTTTTATTGTCTTTTTCAAGCAATAGCTCACATAAGTAATTAATGACCTTTTTTTTCCCTCTTTGAGCACAGTCAATGTCATCTTGCTGTTTTATCTTGTGTCATAATTTAAAACATTGGGCAAATATTAGCTGGATTACAAAGATATTCCAAAAGAAAACAGAAAATACTTTGCCAGGGGAAACTAAGTTTAAAACTAAAGCTAAATCGATGTACTTCCAGTGTTTTGTATTTTATTTCTTTATTGCTATTTGTATCGGGTTCATGTGTAATTACGACACAAATCTAATTTTAACCTGTTTAATTTTAATTGAAATATTCCACAATATTTCCTCCAACTGTCACAATGTAGGAAGATATTGCAACCTGTCACACAGAAGTTATAATTGTGTATAACGACTGACATATCTATTAAACAGAAATTTATAGTTAAAAGTCACTGTTCAGGATTGAGTACAGTAAGTGTGGCAAAAATAGATGTGTTTTTTTCCAACCTTTAATATTTGCTTATCAGCAATTCCAAATTGCAGTGCAGATTAGTCAGAATCACAATGTATTTTTCCAGATAATCGCAGGTACAGATAATTAGAAGTCAATAATTAAAAAGTTACATTGTCCAAGGTGCAGAAAAAAATCAGGGTGGAAATGGATGATTCAGGAAACCTGCAGTGTACCATAATCCTGGCCTTTCCATAATAATATTAAAGTCAACAAGAGGAGATTGTTCCACCTGGTTTAAGTTTGTGTAATTATTAATCTCAATTGTTCTGTATGTGGAATTGATATTGTGATATTATTTCCTGACCGTCACCACTCGAAATCTACTCGAGCACCATAGCGTAATGGCTAGTTAATTTAAACTCCTCGCGTTGACTTACAAATGACAGGCAATTGTTGGGAAAAAGGACACTGCAGCCCGAGATGCAATCAGCTTAAAAACAAAACTGAGCTGTTGACTCTTCAGAAGGTCTTGTGCACTGTGTGCACCAACCTTATGATTTACATAGTTAAACAAAACTTGTTCATTGTTCATTCTCTCATTCTGTTTGCAATAGAGAAAAGTATCTTGTACGTTGTTCCTGTAAATGAGATCTTGTGACCTGTGAATGGTCAGACTGTAATATACAGTTAACACCCCCATCAGGGGAAAAGTTAAGATTTCCCCCTGTTGCCCTTGGTCAATGTTGTTGTCTGTTTCCAAGATCTGTCCTAAATGCCTTTGAAAAAAAAAAGCATGCACTGGGAAAATGACGATTTGCCCCTTTAGAGCTAATTATCATTCTTAATAAGTATTAAAGGAATGAGACAGCATTGCTAGTATTACAGGGTAATCCTGCCATTGCTCAAGGTGAGAGTATCTTCAGGACAGAGGCTTCAACAGACGAGGCAGGCTCATGATTTCGGTAGGAGATTTTGTTTCCTGAACGCAGCACAGGGTGGGGTGGATTGTTTTGATTGAGTGGCAGCTGTCAGTCAATCCAAGATGATGCTGAGGAGGCAGGCAAAGCAGGGTCAAAACTTCACATCCACTTATTCAAATCCTCCTGAGCTTTCTTCTATATATCGACCATCTCTGTGTTTCTCTCTGTTTTTTTTCTGTAGCTGTTGTCAGTTGTTTTATTTGTGTTCATATGGATTGTTTCATATTGGAGCAGTCCAGATGATCCCAGTCTGCACTTAATTCTCTCTATTTTTAAATACCTTCATCTGTTTTACATTTATCTTATTCTGAAATGCTAAAAAACAAAAAAACTGTTTTCAAGAGAAAGTAATTCATTCTGTGTAATATCTTAGTTAAAAAATAAAAAGCAACTGAAGAACCTCAAATAATTGTCAACAGCCCATGCATCTATTGCAGAAACAAAGAATGATGAATTGAAAGAAATATAAATTTTTATCTCTGTTGTAAGATTAATATTACAATCCTCCAACTGACCAAGGACAGTTCAATGTGTAATGTCATGCAATAGTGTTTGGTATATAGTGGATAAAGTGATTCTCTAATTATGTAGTCAAAAAAACCTAATGTCCCAATTCACCTGCTGTGTAACTGATCAGAATAGTGCTCTAGTTATGGGATTCCTATGCTTTAAAGCAGAAAAAAAACTGAACACTAATGTGCTATTGTTTAATCTGTAAGGAGCAATGGGATTGTGCCTTATAATATTTAATGGAAAGATTATTAATAAGCAGTGGGATTATTAAGAAGCAATGATTTGAGTGCTCTCTTTGAAATTATTTGAGGAAGAATAGTGGCCAGCAGCAAACTTAGTAGAAGTGAAGCCACTCTGTGTGATAACAGCATGCCATGATGGCAAGGAGGTACTGAAAGTAGTGCACTTGAAAATAAGGCCGACGAGGTGCACAGAAATTCTAAATGTTAAGTGCAAAAACTCTGTCACATTTGTGTGCTTACAGCATCCAATTCAAACGATGAAAAATATAAAACTTATATTTTTACAAACCAGAGCCTCAGCACACACAGACACTTTGGAGTTCCTTTGCACCCTGTCAGATAGTCAAATCTTCCTGTGCCACCTTGAGTTCTTTTTGTAAAATTTTAGTGCATCTGCGATTTAATCAGATGAAAATGAATTGAAAAAAGTTTTAACTGCTTTAATCATTTATCTATGGAGTAATAGTTAGAGTGGAGATAGGGGACTTTAATAACATTAAAGTGCAATGTGCAGTCTTTTATTCCATCATAAAATTTGTTGGAACATTTGTTATAACCATGATAGAAACCAATGTCTCTAGTCATAAAGTACCTAATCTGTTTTTGCTCTCATTTTTTAACTGCATAATTTAAAAAAAATGTTCATTCTAGCTCAGCTATAGGGAAGCACTCAGTTTCAGTCCATTTCGAAAAATGTAAAGTCAGCCCCAATTCAGGTTCACAACCCAAAGAAGCAGCGGAGGACACAAACTGTATCAGATGGTTTTATGAGCCATTCTTTCAGTCAATATCATGAAGACAGTATTTCCTGATTCTTTGGCTGCTACATCATTCCAGTTTTTCTCTCCCCACTCTTCTAAAGGTGTTAACTTCAGCCAGTCGCCAGTATCTGACCCAAGTGATCACACTTCCAGTGTCACTCTTGACAGTGGAAGTTGACAAGGTGTTCAGCTGCCAGGGCAATGAAAATTCGGATTCTGCCCTCACTTGACACCTGCACTACGCCTTTCCACTAAACAGCAATGAGGAGCAGGAACCCCGGCTTTGAGGCCAAAGATGCTGAAGCCAGTTATCATGATCCTGCCATGACCTCAGCTGGGAACAGCTAACTTTGTGAAGACTGGGGAGTTGAACCTGGGCCTTCCTGGTTTGTAACGCGTGGCTACTCACTGGATGAAATAGCTGAGCCACCACAGCAGCCCCCAATGTACCCTTTCCACATTGAGCTGAGTGTTCAGTATGGACTGTATCGCATCACTTTCTCCATTCATTGAGGTGCTGGTTGGTGATGGTCGATAACTCCCAAACGCATCGAAGCTCCTGATCTTGTATGCTTTTGTGGTGACGTGTGCTTTGAACTATGTTTTACTATAAAAAGGTTCCATTGTATATGTGTAAATATTGTCACATGATTGGGAAAAGAAGTTAACAAGGCTGGCTTTTCTGGACTGTTCTAGTTTATCACTGTTCTGTGTAATATTTATTCTGGGCCTGTGGATTTCACATCATGGATATCAATTTGATAATCTTACACTTTACAAATTTCTGTAAGAAAATGATATTCTCACAGAACGATTGGTAAGAAGCCACTACACATACCATCCAATATTGCTCAAGATAGTAATTCAATCACCAGCGTAGGCATTTTCCCTCCTCAGCTTAAAAATAAATAAGAGTATTAGACATACAAATACATGCATGTGGAATCTGGATTTTATTTCAGTCACGAGAAAGGGCTACATTGCTCACTTGTGAAACAAAATACACATTCCAGTGCTGAGCATGCAATGTGCTACACCAGTGTTGACAAATTCCCTTGAGTATCCCTGTTTTTCTAGATTGCAAACACTTCAACTCCAGTTTCTGCTCTTCCTGGTATATTAATTCCATGTTATATATCGCTCGTAAATGTATTATTTAACTATACAAAAACTTATAAATTGACTGGTAATGTGGTTGAATGAGCAGCTGCTGGCAGCCAGGTTTCTAGCAGTTACTCACAGCTCAGTTCAGCACCATGACAGTTATTAAATAAAAAAAAATGAAGAATACAGTTGGTTTAAAGTGCATTACATCCTATTTTCCCCAAGGAGCACCGCCCCCCCACCCCCCCTTCACCTTATCCTTCTCTCATTACATTCTGTAGGTGTTGCTTCACTCCAAAAGACAAATCATATATGGGGTTTGTCCTGACCTGACATTGCCAAGTTAACATCTAATGGCATCTAAGGCGATGTGATATACCTCAGTGTTTTAACTGAGAAGTCATTCTAACACCGTGGCTTTCCTTTCATCCATAATTCCCAACATGACTTTGGGGTTTTCCTTATTTGTTAAAATGCATTTGAGTGACCTCTAACCCATCTGCCGCCAGTTTGTGTCTTTACTGTGAACATTGAGATTGGGAATAACAGTTATTTTCTGCATTGCTTCCTCTCCTGCTAAAGGGTAGTATGTCCAGGGGGGTGGTTAGTGGTGGAGAGATGGGAGTGGGGGCCAGGGTTTGGGGTGGGAGTAGGAAAAATTTGGCAAGTGGGTTATCAGGAACCAATGGTAGAAACCAATTTGAGATGTACATTATATCTGAACCTCAGCATGCTCGAGAAGGAAATCCTGTCAACTGTCATCAAAACATTGTGTCAAGCACAAACAAAAACAGAAAGTGCCGGAAAAACTCAGCAGTTCTGGCAGCCTCTGTGGAGAGAGAAACAGAGTTAACGTTTCGAGTCCGTATGACCCTCCTTCAGAGCTGAAGAGAAGTGGAAATGTGATGGATTTTATATTGTTTAAGAGGGGGTGGAGCAGGTGGAACAAAATAGAAGGTCAGGGATAGGTGGGAGCTCAGGAGGTGATTGATAAAGATGTCATGGACACTGAACAAAGGGAGTGTTAATGGTGGTGTTAAAGAATAAAGAAGAGTTCTGATAATGGCATAATGGTAACCAGGCCGTAAAGTGTTAAGTTTAAAAACAAGGCAGTTTACAAAATAGATAGCCTGTCACTATAAAATAATCAACAACAGTACACATTGGCTTTTTTTTGATTGAAAAAACAGTACTGAATGCATGTAGTGGAAATCTGTAACTCTGTCCTAAGGAACTGAAGCTAGGTAAATTGAAAACTTCAAAACTGAGATTATTAGATTTTTGTTTGCTGAGGAAGTTGAGAGTTATGGATCCAAAGTGGATAGGTGGGGTGAAGGGACAGAACAGCCATGATCTAACCCAGTGATAGGCAACATAGGCTAGTGAGTGGCCCTCCTTCATCAACTGGGCCGCAAGGCTGAAATCGGGCATGTGCACTTACCATGACCCCTAGGAATAAGACTTTGCGGGGGGTGCTGATTGAACCGTAGCGGCACTTTGATTGGGCGTAGAGGGAGCGCACGGCTCTCACAGTCAGTGTTGTGTCCAATCAGCATGCACGTCACTTCACGTGCCCCTGCTTTGCGTGCGTATCAATTTAGTAATACCGGTAGGGAAAAAAACTACGTGGAAGGAAACCAGCGCATCTGGCGACCCTGCGCATGGATAACCGTCCACAAAACGTCTCGCGGGCCGCACTCGGAACCGTGATGGGCCGCATACGGCCTGAGGGCCACAGTTTGCTCACCACTGATCCAACCGAATGGTGGGACAGGCACAATGGTCTGAATAGCTCCTGTCCTGATGCCGCATCCTATGTTCTTACATGATTCCTTGGAGGGCTTTAATTACTTTGAAAATCTGTGTTACTCGCATTGCCTTGGTAAACCGACTGCACTTTCCTCTTTAGATTAAAACTAGATTGAAATAGCTCAACATCTTGTTTCTGGGCTGCGAGCAAAGATTTTGGATTTTGTTCCAAAGTCTTGTTCATTATCAGACCTCTGTTAACTGCAAAGAAGTTAAAGTGCTAAGTGGGAATTCCTGTTGTAGGATTCTTCCCAACATGGGAGTGGAATTTTGTTGTTGTGATTGGGGCACAAGATACTGGGCAGAAATATCCCAGAGTGATCACACTTCACTGGCTTCCTGATGACAAAGACCAGTAAGAAACAGATCAGTGAAATCAGAAAGAACTCTTAGTGCACAAGGACATTTTGATACTGGTTGCAACTATGTAACTTTCTATAAAAGGCTGTCTTAATTTATAACCACCATAAAAAGGTATTATTATCAACAGGACTTTGACATCTCAAACCCTTTCTATTCCCTCTTTTATTGTTCTCTCCTTTGCACAAATATGGTCAAATTAGCGTTGTTTTACTACCCATCAAAGGTCCATTCTGCACATAGTCGTATCTATTTGGTGCATTTCAGGCCTGACAAGAGAATCTTTACTGACAAACACTAATTGAGTTATCAGCAAAACAACTTTCATTCAATGGGTTTGTGACGACCTGAACAGAATTTTCAAAGAAAAATGCGCGTGAGGTTAGATTTATTTATTTGTTTCAGCCCTCTTTAATGTTTACTGTCACAAAGAAGGAAGATTTTCACTTAGATTGTGTCTCATGTGCAATTCATCACTTTTGAGGTGCAGTGACCACTCTCATGTAGGCGAATGCGGCAGCCATTTTTCACAAAGCAAGATCCCACAAAACCAATGAAATGAATGACCACTGAATCAGTTTGTGGCTTGGGGAGGCTGCTGCTCCTTATGCTGTGGGACTTTTATGGTCCGCCTGAATGACCAGCCTAGATAACATGATCCAAGCCTAGAGAAGAACATGAACCCACAACTTTCTGCCTTCGAACGTGGCGACTGAACTAAGCTGACACGAGGAGCAATGGGTAGGGTGGGGGAGGGGAGGGAGTGAGGGTGCAGGGGTGAGGGAAACGATGCATCTCTTTAAATAGATTGTCCCCTCGGGTGATCTTCACTCTGTGAACTGACTCTGTTCTGTTGGGCCCAGAGTCCATGTTTAGGATGGGGTTTTTGTAGACCCCACTGGGTGAACATGCCCAGGTTGACCCATAAAACACTAAATGCTGATGAAATTCTTTGCTCAAGTGTAAAATTGAGCCAACAGAGATGAAACTTTAGACCTATTTCTAAAAATAATTTCTATTTGTTGGACAGCCTGTCAGTGACAGTTTTTGCAATCGGTCTGACAGCAGAGGCCCCATCCCCCAACACATAAGACGGCAAGTGTGTAAGTGTACTCCATTTATCTGACAATGGCTGTGATGAGACTTTAATCACTCTGGATATCACACGGTGGGATCCACCAAGAACTGCTACTGCCATTAAACCATAAATCCAACTTTTAACATAGCAGACGTATCTTAACTACAACTTAATGAATCTTCCGTGACCATGCCATAAATACAGCACCAACAAAACTGAAGATAAATTTCATCTGCCCTTTAATCAACAGGAGAATAAGTAAGATATAAAAGAAAAAGATGTTCAATTTAAAGTATGGTTTCATTTCGCTCAGTTTGCTGAGGGTTGTATCGTTTCATACAGATACCCTAATATTTGCATTGCTTAAGTAAAGTTGTTCTTTGTCGTAAATGATTATTTGAAACTGTTTATTCCACTCACTTGATGAGCTCTAATTGCATCCACATGTACTGTGGGTAAGGCCGAACCTCCTTTCACTAATATGGGCTCCTGCTTACCAGGATCCTGATGGCATGCTAACGGAATCTAAAATGCGGTGCTACATAACAATTGTTCAGCAGTTCTTGTCATCTCAAGATTGTATCACTTGAGGAAGCAACAGCCAAGTGTTCTGAAGTTTAGAGATTATGGTCGGTGAAGAGGGCAATGCCCTTTGTGTTGCTAACTCTATTCAGCAAATTCATTTTGAGCTTTCTGTACCTGAACCTTTTCTTCACTATACTGTGCAACTAACTTCACCCGCCAGTGGGAACTTGCACTAGGTTTTGATGTTGTCGAAGCTTCAGTGGGTCAATCAGACTTTTAAAATAAAACAATTTTGTAAACTTAGTAACATCGCAAGTTTGAGCAATTAGTGCAAGTCGATGAAGATGAGTGGCTGCGGTTCGGACACCGATGTAAACCTTTGACTGAGCCTGTAGCTCTCTCACAAGGCACAATCCCAATTTCAGCTCTACAGGGCATGCAGTGCTGAATGAAGGTTAGGCAGGGAAGTGACGAAGGTGAGTGAATCACCCGCTGAGTACTCCGAGCGGACAGTTTGGCGGAGGCCCTCCAGCAGTTACCTCGCTGCTTGTTTAGTTTGGGAGGGAGGAAAATACAATTACAGGTGGCGTTTCTTTTAAATGTTCCGAATCTGGTTTCCTCATATTAGCAGAAGGTCAGACACGGACGATTGGTTTATCTGCTCCAGCAGAACAATCAACATATGTGTTTTGCGAGGAACTGAATGATAGTGAGAAGGTTTGTAAATTGCTGTGGAACTGAGGCCTTCACTATCCTATTTTAATGTTCAAAATTCTAAGGCACCCACTGTATCGGGGGCTAGATTGGGTGAACTGCAACTTTGTGCATTTTAGAAAAGTCATTTGGAGGGAATGGAATGGGTTCAGATAGCAAATGGTTGGTTTCTCAGCTTTAGGCCACTATTCATTGAAGCTTTTCACTGGTGTAAACTCAGGGTACAAAGTGCAATGGGAGAGCATGCTACACTTCCCGGGGTGGGGGTGGCGGGGGGTGGGGTGGGGGGGGGGGGGGAGGTGGAGGTGGGGGCAGTGGTGGTGAATGTGTTACCTTCAGCTGTAGGATTAAATAGTTAGTGTCATTAGTTCACTGTAAAGGTACAAAAGTAGAGTCAGGCCCCCACCAATAATCAATCCTGGTACAAGCACCTTCCCAGGGATTGACCTGATGAAACAGTTTGTCACTGAGATCTGCTTTAGCTCATCACAGAATCACAGAGTGCAGAAGAGGCCCTTTGGCCCATCGAGTCTGCACCGACACGTGAGAAACACCTGACCTACCTACCTAATCCCATTGACCAGCGCTTGGCCCATAGCCTTGAATGTTATGACGTGCCAAGTGCTCATCCAGGTACTTTTTAAAGGATGTGAGGCAACCCGCCTCCACCACCCTCCCAGGCAGCACATTCCAGACCGTCACCACCCTCTGGGTAAAAAAGTTTTCCCTCACATCCCCCCTAAACCTCCTGCCCCTCACCTTGAACTTGTGTCCCCTCGTGACTGACCCTTCAACTAAGGGGAACAGCTGCTCCCTATCCATCCTGTCCATGCCCCTCATAATCTTGTACACCTCGACCAGGTCGCCCCTCAGTCTTCTCTGCTCCAACGAAAACAACCCAAGTCTATCCAACCTCTCTTCATAACTTAAATGTTTCATCCCAGACAACATCCTGGTGAATCTCCTCTGCACCCCCTCCAGTGCAATCACATCCTTCCTATAATGTGGCGACCAGAACTGCACACAGTACTCCAGCTGTGGCCTCACTAAGGTTCTATACAACTCCAACATGACCTCCTTACTTTTGTAATCTATGCCTCGATTGATAAAGGCAAGTGTCCCATATGCCTTTTTCACCACCCCACTAACATGCCCCTCTGCCTTCAGAGATCTATGGACACACACGCCAAGGTCCCTTTGTTCCTCAGAACTTCCTAGTGTCATGCCGTTCATTGAATACTTCCTTGTCAAATTACTCCTTCCAAAGTGTATCACCTCACACTTTTCAGGGTTAAACTCCATCTGCCACTTATCTGCCCATTTGACCATCCCATCTATATCTTCCCGTAGCCCAAGACACCCAACCTCACTGTTAACCACCCAGCCAGTCTTTGTGTCATCCGCAAACTTACTAATCCTACCCCCCACATAGTCATCTATGTCGTTTATATAAATGACAATAGGGGACCGAGCACAGATCCCTGTGGTACACCGCTGGACACGGGCTTCCAGTCACTAAAGCAGCCTTCTGTCATCACCCTCTGCCTCCTACAACTAAGCCACATACAGTTGGCTATAGTACAGCTTGACTTTTTATTGCTCAGGTTTGCTCTACCTAGAGGGCAAAGGTTAAGGAGAGATTTAATAGAAGTGTTCAAAATCATGAAGGCTTTTGACAAAGAAACTATTTCCAGTGGCAACCAGAGGACACAAATTTAAGATAATTGGCAAAAGAACCAGAGGTGAGATGAGGAGAAACTTTTTTATCGTATGAGTTATTAGGAGCTGAAATACACAGCTTAAAGGGGTGGTGGAAGGAGATTCAATAATAAATTTAAAAGGGAATTAGGCAAATACCGGAAGGGAAAAATGCTGTGCTATGGTGAAAGGGCAGGGAAATGGGACTAATTGGATAGTCCTTTCAAAGCTCCAGCACAGAAAGGATGGACTGAATGTTGTCCTGTTCTGCTCTAGCATTCTATGATTCTATAATACTAGACATAATAGACAATTCTCAACTGTCCTGGCTGATACATATAACAGCTCTGTATATACCAGTTTACACATGATTCCCCAATATTAACACTGACTTTCTTTAGAAAGAAAAGTAGTAAGGTCATTGCATGGTGCTGTGTAAGTTCATGTTTGTGCCGGGCCACTATCTTACTGTACAAGCTTACCTTGTTTCATATCTTCAGCCCTTTTAGCATGAAGTGCATTTAATGGTTAGTCAGCAGGCTTAAATTCTCTGCCAATCGACCTGCACAGAATTGTAAACATATTCTTAGAATTACAAATAATTGCCACGTCTTGGGTGTGTTCCTTACATAATCAGTGTCGGTATGACAGAGCTGATTGTACCTGATTTTAATGTAAATGTCAAATGGAGGGTTAGTAGCTGGTGTTCTCAGTAACCAGACTTCAGTATTAGCTGAAGCTACATGCATGAAGTTGCACCTCGACAACTGAAGCAAAACCTAGCACGAGCTTTCTCAGGTTAGCTCATTTTATTAATGCTGTATTTGCAGTTGAGATGCCTGTAATTGGGGAGACACCACTCCTTTCTCTACAGGTATTAACTATGGCTTAGTTGGTAGCACAATTGCTTTTGAGTCAGAAGGCTGTGGGTTTAATTCCCATCCCAGAGACTCGAGCATAAATTCCAGGCTGACCCTCCAGTGTAGCACTGGGAGAGTGCTGCACCCTTGGGAGTGCTGCCTTTTGGATGAAACGTTAAACTGAGGCCTCACCTGCCCTCTCAGGTGGGCATAAAAGATTCCACAGGGCTATTTGGAAGAAGTGGAGGAAAGACTCTCCCTGATACCCTGGCCAATGTTTATCCCTCAACCAGCATC
The DNA here is from genome assembly GCF_964194155.1 of Cetorhinus maximus. NCBI lineage: Eukaryota > Metazoa > Chordata > Chondrichthyes > Lamniformes > Cetorhinidae > Cetorhinus > Cetorhinus maximus. Next base: position 4,991,003 of record NC_135893.1, read on the forward strand.
AAACAAACATTATCACTTTACTGTTTGTGAGAGTTTGCTGTGTGCAAATTGGCTGCTGTGTTTCCTACATTTCAAGCACTTTGGGACACCCTGAGACCATGAAAGATGCTGTTTAAATGCAAGTCTTTGCACAGAATATACAGCTCATTAGCAGGACATCCAGCTCAGCCAGTCCATTATGTCCCGCTCAAGCACTTTCTGATTTTTTTCTTTTATGGTCTGTGTGTCATTACAATGCACACACCTTCTTCCTCTGTAAGAAAAGAGGTGTAGAAAACAAGGTGGTCTGGGCTACAGAATGAGCTTCAGATATGGACAGTCAGTAGAAGACACAGCCATGTACTATCACTTCTCAATGATAGTCCGGATAGTGCGACAGGGACAGGTACATCCAACAAAGGCAGGTGGGTCTTAGAGATAGGCAGCCCCAGGAGTCAAGCTCATAACTTTAAGTTAAGGAGTCAAGCGATCAAGTATTTGATGTACCTGGGAATGCATCAATAAGAGCGCTTGGATAAACATGGTATGCCCAGCTAGAATTAGACTGGATTTCCTGTGCTGACAAGCAACAAAACGTGTCCCCATTAGATCTGTATTTTAATTACTCTCACATGCCAATGTACAACCCCAAAAAAGTTGCATTTATTTCCTTTCACAGCCTAAGGTTCAGCATTCTTTGAGCATCCTTAATAATATTTGAATATTAAATTTTAATTAGAAAACAGAATAATGCCTCATTTCGCATCTTTTTAATAAATGAAGTAGAGAATTTCCAATAAAATAAACGACTTAGAAAATCAATTAGTCCTGGGCTGCGTGGTCTGCCGTTAACTCCGTGATGACCGAAGGAGCTCTTTTTCCTTCACAGTGAACAGCGAATCTGATGTGAGAGGACATTCTGTAATGTTGATGAGGAGGAGAACCAAATCGAGAGCGTGCACATTGTATCTGCAACACAACCTCAGGAAAATGGAAAATGTTAATTCCTTTATTTATGTTGCTAAACACACTGCTGCAAGTCCTAGAGGGTTAAAGCCATGGGTCATAAATATTTGGATATCCTGTAGTGTGTATTTTATTTCTCCCTGTATATTACAAACTATTTTACTTGCTAAATTTAATTAATATTATATGCATCTGTGATTCAACTGCTTTTCTGTATCATGATTTAAACTTATTGGCAAAAGGCTTCTAAAGAAATGAGAATCTAAATTAATTTTTAACCTAGATTTATGATTAATTTATAATACTTCGCACACATCTCACTAACCCATCTAGTTTATTTTTCTTACACAGGCCGTTTATGAATCATTCCCAATATTTGTTTAAGAAAAGGTAGCTCTCTCCACCCTGACATTTGCTCACTGTATAAGTTAAAGATTTTGTTGTTCAGGGAATATTTCATATTCTTTGCCAGTTTGTGCCAATTTTGAATTATTTATCAAAGGTGGGACTCTGCAGGAGTTAATGTGCAATTCAGCTTGATAGCAACAAACCCTGCACTCTGCCAACATCCTTACATTAAAAAAATAAATAAAAGTAATTTTCAGAGGATAGGAATTTAGTATTTCATAAAGGCACCTGTAATTCATGAGAGTTTCACTATCTGTGTAACACACTCTGAGATCTCTGTGCTGCTCCATTTCTGGCCTTGTGTACTTCCCTGATTCATCGCTACACTATTGATGGCTGTGCCTTCAGCTGCTGAGGCCCAAAGCTCCAGAATTCCCTGCCTGCACCTCTCCGCCTCTTTGGCTTACTTTCCTCCTCTAAGATGCTCCTTTAAACCTACCCTCTTTGATCAAGCTTTTGGTCACCTGTCCTACGACCTGCTTATTCCATGTCAAATTAGTTTGATAATGCTCATGTGCAGCACTTTAGGCACATTTTACTACATTAAGTGCAAAGTGTTGTTGATGTAAAGTGGCTTTTGAAAGTATGAAGCCTTTGGGAGGTTTCATGTCTTTTGTCAATCGTTCTGTAAGATGTGGGCATCACTGGCAATTATTGCCCATCCCTAATGCCCCTTGAAAAGGCAGGGGCATGCCTTCTCCTTGAATTGCTGCAGTCCAGAATTTTAACTCAGTGACTATGAAGTAGTAGTGACGTTTGTACCAAGTGAGGGATGTGACTCGAAGGCAAGCTTGGAGGTCCTGGCCATGTCCCTTTAGGTGGTGGAGGTCACAGTTTTTGAAGGTACTTCCAGAGAAGCATTGGCAACTTGCTGGAGTGCATGTTGGAGTCATGGTGCAATGGTGGAGAGAAGGGATAGTTATGCTGGTTAGATGGCTGCCTACCAAGCAGCCTGCTTTGGCTCGAATGGCCTTAAGCTTCTTGGTTGTTGTTGCAGCTGTAGCCATCCAGGAAAGTGGAGAGCATTCCATCACACTCCTGACTTGTGCCTGTAGGTGGCAGAGAGACTTTGGGAAGTCAGGAGATGAGCCACTTGTCACAGAATACCCAGACTCTGACCTGCTCTAGTAACCACGGCACTTAAACGGCAATTCCAGTTGAGCTTCTGGTCAATGGTGGCACTCAGGATGTTGATGGTGGGAGCCTTAGTTTCTCGCTTGTTAGGAGATGGTCATTGTCTGGCACGTATGCGAATGTTACTTGCCACTTATCAGCCCAAGCCTGGATGTTGTGCAGATCTTGCTGCAAATGAACAGGCACTATTTCATTATCTGAGGAATTACCAATGAAGCTTAACACTGGAGAAGATCAAGAGAAAGCAAGGGAACAAACATATGACAAGGGTTTGAGCTGCACTGGATATAACATCTGCTGCTGTACAAAACCAGCGAGGCAGAGTTTTCAGACAGGCCATTTTGGGCTGTTCCAGGAACGTAGACCATTAATGTGGTGCCCACATCTATCCAGGTGGCTCTCACCTGAGTAAGCAGGCAGCATTTGACTTGAACTCGTGGCCAAGAGATTGTTAAACTGACTGTTTGGTTGCCAAAAATAGTCTTCATAAATATAATCACATAACAAAATATGACTGCAATCTCACAAAGAAGATCCAGGATCCACTCCCAGCTCCTCGGCCAATGTTCAAGGTAACTCCCTTTCCCTGTGAGAGTCAAACAACATTCACCCAACCAGCTAGACAGAGCATTTTGGGTGATGTAGAACAGAGCAGCAAGGAGCTGAACCTTCTTTAAAATCTATTCTTTCATGGGATGTGGGTCTCGCTGGCATTTGTTGCCCAACTCTAATTGCCCTTGAACTGAGTGGCTTGTTCCGCCATTTCAGAGGGGCAATTAGGAGTCAACCATATTGCCATGGGTCTGGAGTCACATGTAGGCCAGACCAGATAAGGATGGCAGATTCCCTTCCCTATAAAACATAAGTGTGGGCTTTTACAACAATCAATGATAATTTCATGGTCACCATTACTAAGACTGGCTTTCAACTCCAGACTTTAATAATTGAATCTAAATTCAACCAGCTGCTGCCATGGTGGGATTTGAACCCATGTCCCCAGAGCATTAGCTTGAACCACTGGATTACCAGTCCCATGACATTACCACAACACCACTCTCTCCCCCTTTGCAATGATGACATGTTGGGTGTGTCACCTTGGCTTATTTGAGGCATTCTTACCAGGAGGTTGTGGGTTCATAGACCCAATCCATGTAAGCTAGGTTGATGCTCCAGTTCTGAATTGAAGGAGTGCTGCATTGTTGCAGGTACCATCCTTTTGTTGCAGCGGTGGTAAATTCATGTCCTGTCTATCTGCTCAGGGTGGATGTTTAAGATATAATTATTCAAATAAGAAATAAAAACTTGCTGGAAATACTCAGCAAGCTAAGCAGCATTTGTGGGGAATGAGACAGAGTAACTGTTTCGAATTGGTGACCTTACATCAGAACTGGGTTCTGTATTCCTGGCATGTTCTGCTTTCATTTCAGTTTTTCAGCGTCCGCAGTATCTTTTAAAAATTATTCGAAGATGAGTAGGGAATGCTTTAGTGTCTCCGTACACTAACACTGCCAAACAAAAATAGATCAACTGCGAGCATTGCTGCTTATGGGACATGGCGAAGGACTTTGGGATGTTCCAAAATGACAAATGCAAGTATCACTATAACTAAATGTGCTATATGGAGAACCCAGGGCTAAAATTGTCCTTCTATTTTGACAAAAGGCCTGTTTCTTAGCCAGAAAGCTGAGAATGGAACTGGGCAAAATCGAGTTGATAAGAATGTCACACATTGGATAAATGTAGCAAAGAACAGAACCAGAAGCTTAAGTATAGGAAATATACTTGAAATATACATGAAATATAAAAGATGAAATTCAGGAGGAACCTCTTCACACAAAGAGTGTGAAGCATGGAACATCACTATCACAAGGAATAGATGAGGCAAATGTGAACGCATCTAAGGGAAAGCTAGATTAGTACATCAAGGAGAAAGGAATAAAAAGATATGCTCATGGGTTAGATGAAGAAGATTGGAGGGATGCTTGTGTGGAGCACAAACACCAGCATGGAGTAGTTGGGCCGAATGGCCTGCTTCTGTGCTGTAAATTTTATGTTATTATGTGAAGCCGTCTGCAGCCACAAGCAGATGTCTGATCTGGCTCACTGAAAAAGATTAACTGAACCCAGACAATGGTGACTCACAAATGTAATATATCTGTGGTGTTCATTCATAATCTTTTTTAGCGAATTATACTTTTACTCTAAACTGTGAATAGCATTTTTAGGAACAGTTGGAGTTTGTATTGACAGAATGACAGTGCAGCCTGTGGCGAATATAGTTTCATTGCTGAAGGTGGCTTAAAGCTCCCAATTTATCCAACAGGGAGACCCTGAACTCAGATGAGTTGAGGGAAGGAAAAGAAGATTGCAAGACAATCTGGGATATTATTGGCCAAATCCTAGTGATTGCTCACTGTCTAACACAGTGGAACAGATCATCGTGTTCACCTTATTGATTGGATAATAGCAAGTTATATCCATGACAAAGAGCCTACATACAAGAGGAAAACATTCAAAAAATAATAAGATACACTAAATTATCTTTGATTGGTCTGAAATACACATAATGCGGGCCAACAGGAATGTCCTGCATGATGAATCATGCCTGGTAAACGTGTACAATGAGAGTAAAGGTACAGAACATGTAACGGTGCAGCATGTGTGTCAGTGTGAGTGAAGATGCTGTGTATACGCCTGTGCACGAAGGTGCTGTGTGTGTGTGTGTTTGAAGGTACTCTGTGTGTGACTGTGATGGCGCAGTGTGTGCATGTGTGTTTATGTATGATGTTGCAATGTGTGTGTGTGAAGATGTGGTGTGAATAAGTGTGTGTGTAGGTGCAGTGTTTTTGTGTGAAGGTGCAGTGCATGAATGTGTGTGTTTTTGTGTGTGTGTGTGAGATGGTGTAGTGTAAGCTAAAGGAAATGAAAGTAAATCTTCAGCCTTCAAGTTCCCAAACTCTATCAAGAAAATGGAAAATATGTTGCATCAGGTTCTCTGCTGGGGCTGCTGTGCTGCAGCCTGCATTTCCTCAGGGGAGTAACCTGTAGAGAATGGGAACACGTGTGGCTTCATTGTCCAGATGTAACACATATACAAAATGCAGCATAAAAATGTAAGTATACTTGCACATGTATTTATGTGTGACATATATGTGCATATATACTGAAGTTATATGTACTGGGAGGGTCTGTGAAATACTTGCTACATAAATGGAACATGTACTGTACTGTATGAAAATATAGGTTCAACTTTAATTATGCAAATCAAATCCAAAACAAACATTACCACATCCCAGTCTGTTCCTGCCTGAGTCAGTGGAGACTTTGCTAGTCATTGTTATGTACCTGGTTATTTTGTGTCTGTCCTGAATGATTGTATATACTGAGGGTCTGTCAGCCGATTGCAGGTGCTGGAAGGACTCTCAGTTTGCGAATCATTCTCCTCCCCTCTGAACTGATTGGTATTTCACTGAAAGGGATGGAGGGCAGAAGGAAGTTGATTCCTAAAGAAGATTAATTTCCAATGTTTTCTATGCTGGAAAAGCAATGCAGTGCCCAGAGGATTATATTATTTCCTTATATTTACATGCAAGCTTTTGTATTTATTTTCTTCAAAGTTATTTCATCCTGGACGGTGCCATTCACCCATGAGGCTAAGATGACCAGGAATTCTCTCTACCATCACCGCTGTGGCTCTGTGATAAGTTGACCTGAGGCTCACCTACATAGTCCCTGGTCTCTTGTCAGTTTTCCCCTCTGTAGTGGATAAAGTGCCCCGAGGTCATGCAATAGATCGCTGAGTACTCCAAGTGAGCACAGATTCAAGTCATCAACAGTGACAGGGATCCCAATCCTGGGACACACACTAGTGGCAGGCTTGCCAAGGCGCGCTCACTTTGGTTAAACCTGTTTCGATGCATCTCACTTCTGAAGGCAAAGTTTTGTATCATTAAGTAGGGTTTTGATCATAAGTTTTATTCCTAATATTACAGCAGTGATTACACTTCAGAAGTACTTAATTGACTGTGAAGCGCTTTGGGACAGCCTGAGGCCAAACAAGGTGCTATATAAATGAATGTCTTTCTTTTTCTCTGCTGGCCCAACAATATTGAAAGCTCTGACCATTCAGTTAGGATACCAGCTGGCATGTAACAGTCAAATTACTTCCCACATATAGCATGGGAGCTCCGAAAAACTACTTTTTAAAATAAGTTTCCCCTAATTATTGGATCATTATAAGAATAGAGTAAGGGGTATTTGGTACAAAGACAAAAATAGCTGGAAAAACTCAGCAGGTCTGACAGCATCTGTGGATAGGAAGACAGGGTTAACGTTTTGGACTGTATGACTCTTCATCATGAGTTCTGATGAAGAGTCATCCGGACTCGAAACGTTAACTGTGTTCCTCTCCGCAGATGCTGTCAGACCTGCTGAATTTTTCCAGCTATTTTTGTTTTTGTTTCAGATTTCCAGCATCCGCAGTATTTTACTTTTATCTAGGGGTATTTGGTGTCTGGTATGTCTGTCCCGAGTTGCAGATAGATAATAACACCCCTCATCCAGTGATAAACCATCAATGGACAAATACAACAAAGATTTGAAGTAATTTTCAGCGTGACACCCAGCGGTCAAACTGCTCAAGGACAAGTGTCCAGTTGATGTAAACACTTGACCAATGTGAACAAAAGATAGCTAACTTTAACCCAATTAAACCTACACACTAAGAAGTGAAAATATTTGGAGATAGTGTGCCCCCTTTGCTAAATTATATCTCGCGCCTTGTTAACTGGTGTGCGATACAAGGGAATGTGTAATCCCTGGAGCAGAGAAGAGCCGTGAGGCTGATGCTAAGTATTAGAAGACTGAGGGCAGAATCATCCCAGATTTGCACAAAGTGCGGTAGCGGGCGGAGGGGGGTAAAACAATGTTTTACCCGCTGGCCGCAATGGCGGCTTTTCACCCCATATCATCCCAAACATGCTGCATTAATTATGCATTCCCGGGATAGACACCGTTTCCATGGTGGGCGGGCTCCAATTCGCCTGCCAAGCCATCACCTCGCCGCTTCATCACGCCAGGCAGCTCATTTAAAGTCCAGCCAAGCTCAGTGCTTCCAGCCCAGGGCTGCAGCAAAGAAGACATGGCCCCGAAAGGCAAGAAGACTGCAGCCCTCGAGCGCCTTTTGGATGCCGTGGAGGTCGCTGTGATGTCCTCTATCCCCGTTCTGGCCGCAGGAGGGGCAGCCACATTACCACTCCGGTTTAGTTGGCAATGGCAGTGGTGGCCAGTGCCAATGCTGCACAGAAGAGGTTGGCCATCCTATGCAGATAGAGGGTGAATGATCTCACCAGTGCAGCCAGGGTACGGTAACCATCTCATCACTTTAAACTCACACACTCACAAGCCCATCACACATTCACTGGCATCTCACTCTCTGCCAGCTCACACATGCCCTCACATGTCCATCTGGCCTCATCCCCTCTGGAGACTGCCTCCTCAGCCCTCACTATCTTGAGGCCACTTGTACAGAATAACATGTGCCCCCCCAGACACACCCTGGGATACCCTCCTTCCCCAGTACAGCTCTCACCCTGCAGCCTCTTCCCTTGCCTGAGGCCACTTCTCCCCCTTCCCCAAACAAGCCCTGGCCCTGCAGCTGTTGAAAAGCACCTTATGGCTGGTCTGGTGGGTAGAGACCTGCCCGTGAGCCCCCCTAAGAGTGATGTGGTGCTGTCTGTGAAGCCTGGCGCTGATGACTGCGAGTGCTGCCCGAAGCAAGGCAGGCAAATAAACCTTGAAGTCCTGAGCGAGGTTCAGCCTGCCAAGTGCACGCCTTATATGTGCTGTTTTGAAAAACGTCGGTGTTTTCCCACCAACATAGGTGGACGATCCAGTTGGGAGTGGGGGAGTGAGTCCAGCGGGCTGGCGTTATAATGATATTGCTGATGTATTACATCCCGATGTCCGATGGTGGGGAACACAGCCCACCATCGGCGGGCAGAGCAGACAATCACAAACTGGTCTCACTGGCCTTCTAACCATATTGTCCACTCACACCACCAAACATGCCCGACACCAGCGGGCACGGTAAACCCCCGCCTGAAGTATGAGGATAAGCCAGTAAAAGTTGGATTGTTCAGGTTTGGCAGGGGGTGAATGAAACTGGACCTTACCGGGATATATTAGAGTCTAAGCTCAAGAGAAAAGGTGGATCAATATTTCAAGTTAAACCTTGACTGCAGGACAAGGGGCAGAAATATAAATTAGTAAAATGCAAGTTCAAGACTGATCTCAGGAAGCACTTCCTTACTGCAGAGAGTGATCAATACCTAGAATGGGTCTTTTGGATAGGATAATGGATGCCTAAACTCTGGAGTCATTTAAAGGCAATGAGATGTAGTGTAGAGGTTTTTATAGAACAATGAGATGGATGGATCAACAACAATATCCCCCCCACCCCCCCGATCCCACACACCCACTCCATCCATACGTGCATAACTGAAGGGAAGAAAGTGCTTATGTTTACTTCCATATCAGCTATTCATTATCTTCCTTCACTGCATCCACGAAGATCACAAGACCATTGTCCTTTCACACTCAGCATAGGTCACCTGATGGGTGTCCTTTATCCCCTTGTCCAACGTGTGCTCACCTTGTGTTCATTCCATCATTCTCCAGCAGGGAGTGAATGAAGTGTTATAGGTGCAGTTCAGTTGGATTTACCCACTAGACTGTACACCAACTCATGAGAAAATGTACATACTAACACAGTTCTTGACTTTTATTTTTAGCTTTTTAAGGTCCACTATGTCTCAATTTCTCCAATCTGCTGTAATTCTATTTCAGAAATTCAGTCTAACCTAGCCACTCACATTTATCTATGTTCAGTGTTAAAAGTGGCTCCTATTGGTGAAACCCTGGAAGTCACAGCAACTTTCAATTTCGGGCTCCAGGCAAGGAGCCCATCCATTAACTCCAGAACTGGCTGTATTTTTAAAAGGAAAATCTTTTTATTTCTGCACGCGATTCTGCTTATATTAAAGTTGAGTTTAAATTCTAGCTGCTTTGTTATTTTAAAAAACATTTAATTGTAGTTTTTTTTCCAAGCTGTCAGACAGTAATTATTATCTTTAGATTTTTCCATTTCCTCACGGAATTGGGTCCCTTCTTTTTGTACATCAGCAATGTAGACAGATCCAAATCCCAACAATTCCATCAGCCCCATTTAACCATCATTCAGAGTAGCATGGCTTTTGTGGAGGAGTTGGAAAGGGTCTCCTCTCCTTCATTTTAAAATGTTTTCCAGTTCAAATGTATGATAATAGTGCATTATACAAACAAATTAAAACTGAAAATCAAAAAAGGACACCCAGAAAACCATTGTGGTGTTATTATGTTGTCAGACTAGATTGACAGTGCTGAGTGCATTGAGTCAAGAGAAATGGCTCATAAAACCAAACAGAAAACTTTTTCTAAATTAGTACTTTTAGGTAGCAGAAACCAAATTTTGTAAGACATTGTAACATTTATTTATTGGATTACTTGTTTATCTATATTTGTTTTTGGGATGTGGCTGACGCTGGTAAGGCTATATTTATTGCTCATACTGAGTTGCCCTGGGAGCACTATGTGAATCATGTGGTTAGCCACTGGGTCAAACAGGGTAGAGGGCAGGCTCCCTTCCCCTGAAGGACACAAGTGACCCAGTTGGCGTTTTATGATAATCCGGCTGCTTTCATGGCTATTTTCTCTGACGCTAGCCTTCAAACCAGCAGATTTTTCATAACTTCGATTTCCCATCTTACTATAATGCGGTTCGATCTCACAGCCACCGGATTGGTATCCATAGCCATAACCATTTGTCTTCCATATGTTGTTACCCAGTCCCGATGTGCCTACACAAGTCGCACACGCAAACCACTTAAAAGCAATTATGCATGACGATGCCAGCCTCAGTCAGGTGGCAGGAAGTCTTGACTGGCCACTGACAGGAAGTTGCGAAGGCCCAAAATTCATAGGAACAGGAGGAGGCCATTCAGCTTCTCTGGCCTGTCTGTCATTTAATGAGATTATGGCTGATCTGTGACGCAACTCCGTATAAATTCCCATTTAGCAAAATGTCTGTTTTTCTCTATAGTTAACACCCAGTTAATAAAATCTGTAATGTGCTCTGTGAGAATTTGACTTAATTAGTGGGTGGTTCCTGTTGGTGAAAGTCAGACATTTGCTTGTTTTTCTTTTAAAAGGGGGTATTTCAGCCCCCCTGGGACATATTCATCATAGACAATAATTTTACAGTTTTGTAAAAAAAAAACATTCTGACTTCTTACACATAACAAGGATCCCATGGTAAACAGTTCATGAGGTGAGGATTCGAGGTGCATCCCTAGATGTAAAGGGCCGTAAAATGGTGATGTGGCATGGACAATGTCATTGAAACCCAACTAGAAGCTGAGAAAGAGTGAAGGAATGAATTCAAACACCCTGAAGGAGTGGCACTCATGTCACTTTTTGCCAAGGACGTGTGTGTGTGTGTGTATGTGTGTGTGTGTGTGAGACAGATTTTTAAAGATTCCTTTACTGTCCAGTTTTCAACTACAAAGTGACTGAGCAGTCACCCGTAAAACAAGCCTATCCATTTTCAATCTGGATGAGTGACCATCCTATGCAGGAATAGCACAGAAACAGAAAGCATCATCTGTTCATCCACAGTGCACCAAAACCTCTTCTTCACCAACATTAACTATGCAGCAGTCCCCACTGTGACACTCCATGATATATATTACAACCTCTAACACAACACGTAATTTATGAAGCACTAAGACAAACTGTGTAAAACATTCCCTTTATAACTGCCCTTTCTTATAGATCCTTTTTGTATCAGCATTATACAGAGACTCTACTGTAGAGATAATTATAGAGACAATAAATATATATAATACAAATATTGACTGCAGTTTAGAATTACGGTAGTAAATTGTGGAACTGTGGATCACACGAGTTATTAAAGGGGTGTTATATCAGGATGTAATATGCATTATTGCACATTCTAGGTCAGTTATGTACCCTGAGAGGCAATGATTTAGCAGCTGGAGCTGAAACACTGCAGTCAATATTTGTTTTATTTTACAGTTGGAGTAAATTTATTTTATACATTTTATGAGCATTAATTTAAAATCCTTGTCCTTCAGATGCACGTATGGCCTCGGCCTAGCCTATCTCTGTAATTTCCTTAAGGTTTAGCTTCCTTTCTCTACCCAATGGCCCTCGAATTCTGTCCTTTTACCAATTACCAGAGGTGGCAGATCTTCCAGTTGCCTTTGCTGTACTCAGTGGACCATTGCTGATAAAACCCCGTTCCTCCCCACTCCTCTACTCATCTTTGAAAGTGCATTGAAAATCCATCTGGTCACCTCGTCCTGCACGGTTTCCACTCTTCTATCTATTTCTGTAGTGATTTTCCTCACAACATTTCCACTTTGATGCCACGATGAAAATGTGTGTTTTTGTTCCAAGCAAGGGAAATGTTATCATTCATTTTAGCTACACGATGTCATTAGGACAGGCCTCACACTCAGTGATGTCATTGGGAGAGAGCTTGCACTGTATGATATTATTTGGAGGGGACCTCACTGTATGATGGCACTGAGATAGATCCAGCGCTCTGGGATAGACCCAGCGCTCTGGGATAGATCCAACGCTCTGGGATAGACCCAGTGCTCTGGGATTGATCCAGCGCTCTGGGATAGACCCAGCGCTCTGGGATAGATCCAACGCTCTGGGATAGACCCAGTGCTCTGGGATTGATCCAGCGCTCTGGGATAGATCCAATGCTCTGGGATAGATCCAGCACTCTGGGATAGACCCAGCGCTCTGGGATGTCACTGGGACATAATCTGTACCTGATTACACCATGTGAAAACAGCTTTGTAAGCCAATGACAAATCCAATGATGGTCAATCTATGACCAAGGAAAATAGATAAATATTTGAACAAACAAGTTATTATTAGGGATGTGAGGAAATGTGGATAGGTCTTTCAGCAAATCAACATAGGCTGAATGGGCTTCTTCGGTGATAAAAAAAAATTGCGATTCTATGAAAATGAGTTTGAATGTTCTTCTGTGAGTGAAGCTGTCCTTAGCCCCTTATGTACAAGATAAAATGCAACAAGCCAATAGCAAACTAAATATTAGTTTCAATATTGTCACAATATATGAACAAATATACACACCAAGTGACATACATAGGGAGAGATATACACATGCAAGGATAGATATACATACGGACAATTGTATTTTAAAGTTTGAGAACTGCTGATTATTTAATCCTCCATTGTAAATAGACGAAACTGTGATCTCCAAAAGAGTGAAGTTAAAGAGAATCCTAATACTGCTGAGGTTGAATGTTTAATAAGGAGGCTGTGAGGACTAACAAACAAGATGGCGGCCTGTTCAGGCTTCTGTAATTTTAGCTACCTGTAGATATTTTCAAATGATTGCCAGCCCAAACAAGCTGTTTGTTTTCCAAAAATTCTTGTGGCTAAAGCAGGTTATGCAATTCAGAGTATTTTTGTCGAAACTTGGCTAGTTTTACCAGTGCATTGTTTGCAAGGCAGGACGATTATGACTTTTCACACTCATTTGATGCCAAGCTGATAACAAAAAACAAACTTATGCAGCCAGTTCCAGAGTTCACCAGATCCGATGTTTGTACACTTTTAAATGGATGAAGAACATTTCACAATATCAGCACAGTGTCCGCACCACAGTAAAGACGCAGGGCTAATCACAAAGCAATGGATAGTGTGGGAACATACACCTTACAGGCATAGCCTTATTGGACCTCACACAGTCAGCCCTCTAGCACCATAGTGTTGGCTGCATTCAGTGGGACTGCCAAGGCCTCAATAAGCCAGGTTAACCCTTTCCAGCTCAGTCCCACTGAACATAGCAATCAGTAGGCCAAGAGTGGCACTTCATTCTGAGAAAAACAAAAATCCAATGAATGTTCAGACCAAAGCCACTATGAAGGAAAGACACATTTCATCCAGGATCTCAGACTGAATTCCAGAAATTTTCCATTGTAAATATTTCAATGCACTAATATCTTGTTGAGTGTTGATCTCACTGTAATGATGCACAAATGGGAAGCTATTCCAAGTGTTAACAGCCATTGTCCCCTTGCTATCTGGGCTTCAGTAGGTGACCTGACAGATCCCTCAAGTTACAAATAGCCTAAACTATTCCAGGATGACCTCAGGTGTTGCACTAAAGCCTCCAGCGATCACATGGGCAATGGATACTGTGGAAACGTACTCTGTACAGGTATAGCCTTATTGGACCTCAGACAGTCAGCCCTCTAGCACCAGCATTAAACTGGCCTGACAAGTCAAATGCTATACCAGCAGCTAGTAAACTGACATCTGGGCTACTGGAACTCCAGGTCGCAACAGATGTCTGAGATTTTTTAGTTTGCTGCGCTCCAAGTTTATTACAAACATGCACATGGAAGAATTCGAAAAGCATCATCAAGCCATCTCATCAAGGGTCTAATCTGGCTCACCATTACCCACCACATAACCACACAACCTCTTGGGAGAGGCAAAAAAAACCCAGAGAAAATAACCTGTGGCTCATTCAGAGAAACGGCAGGATTCTTTGCCAACTCCCTGAGCTGGTTGAGTACGCTCCAGGACACTGCAGTTAGCCATGACTCACCGCAGTCTCACAACTTAACTCCTAGAGCTTTAACTGTCCTTCTGTCATGGGTACTTGTCAAGAGCTCTTTTCAAAAGGGCGGTAGCAACTGCATATCCACCCCGTGTTTTGGCAGTCTGATCCAGAGGGCATAGACGCTCCAGCAAAGGAAATAATTCCTGACATGTCACCTATGAATGATATAGATGTGGCCTCAAGTCTTGCCATCCACAACTATTTCAAATCATGATCACAAGCATATAGATCTCTATGGATCTGAAGTCCCTGTTGGATCCAAATCCCAGATGACCTAAATAAATAGATTCCTGCTTTGCAATCCTCCATTATTCTGACAATGTTGGCAGAGTGGGGGGAGGGGGTGTTGGGGTGTGGTGGGGGGGAGTCCCCTCTTTGGCTTTGGACTTCATGTGGGACATGATCTACCTTTACCAGCTCTGTCCGGTCTTGGCTAAAGTGTCTAGCAAAGCAAGATTAACCGTAAAGTCTAATATTTCCATCCACGTCCCTTGTTAATTTCAAACCCAGTTTTAGAAACAAAAGTGTTGACCAACAATCTATATTCAAGTTTGATGTATAGCCTTAGAATACCAGGAAATAAATGACTGTAATAAGATGTAAATGAGTTGTAAATAAGCACTCAGGACAAAATAAGCACTAAAATTCAAAGGGGACCAATGTACTTTAATTTGTATGTATTTTCTATGCAATCTAGAAACAGTGTAGGAAAACAGGGACCATTTGCAAATTGTTGATTGAGAGAGAAATATGTAAAAATGCGCAGAGCCTGCAGATTTCCTAATCCTGAGACAAAGCAGAACATGCCATGCTCATTGCAATATTGGTGATTAAGTAAAGCAATAATAAATGGCCTAATCAATTAGTATGTTGAGGTGTACTTAAAGATCGTGAGCTGCATAGTTTTATAAAAAGAGGAAACATAATATTAAATCAGCATGATATGTCATGGCATGAAAATGTTTTGCATTACATTTTTTGAGCATGACTTCACATAGGCACTAAAACAAACACACCCATTCCACAGGTAGTTAATAAGGTATAAACAACAGAAAAACACAAAACAGGAGGAATTTCACTTGCTGCTTATGGCACTTTCAGTTTGAACAGGAAATGGACTTGATTCAAATAAAGAGAAAGAAACACTTTTATGGTCTTTGACCAACGTTCACTTCAGTGATTATAAAATACAGTTGGTTTGAGGTGGAATTGCATGATTAAAGTTCAATGGGGCTGTTTGTCTAGAAACTGCCAGTAATTTTTTTGTGTGGGATAAAGTTTGTCGTGCTAATTGCCAGAGACAATAACCATATGAATCACATTAAAAAAGGGTGTGTCTCCGTAATGAGGTGCCATTGCCATGACAACCTCCACCTTTCTCATTATGTAGAAGTTAAACCAATACTTTTGTGACTGCTTATTAAATATTTTACAATCCATGTTGCAAGCCATATTAATTAAAGAACTGGTTTATGCAACATTTTTTCCCCTCATTTTAGCTGTCTTGGTAACATTTTATGATCTCAAAGTCAACAATTCTGTGACTTGTTGATAGGGGCTAAGTAAAACAAAGCTATTTCCTCATATGATGGACTTTGACTCACAAATAAGGCAAATACCTCACAAACTGCTCAGAGTGCATTCTTTACAGTCCTCTTTCTTGTTCTAAAGAAAATAGAAAATTCCTTTGAACTAATGTGCAGCGGCTTGATTTGGGAGATAAAAGGAACGGGATATCATCAGAACAAAGTTGATCTGATCTCTTGTCTGGTGCAATAGTCATCCCATCTTATAAAATTCCAGTTTTTATCGAACTTGAACTATTGTAGAGTGTTTTCAGGACTGAGATTACTAACTCAATCCCTCACTCCCTCACCCATCATTGACTCTGAGCTGACAAGGAAAACCTTTGCTTTCTACACTAAACTCTGTTTACAATAAAGTTTGAACTTCAGCTGCTTTTGTTATGTACTTTGTAAAAAATATTATTTGGAAGCTGCAGAATGTAATCTTTTGAACTTGTTTTCCATTTTCACTCATCCCTTGGATGGATTCCTTGCTGTCACACATTGACAAAGCAGGAGGATCTAGCGTATGGCAGTGCCACCAGTGCCAACCTGAGATTACTCAAAAGAAAATCACCTTGGCTTTTGGCGGAATGAGTCAGATTCCTCCATTGTACGCTATCCCAGTTAGTGCCTCTCTTCAAAACTGTTCAATAAAACCAAGCAATTGCACGTGGTCAGCAATCCTGGGACTCAGCCCACAGGCCAATCCAGTGTGTTTAACACTCTGCTCAAGCACATCGTTCAATTCCTAAATGACAACACTTCAGCAGCATCTGCCCAGACGATGGAAAGACTGGGTTTCTGAGAACCTAGGGATAATACCGGATAGTGCTGGACTGACGGTGTGAACCAGGCGCAGGGTACAGTCCCTGTGACAGATTGCCCAATGTCGAGTGTACCTTGGGCCTGGTTTCAGTCAGGCTGGCACCAGCTTGCATGTCTCCTTGCAGCTTGCCAGCAAAGTGGATGGAAATTGCAGCTCTCCTTTGGTACATCCTGAGGGGAGTGGGTGGTGATCAAGAAGGATTTAGATAGAAATCAACAGGATGCCTCTATTTGCACTGGGTCCCTATTTGTACATGCCACGAAATAACACCTGTTCTTGGTTTAGGTCCAAGACACCCACATTTCAGCCATTACCATTATGGCACAGTATGTGAGGGCACACATCACTTGCCCACACTGGATGCTTAGGTGCCCGTTTGAAGCCTGCAAAATGCGGGGTGGCATCAACACATTCCTGTGCCCCGGCATTCTTTTTATCAGCTAGTCTCTGTATTTGTGCCTGACCACGATTGTGTACAAATGGGAAGTTGCTGTTTGCGGAGCTCAGTCAGTTTAAACAGCACGATGATCATTTAGATATATTCCATTTTCCCACAGAGAGCACAGAGACCTTGTTGTCTCTCACTTCAAACCACCTGCCGTTTTTGTTTGATGACCCTATTGTGCTGAGGAGGAATTTCAAAAAGTGTTACTTTCTTGAAAAGTTTGTCTACAGTCACTCTTCCCGAGTTGGTGCCCGAAAATATTAAAATTCTGAGCATGTTTGTATGGAACTACTTTGCCCGCAGTTTTAAGTGATGTTAACCTGTTTATTAGCAGGTTAGTATTCGTACTAAAACGTTGAACAAATTAAACGAGTGGAATGTATTAAACATTCATACAGTAACACCACACTTAAGCAGAGTACTTTGCGCATTTACATTCCTGTAGTGTTTAATATGTATTATTTTCTACGACATATAAATATCTAGTGTCTAACCCATCATTTTCACTACTCCGCATATTACCCAATATTACATTAAATTCCTGTATAAATTTATTTTTTTTTACAAGTTGGGAAAAGCCCATTAATGTGCAAAGCTGTACATGGGTTTGTCAGAGAGAGCGGGTTTTGTGGCAGAGGGTTTTTTCTCATTTCATACATTCTTGTGTTCTTATTCCAATTGCAACATCTTAATAAAATAATGGAATTAAAGGTATATCAGTGGGCGTTTGTGGCTGCTTCAGACTCCAGAGAGTCTGTGCAGATTTAACCAAACTGAAGAATTGTGCACCGGGTGTGGCTATTATTATGGATTACACTGTTCTTTATGCAAATAGTTAGAATGTGGAGGCCAATAATCCTCAACCACTGATTCCTTTTTACACCAATAACCTAGTTAGAGTACAGTAAAAAACATATTCATGTTGGACATGCCTGCAGAGTGGTGTCTGCCCATGTGAGGGATTCATGTACTGTGTCTTAAAAGTGGTTCCTGAGCAATGGTCCAATGTGGAAAGAAACCTCACTAATGGCTGCTCAATTACTGCTTTGAATGTTCCATGTTCCGAGAATGCCCAGTGTCAACACTGAGACTGATTTGAGCTCAACCTTTACAGTCCGTTTAGAAGCCCATTCTTGCCCAGAATTTCAGGCAGTTTCTTTGACTGATAAAAACAAAAAGCTAAAAGCTACTGCGGATGCTGGAAATCCAAAACAAAATAAAAACAGAATTACCTGGAAAAACTCAGCAAGTCTGGCAGCATCGGTGGAGAAGAAATCAGTCAACGTTTCGAGCCCTCATGGCCCTTCAGCAGAAGGCCATGAGGGCTCGAAACGTTGACTGATTTCTTCTCCACCGATGCTGCCAGACTTGCTGAGTTTTTCCAGGTAATTCTGTTTTTATTTTCTTTGACTGATGTTTGGTCTGAGTTAGAAAGAAGCTTGACCCCAGCCTGGATAGAGCAGGTGGGATTGGACCATGAGGGAGTGAAGGGATTTGGTAATGAGAGGAAGATGTGGATGATTACAGCACATTTGGACTTTTGGGTCATCTCTTAACTTTTTCTTTTATGGTAAAATCATTTTTTGTTGGGGTGAGGGCTAGATTGTGGGGACAACAAATCCTGTAACCATAACCAGTATTTGTCATTCCTAGTTGGTCCAACAGCTCAATTATTTGCTTAGCTTGGGCCTCTTGATAGAAATACTAATGAGGCATATTTGGAATAATTAATGGGTTTGAAATTTCAGGTTTACTGTCAAAATGGTTTCCCTCTTTGATATCCCACAGTCTCAGCCCACCAGCAGATGATTCAAGCTGTGTGGCTCTTTGTGGGATGGAGTATGGTGACAATATGAGCAGTTTGAATCTATCATTATATAGGAAACACCAGTAATGAATAATTTCAGCTGATATCAGAATGATTCTGGATGGGAATCAGCTGTCAGTTTCCAAGCATTTGAATTTTCTTCTAACGCAAATATTGGAGCGAAATGATTCTGGCAAACACCAGGCAGACATAACTGCTGTCATCCATCACCATCAATTTGATAACATTACAGAGATCTAACTTACCCAACCTTTTCAGTTCTTTATATTTTTACCAATAAATTACAGATCTCAGCAAATTATCTATCAAATTCAAAGCAAAGGTTGGAGTAATCTCTTGATATGCAAAAGTCCCTCTGGTTTGACACAACATCCAACTCGGGCTTCACGAATGTTTTATTTTATAATTTCCTAGCTTGTCTTGTACATCCATTACACGCAACAGTCAAATCCACAAATCCTGTCTTATAGTTGGAGTTGGCGGAGCGCATTGAGGGCTAATAGGATGCCCTAGGAATTGTAGCAGAAGTGCCTCCATCTCCCGAAGTGCATAGCAATGGCCAGTGCCTTGGCCAATGTGGCTGCAGCATAGCCAATCAGGACCAGGAACACCCTAACCCATGATGCTCCTCCCCGGCAACCCCACCGGTTGACGCCCTCCATGCTCAGTCATTTTCATCAACAGAATAGAATTTCAAAATACCACAGTTAAGAAGTAATTTTATAAAAACATTTTCCCCACAGATGGAGAAATATTTATCTGTTTGTAATCTGTCGTGGATGTAACATGGACACCAACATTGGTTAGTGCAGAGCGACCACCAATAATTTAAGACCTTTATGAGGCCTGGTTATAACTGGTGAAGACCAGGTAAGACTTCATAGATTACAATAGATGATTTATTGAAGCTGTATTTAAATCGTAAAGACAGTACTGAGGGATATTATTAATGGCATAGAACTAATCAATAGCCTGCTGTAATAGAAGAATGAAAACAATAATTGGTCTTAACTTTGCATAATACAAGCAGTATTTTTAAATACAGAAAATTGCTTTGCAAACACATTGCGCTTAATAGCTTTTCTGTGCATTATAAAATTAGAAGAATTGAGAGTTTGATTTTTGCACAGAGAATAATATCAAAGGTACAAAATATATCACATCTGGTCAGGTAGAATGTTATTGACTTCATTTTCATTGGAAATTCTGCATTGGGCTGCACCAGACAATTCTCTACAATGAGTTTCTTTGCCAAGTCTCTTGTCTCAGTCCTTAAAAAGCAAACCAAAATAAAGCTTTAATGTTCCCATCTTAAACCAATAGGAGAAGGGGTGCGTGCAGCAGAGTACAGTGCTGTCAGCATTCCCATTAACATCACCACTTTGGCAAATTTGAAACAAAGGGGGTCACAATATGGATCAGGTCTGCCAACGTATGTAGGCAAGGAAATAGCACCCCCCCTTCCGAACTCACTTCTATCAGGCCTTGAACGTACTGGTTGAGGTGAGGACCAGACACAATCTAATCGAGTGATGGAGCGGACTCGATGGGTTGAATGGCCTAATCCTGCTGTACTGTGAAGACAGATATTTTAGGGGAAGAATTTTCGGGTTGGTGAGTGGGGTCGGGGCCCATTCGCTGATGCGTAAAATGACGCGTGGTGATGTCGGGCGTGCGTCATTTAGATTTTCCAATTTGGCGGGCACACAGCTGAGTTGGCTGCACACCCGTTGAACTGTCAAAGGCCTAGTAAGGCCATTAAGAAAGCCATTAAAATAGTTAAGAACGCTGCCTGTCCAACTTTAAGGTTGTCGGGCAGGCAAAGAGCCCAGGCAGCCTTCGCATTTTTCATGGAACCTCATCCATGGGCGGGATAAGGTTTCTTGAAGGGTTTATTAATTAAATTAAAAATGTTCAAACGTTTGATAAACATGTCCCAGCTCATTGTCACATGAGGGGACATGTCTAAATAATTCTTCTCTGTCTTTAATAAAAACTTTCATTCCGAACTTAATCTCCTTGAGGCAGCTCCATGCCTCAGGGAGATTTCTGAGCTCCTTCAAAAGAGCGCAGGCCCCGACTCAGGGAATTCCTCCCCTCGCCCGCACAGGGAGCGCTCAGTGCTTCCGGGTGTGCGTCACGCTGGGCGGGCCTTAATTGGCCAGCCTGCGTAAAATGGCGGCGCAGCCCCAATCGGGGGCACCGATCGGCTCGCGCCTGCCCCCACCACCCCACCACCCCCACCCCCACCCCCACCCCCCCATCCTCCCACCCCCCTAACTCCAGATGAGGGGAAATTTCTGCCCTAGGAGCGCCCTGAATGGACTGCAGGTATAGGTTTAATTGAACTTCTATGTAATGTGAGCTAGTGTAGACTCATAATCCTCCTAATGCCGAATATCTCTGTATGTTGAAAAACTTGAAGTGTTTTTCCTCTTGCACCTAGAATCAGGGGATTTTGATTGTAGGCCATAAGGCATAGGAGCAGAAGTAGGCCATTCGGCCCATCAAGTCTGCTCCGCCATTCAGTGCGATCATGGCTGATCTGATAATCCTCAACTCCATTTTCCTGCCTTTTCCCAATAACCCTTGATTCCCTTACTGATTAAAAATCTGTCTATCTCAGCCTTGAATATACTTAATGACCCCAGCCTGTACAGCCCTCTGTGGTAAAGAATTCCATAGATGAACTACCCTCTGAGAGAAGAAATCCCTCCTCATCTCTGTCTTAAATGGGCCACCCCTTACTCTGCGATTGTGCCCTCTAGTCCGAGACTCTCCCACAAGGGGAAATGACCTCTCAGCATTGTCACTTTCCTGTAATACCATTGATCCCATTTTTTTCAGCAAAAGAACCTAAATCCTCTCATCGTAACCAGCAAAGCTGCTTCTTTCTGTTTTATAATTTTGGTGCAATTTTTTTTGTAGAAAATAGGGAGAAGCACCCTCAGCTTCAACATGACGAGCTGCAGGCATAGGAAGAGGCAAATGCCAAATAAAAAACTCCAGTCCACACGCCTTAACAACACCCTCAGAAGAGCACCCTCTATTGCACCAATATGATATTGGCATTCCTCATATCAGACATCTTGACAGTTTCCCCAGTGAAAGGGACTCACTCTCTCAGACTTCCTCAGCCTGTTTCTGGAATCACCAAACATTTTAGATCCCAAAAATCTGGGCTGGAACTTTCCTTTTTAACCCTGTTTCGATCATTTCCTCTGCTTTTTACCTCTACCTCGTTTGAAGGCAGTTACAATGGATACGATTCCACAGCAGCCTGGGAACACCTGGCCAGATGGGCCTACCTCATGTAGATAATGTGAGCAGGCTATTCAACTGCTGTGGAATCGCGGCAGAGCCAAATCTTGTCCTCACCCAAAGTCACCCAAGCACTTACTCTCCAGCAGGGCATAACTCGATAGCAGTCGGATACAAGATCCTTGGCTGATTTCCCACACCCTTGTGTGGCAGTAAGGATGTTGCAGGGGCAACTAAGTCAAAAATGTCAGAAATCGAATCAGCTATCTTCCTGCTTTGTGTGGCAAGCAACATGGTAACTTTTATCAGGAAGTTGACTTTGATAGATTGTCCAATCAGCTTCCCCAATTTATATTGTAAATACAAAACCTCATTCCTGGACTAACTACATTTGTTTGTATGCTGCAAAGTATATTTATTAACACCACTTTTGAAGGGTGCAGGGAGTGGAATACATTTTTTGTTTTTCAATGATTTGTATTTGCATAATTTATTCAGGTGTGGGGCCTGGGACTAATTTCCTACTTCAGTCAGCCTCCAAAACTGGCTTCTCCGGATCTTGCAAAATAATAATTTATAGCAAATAATTTGTCACGGGCTCATCGAAGATGCTGATCGTGTTGACTCATAGGTGTTATAAATATAAATACGTTTTAAAATTTCCACTTCAGGAATAGACTGAAGAAAAGAGTAAAGTGGGTCACTGCAATAAGGGGTCAGCCTGAGACCTGGTTCCTGACACCGACGCAGTTTTATTTGCAAACTTAAAAGTGCCAAAGGAAAAAAAAAATCTGAGTTAGAAACTGAAACTAGCTATGTAACGAGTTATTAAAATATATAGCTGTACCTGACCATAATTTTTTAACTTTAATCTCTACTAATGGGATTTTCAAAATGGCTGCTAAACCTTCTGTGGATTTGTATGTCAGTTTGCATGAAGCCACAGGAAATATTAATGCGCCCTTTATGTTTGGTGAAAATGAAACTTCTAAAGTAATAAGGTGAAAACAGTTTTCCTCTTTTGTTGTAGATTATAGATCAGTGCTCACTGATCACAATCTGGAAGTACTCCTGAGCTTTGTGGTTTCTACAGTTACAGGGTAAACTCCAGTCAGCATCTTACCAATTGAGCATCTTCTAACGTATCCCTTCCTTAAGTGCACATCCAACATAATAGTCCTATAAAATGTATGGAGAAACATCAGTCTTACAGCAGAGCATTGAAATGCAAACACCAGAGCAGATTTTAGTTTTCAAAAAATGCTCTTTTAATCCTTACAAAGTTAAGGAGTTAGTAGCCCTTTGATAATCTAATCAAAAAACATGTAGAAAAATGTTTTACTCACCTTACCTTGTCACAAGGCTGCTCAGGATATATTTAATGAAATATTATGACAGCTGTGCACCAAATAGAACAGCCACTATCCTTAATTACAGGTCTTCAAACAGGAGTTTGTAGCAATCCAAATGTATTTGTAAAGAAACCACATAAAGCTTCGTTACAATTATAATTCCTTGAATGTTTTTAAACAAGTGTCATATCGCTTTAATTTTCTTTGACAGTTTCAAATTACAATTATGGTATGCCAATAAAGAGGGATTCTGTCAATGAGGGTACAGTTGTCATAACATGTCGAAGCCACTAAAAAAAATTGTAAAAAGCTTTCTTCTGTAAAACACTCATTGTTTCCACCTAAAGTGTGTTTGGTTTAGAGTGTTTAGAATACAGCTGTTCTGTCCTTAAGACATGACAAGAGGGCTCAGTGACAAGGGGTTAATGGGCTACTTGTCCTTCACAAAGCCTGGGCCTAATCTTATACCATTCAGTGTTAGAACCTACTGCCAGCATTGTCACCTCTTTTGTCTATAGTACACCATACATGTTCAAAGGGAGTTCTGTACTGTGTTTATACTGTAGCTTAAATTGCCTGGCTTAATTAATGTCACTCACACTTTCATTTGTAACCATTCAGACCATTCCCAAATTGCCTGAAGGACTGTAAAGCTGTCAGGACCCAATAGCAGTTCTTCTACTTGTTTGTTGCTCTGGTCAATTCCTGTTAAGTGAATTATTTATTTGCCAGTACATTTTATTCACTTGCTAAGGATTCTCGTTTACACAGTTATGTGGTCGTGTTTTCAACAAAAATTGTCCTTTTAAGAAATGCTTACACTATCCCATTCTGCACCCTATTCAAAGGGGATTTTTGATATTTTAATAATAAGCAAAGATGATATTTCATATTCACCTATGCACAGGTGAAGTATCGCACTCTCTTCTGAAACTGATTGTGGACCGGATTCTGTGGAGTAGGCATATCATCCTAGTCGATATTGGGGGCATTGTTGGTGATGGCGACAGGGTTCTTACTGCTTTCCCTCTGCTTCATCATATTCTAATAATCGTAACATGGAAGAATGTAGTGCAAATTTCTTTAATAGACTTCCCAGGACTTTGTATGCTCTATGCTACAGAGCAGAATGGTACTGGACAGAACTATGGCTGTAAGCCTAGCCGGAATAAGCTCTGAATGAAGTCTTTCCTGAACAAGGAATTCCCGACCAAATGTTTTCAATTAACATGGAATTAATGTAACAATTGATAGTTTTTTGGTTTCAATTTATTGTCAATGAGAGAAATGCTTGCTAACAGCATGGAATGAAGTGTAAAGAGTTGATTTCCTACCCAGATGTTCCAGTGCTGTTTAGTCTTTATTTGGATAGTAGATTTACATAATTGCTGTAATTTCATTAAAAGTGACCCATGCTGCACCTATTTATTCATTTGCATAAAATAAAGCCTGAGTGTACTGTACACATGCCTATACCCCTTGGCAAACTGCCACACACCCCAGCCACTCTGCACTCATGAATGACACTACCTGCTCATTATATGTGCACAGTCATTTGTACAGCTGAATCCAATAAATACATAACTCGTTTGCTAAAAACAACTGTGCTTGGATCAGAATTTCTACAGACAATTTATAAACGATAAAGTTAAAAAGGGCCAAATTGAAATATTTGCACCTTGGCTTAATTAATCACACCGATGAAACAAATGTAAATTCAAGCTCCATTACTATACAATATTAATGTTTCACAAGAGGCTATTAGTGAAATGCTGGACTGAACATAGTCACAGTGATGAGCAGCAAAAAATGTGAGTGATTGAGAGATACTCTCTGCTTGAATCAGGACTGTCTATTTATGCCTGAATCGTGGAATTCTATACAGTGGAAGAAGGGCCTAGATAGAGTAGACAGAGATACCCTGTTTCCCCTTGGGGAGAGGTTGATTACCAGGGGGCACAGATTTAAGGTGATTGCTAGAAGGATTAGAGGGGACATGAGGAAAAACCTTTTCACCCAAAGGGTGGTGGGCATCTGGAATTCACTGCCTAAGTTGGTGGTAGAGGCAGAAACACTCAACTCATTGAAAAGGTACCTGGATCAGCACCTGAAGTGCCGTAACCTGTAAGGACACGGACCAGGTGTTGGAAGGTGGGATTAGAATGGGCGGCTAGATTTTTTGTCAGTTGGTGCAGAGATGATGGGCTGAATGGCCTCTTTCTGTGCCGTAATGTAGGGTTTCTATGGTTCTAAGGTTTGTTGCATTAGAATTCTATACAACAAGTGGGATGAAAAGAGGATTGGTTGAACTTTGTAATTGGGATTGAATGTGAATTGTAATTTATTGGATTTTGCGCAGTGTCCAGGAATTCCTCCTGGTTTTCTTTTTATTTATTTACTCATGGGATGTGGGCATTGCTGGCTAGGCCAGTATTTATTGCCCATCCCTAATTGCCCTTGTTCAAAGGGCATTTTGAGTCAACCACATTGCTGTGGGTCTGGAGTCACATGTAGGCCAGACCAGGTAAGGACGGCAGATTTCCTTCCCTACAGGGCATTAGTGAACCAGATGGGTTTTTACGACAATCGGCAATGGTTTTGTAGTCATCATCATTTCAGATTTTTATTGAGTTAAAATTCCACCATCTGCTGTGGTGGGATTTGAACCCAGGTCCCCAGAGCATTACCCTGGGTCTCTGGGTTACTAGTCTAGTGATAATATCACCACCTCCCCATTGTTGGAATTCTATTCAATAAGAGTGAATGGTTGGTCCGTTGAAATCTATTCATGTGGATTTCAAAATTCTTGTCTTTGCTCACAACTCCCTCAAAGACATTGCCGTACACTGTCTCAGACACAGTCCTCACCCTGATGTCCCAGTTCATATCCTCCATTCATCGAGCTCTGCATTACCTCCATTTGACCCTTGGTGACAGAATCCAGCCATCCCACTACAACATTCAGCAACCACCCTCCGCAGGATAAAAACAAAATACTGCGGATGCTGGAAATCTGAAAAAAAAACCCAGAAAATGCTGGAAAAACTCAGCAGGAGGCCTGACAGCGTCGGTGGAGAGAGAAACAGAGTTAACGTTTCAAGTCCGTACGACTCTTCTTCAGGACTAAAGAGTAGAAACATGATGGATTTTACACTGTTTAAGAGGGGCTGGAGCAGGTGGAATGAGACAGAAGGTCAGGCATAGGTGACAGCTAAGGAGGAGATCTCTCCTTGGCTGTCACCTTCTGTCTCGTTCCACTCGGTGCGAAAATGGGAGGGAAATTCCATCGAACATGATCCGGCCTCTGTGGAATTCTCCAGGAGTTGGCATGACAGGGGTTACTGGGGGTAGCCAATTAAGCCCCATAGGAGTTAGTTAACTGCACAGTCCTGACCCCGTCTGGATTTTCTGGCTGGCGTTTGGGGTACTCATTGAGCCAGGAGGCAACCGTGAAATGGTGGCACTTGCTCCATCTAATGGGGAAGGCACTGCACTAATTATCAGCCACAACCTCAGAAGTGCCTATTACTGTGGGGGATGGTGGGGGGTGTAGCATTTCCCCTCCTGCCCAACAGTCCGAACCCATTCAGCTCTTCTTATGTCCCCCATTTGTGGACGGTGACCAAGGATGGACGTGTCCCCAGTGCCTCCCATCAAACTTCAGCAGCTCCCACTGCTGATGGTGGGGCTGCCGAGCTCTCGGTGCTAGAAGGTCTCCTGTTGGCCCTCCAGACCCCCCCGTAGCCCACCCGCCCGTCCTGAAGTGGACGGAGCTCCTGAAGGTGGCCGCCTCCCCCAAACCCTCCCTCGGTGTCCAGCAGCCGGCATTTCCGGGTTCCCGACCCACATTTCATCCCGACAGTGCCCGATCGGGACCCTGGAAGGGGAATTCTGCCTGTTGGGCCACGGGGTAATCCCTGTTTTCTCAATCTCTACCACACTTTCAAAAGAAAACGTATTTTCCCACTGTCTTTAAGGATGGTGATCTCATGATGCGGTCTAGCTGTGGCTTAAATAATAAAATTGATTTGTTTTAAGTGTCTGTAGCATTGTAATAGACTAGAAATCATATTCATGAATTCAAGTAAAGGAGATTGTACATTCAGAATCCATCCTGATTGAAAAATTAAAGTATTCTTAAAGGATTAAATGACCCCTTCTACCAGCAACTTGCCTTAAGGTACTGGGGAAAACAACGCAGAATGTACATTTCTTTTGAGCTGTTGTGACATTTGTGAAATGGTTAGGTTTTCAGTGCTGCAGCTAAGCTGGTTTCAAAGAGAACTTCCTTCAGAACGCAGTTTTAAGTTGACAATCAGTGTAGTGGCAACCGTGTTCGACATAACAAAAAGTGCCAGGGATGTCTGTGCAGCACATGGGGTGGTTTATGCAAAACAGAAACACCCATGGAAACACCTCAACATTTGTTTAAAATAATCAACAGAGAACTGTCGGCATCATTGTGTTGCTTTAAGTCATGTTGTGTGTTGGAAACGCTGTTGTTCAGCTAAAAGCTGACATTCCAGCTAATCTTTTACCTGGCCATTTAGAATCCAATGAAAGGACACCAAAGATGAGTATTACTTTGTTTGCCAGCTTAGGTTTTTTTCCCCATTAGGGTACTCAACTGGCCTGTCCGAGGAAAGGCACACTCCATGACCTGCATCACCTACGTCTCTCTGAGGAGAAGCACAGGGAACGTTGAATGACAGATAATAGATAAATAGACAACCACCCAGATGACTAGATGATGGAAATACCTGGAAAAACTCAGCAGGTCTGGCAGCATCGGCGGAGAAGAGTACAGTCCTCGTGAGGACTCGAAACATCAACTGTGCTCTTCTCCGCCGATGCTGCCAGACGTGCAGAGTTTTTCCAGGCATTTCTGTTTCTGTTTTTGTTTTGGATTTCCAGCATCCGCAGTTTTTTGTTTTTACGACTAGATGATGCATTGTTTTCAGCGCTCAGGTGAAGAGTTTCACTTCTGTGAAGATCTCCACCTAAGAGAAGTCAAGAACTGATGGCATTAATCTTAATGGCAGGAGGCAGAGTCAAAGAATGTGCAAGCTTGGTCCTTGCCTGTGTGAGAATCTAGCTAGGCATGAAACTATCTTGTGCCAACCTCCTTAGTTGGGCTCATATGTTTTTCTAACCATGGCCACTTGTAAAATTTAATTTTTAACCCCTGGGTTTGCATATTATTCCTCCTTTCCTGCATGATTCCCTGACAATGAAACTGCCCAGCAAATGTGCTCCCAGGCAAGTACTGTGATTTCTGGTTAGGAAGCATAGAAGTTGGACCACAATAACTCCGGTTTCGATTTCTTGCAGTAGAGCTGTCTGACCTCCACTTGTAACTTTCAGTGCAAACCAGATGAAATCGAGGATTCATATTGAGTTTTGAAAATGACCCCTGGCCCTCCAGTATAAGGGAATCCATAGGATGAATACATTTGGAGACTATTCGGCCCATCGTGTCTGTGCTGGCTTTCTGTGTCAGAGCTACTCAACTACTGGGTTACCTCCCCATCTCTCCTTGAATTGTCAGTGTGGAGCTTCGAACAGTGCATTTGTTTAAAAGAAAATGTCCATTGAATTCACGATGACCTTTGAATCCCTCATCTTCAACTCCTAGAAATATTCTTAATTTTTGTCAGTACATTTTTTTAAACTTTTTTTTTAAAGAAGTAATTTTAACTGTTCCTGGCTTTCAAAGGACTGAAACAGTTGCCTTTTAGTACAAAATGGAAGTAATTATCCTGATGTAATCAGGAGAGACAAAGAGAAACATGGTCCGAATTGGAAATTAAAAAGAGATGTTGGAAATGTGGAGTAAGTTCTTTATTAGAAATGCTCTGATAAAGCAGCTACATCTAAAATACTAACCTGTCCTTTCCCTTTTCAGATATTGACAGATCTGTTGTATATTTCCAGCATTTTCTGCTTTTATTTCCAATAATCAGAAGTTGCAGTAGCTGACAATTATGTCAATTACTGAAATTATACCAGTCCATCCTTAAGAAAGAACTTGCACTTATGTAGCACCTTTCATATTCCTCAGAATATGCCTAACGTCACCGCCAGCGAACGGAGTAGTCACTGTTCTGTGGACAAATGCAACCGCTAATTTGCCCACTGCAAGTTCCTCAAGCATCAGAGAGCAAAATGACCAATTGTTGACCAGGGCTAAATATTGACCAGGGAAATCACCAAAGGAAATCCCTGCTCTGATTCAAATCATTCCATGTATTCTCTCACACCCACCTGAGCAGCAAGGTGGGCCCTCAGCTTAAGAAACCAAATGTAAGACAACTTCCTGACAATGCAGCACTCTCTAGGCACTGCAGTGAGGTGCCAACCCAAGTTATTAAGAGGAAATTCTGTCATCAATATTCCTTTGAAAGATTTACGTGCCCAAAATTAATTTTGAAATAATTTTTGTATCTTTAGCCTTTTTGATAAATTTTAGTGATCACTGATGATCTCATCAGAGGGTCTTTGTTTTAAAATAACATCTTAAGCTGATACTTAAACCTAAGCTCTCTTGTCCTGCTTCTTAACACATCTAAAGGTATTGATCAAAGTTTAGTTTCTCTATCTTCTACCTTGGGTTCCCAATGTAAGGTCCCCATTGCAAGCAAATGACTGGAAATGTCCTGATCAATGTGGATTCATCCAGACCCCGGTCAGTAATGTCACAGTCTACCATTTTCTTATGGAAATATAAATGTATAAGTACATGCTATCATTAATTGGGGCTTCGGTGATTGTGCGATGTCAGCTGCACACAGCCTTCTTATCAGTTTTGGTAACTCCATCCTCCTCCGATGGTGACATCAATCAATTTAATTTTTCATCATCCCAGAATGAGTAATTTGAAAAGTTGTCAAATGTTGGAAGTCTAACTTCAGGAGGTGAAAGTAGGAAGTGAAAAAAAGAACTTAGAAAATGCCAGGAGCAGTAAAAAGGCAATCAAGAAAGTACTTTCTGGGAACAGTGAGATACTGTTTCTATGCATTTAAGTTTGTTATAATGGGTGTATACTCGAATAAATTACCCAACACAAGCTTTCCATAAAAAGGGTAGACTGTGACATTACTGACTGGGGTCTGGATGAATCCACATTGAACCATTAATGAGATGTGGGCATCACTGGCTAGGCCAGCATTTATTGCCCATCCCTAGTTGCCCTTGAGAAGGTGGTGGTGAGCTGCCTTCTTGAACTGCTGCAGTCCATGTGGTATAGGTACACCCACAGTGCTGTTAGGGAGGAAGTTCCAGGATTTTGACCCAGCGACAGTGAAGGAATGGCGATATATTTCCAAGTCAGGATGGTGAGTGGCTTGGAGGGGAACTTCCAGGTGGTGGTGTTCCCAGATGACAGGAAGTATTCCCTTTTACAACAGGATACCAGAGGGTGTTCAAGGCTGTTACACTGGACTAGACCTTATTACGGGGACGATTGGTGTTCTAGGCTGATGAATTCAAATGGCCAAAAGGGCCTTCATCTGGAGTCATCTTGTGATGTTATAATTCTGTAGACATGGTTTAAATTCATCACTGCTGCAAATTAGCTAAAATACTATAGTACATTAATAAAATATCCAGGCATTCAATGTATATAACAAAGGATTAACAAGAAAAAATACCTTAATTTTGATGGGGCAATGTATAACTTTGTGTAATTTATATTTATATTTGTGTGTTAAGAAAGATGGAACATGGTTTCAGTTTCATTTAGTTTTTTTGTGAGCTTGGTGCCCGGAAGTCTGAAGGGCCTCCAAGTAAAAAGGTCAGGTCTTCTGGATTTGTTTGTTTACATTCATTTTTAATGAGGTTTTACAACTCTTGAAATGAAGAGATGGGTTACAATGGGGTCAGTAATTTAGTGATTTTGGGAAAAAGCACAAAATAGAAAAAAACTGTACTGTTGCCCAGCAACTGGGGTCCAGTGACACACAGAGAAAAATAGAAAAGAAGTTCAGAGTGTGTATGTCAGAGAGTGAAGACAGGATAAGAAATACTGCAAGGCTGCTGGGGGATTGAGTTTAGGGGACTCATATGTTTGCTCTGCAGGTGAAGTAATGGTGAGTTTAGTGTGTGGTTTTGGTTGTCTCAGGGAGAGATACCAGTTGGGGAAAAAGCATCTAGTAAATGCTCCCAAAATCCCTCTGGAAGAAACCCGTTTGCAACTGGGCCAGCCCAAGCAGTGGTGTTGAGATAGTGGTAAATCTTCACTGGGCTTTTGTGTCTGTCAGGGTATTGCTGGGATAAAAGGACCAGTGTGAGTTTGAATCATTTTCTGATGTTTGTATCGAGACTTTTTGTCTGGTGTGATATAGTTCATTTTTCCTTGTTTAATGAATGTTTTAGTTTTTTGTGTCATCAGTAAACTCCTGTGAATTTGCTCAGTAACTTTCCCCCCACGGTTTCTAAAAAAAAAAGAACAAAATTAGGATCTACCAAGCCAGGTTTCACCCTGGGATCTGACTTGTCCAGTATTAACATCAGCTGGGATCATAACAATTTGCATAATAACATTAATGAGCTTAGAATATCGCAAAGTGCTTTACAGCCAATGAATTACTTTCGAAGTGAGGTCACTGTTGTATTGGTGAGCAGGCAGCCCATTTGTGCACAGGAAGAACAATGAGGTCAATTACAAGTTATCATAGCCTGATGGTGTCAAAACAGAAAATACTGGAAAGACCCAGGAGGTCTGGCAACATCTGTGGAGAGTGAAACAGAGTTAACGTTTCGAGTCCGTGTGACTCTTCTTCAGACTTACAGCTCAAAACATTAGCTAGGTGTTCCGTGCCGGCCGGTGTTGTGGTGGCGTGAGACGGCCAAAAATTAGTTTCAGGACGTTGTGAAACCAGTTTGCGATTGTCCGCTCTGCCTGCCGATGGCGGCCGTGCTCCCTGCCTTCAGATGTCAGGAATCTCATTGTAATACGTCAGCAAGTCATTATAACACTAGCCCCCCGGATTCACTCCCCCCACCCCCCCCCTCCCCGGCTGGATTGTCGGCCCACGTTGGCGAGATGACGTGTTTCACAACAGCACTTACAAGGCCTGCACCTGGCGGCTGCACTTCACTCAGGACTTTGAGGTTTGTTTGCCTACCTCGCTTCGGGCAGCACTCGCAGTCATCAGCGCCAGGCTTCACAGACAGCACCACAGCACATTTAGAGGGGCTCACGGGCAGGTCTCCACCTACCAGACCAGCCGTAAGGTGCTTTTCAACGGCTGCAGGGCCAGGGTTTGCTTGGGGAAGGGGGAGAAGTGGCCTCAGGCAAGAGAAGAGGCTGCAGGGCGAGGGCTGTACTGGGGAAGGAGGGTATCTCAGGGTGTGTGTGGGGGTGCATGTTGACCTGTACAAGTGGCCTCAAGATAGTGAGGGCTGAGGAGGCAGCCTCCAGAGGAGATGAAGCCAGATGGACATGTGAGGGTGAGAGTGAGAATGGGTGGTGATGCCCCTTGAGGCTGGCAGTGAGTGAGGTGCCAGTGAGTGTGTGATGGGTTTGTGTGTGATAGTTTAAAGTGATGAGATGGTTACCATACCCTGGCTGCACAGATGAGATGATTCACCCTCTATCTGCATTGGGTGGCCAACCTCTTCTGTGCAACATTGGCTCTGATCACCACTGCCATCATCTACCAAGCCGGAGTGGTAACATAGCTGCCCCTCCCGTGGCCAGAGCGGGGGTAGAGGACATCACAGCGACCTCCACGGCATCCAAAAGGCGCTCGAGGGCTGCAGTCTTCTTGCCTTTCGGGGCCATGTCTTCTTTGCTGCAGCCCTGGGCTGGAAGCACTGAGCTTGGCTGGACTTTAAATGAGCTGCCTGGCGTGATGAAGCGGCGAGGTGATGGTGTGGCGAGCGAATTGGAGCCCGCCCACCATGGAAACGGTGTCTATCCCGGGAATGCATATTTAATGCAGCGGGTTTGGGACAGTATGGTGTGAGAAGCCGCCATTGCGGCCAGCGGGTAAAACGTCGTTTTACTCACCCGCTACCGCACTTGGTGCAAATCTGGGACGATTCCACTGGTTAACTCTGTTTCTGTCTCCACAGACGCTCCCACACCTGCTGAGGTTTTCCAGCATTTTCTGTTTTTATTTCAGATTTCCAGCATCCGCAGTATTTTGCTTTTTATTGGACTTTGAAGGCGTTGGCTGAGGGATGAAAGTCGGCCAGGATAGTGCCTTACTATAATTTCAAAATGTGCCATGGGATCTCCCACGCCCACCTAAGTAGGCAGATCAGGTTTTGGTTTAATATCTGACCATCTACCGTATCTTTGGCAGAACAGCCACAGGGGCCAGTTTTTTGACATTTGCCAGAGTTTACTTAGGTTCGATGGCACCATCAAAATCCACTCCTATGAGCTCAGGTCCTGGAGTTGAGCTTAGACTCATAACCAGCTGACACAGAGGCAGAAGCATCCCCACTTGAGCGAAGCAACACTTAACACTTCTCTTGATTGACATCCAGTTATTAAGGAGTTAAACAGCAGCACACCTAGCTGAGCTACTCCACGTTTCAACTGGATTACAGCAAGCAATCAGCAAATGTAACTGTATCACATTCAACCCAAGTCCATGAGAGAACTGGTTATTTAAATGCGAGTTTATGAGATTGACCTGAAATTGTCAAGTGCCTTCTGGAGAAATGGATACATTTCAGCTTAAACACTTTGAGAATTGCTGCAATATTTTGCTTCCCGCCCCCACCCCCAACACCACCCCAACCCCCTCAACCCCAGCAGCTCGGTAAAAACTAGTGCCGTTCTGTTTTTTTTATTGTTCATGTTGAGTTATCGAGTATTTCTGATGTGTGTGATCAAAATGCTTGTTTGAAATCAAATAACCAGCTGGACAGCATCAAGATGGTTGTAGACTGCCAATCTTTCATCACCATTTTTTTTCAATATTCCTCTTTATGAAGTTTTATAATGGTTATCCCTAGACTTGACTGTCTCAAAGCACTCTTGGTTAATAATGGTTACCTCTAGACATGCCTTCAGTTGCCTAGGTCCCAAACCCTGGAATAGCTTCCCTAACCCTTTCCAACTCTCGACCTCACGTTCCTCTTTTTAAGATACTCATTAAAACCTACCGCTTTGACCAAGCTTCTGGTCGTTTGACTTAATATCTTCTTCTGTGGCTAACACTCCTGAGAAGCACCTTTACAGGAAAGACATTACATGTCATGACGTTAAAGGTGCTAGATAAATATAAGTTGTGGTTGGTGCACAGTTCTCCCACAGTGGATTTATTGTGCCATTGAAAGGTCAATCCACTCTGAATGTTTCACAGCTTCTCAACACTCGAAGGGTTAACAAATATAGCTGGGGGTGGGGGTGGGAGAGGGTGGGGGCTGAATTAGTAATTGCAGCGACTGGTCACCTTGGACAGAGCAGAAGAGAAACGGTTTTTTTACCCTGCGCAGGAAGAGCACAGGTTCCAGGCAGGCGTTTGCTTCTACACTTCACTAAATGTTGCCCTGCTTTAAC
Organism: Cetorhinus maximus; assembly: GCF_964194155.1. Lineage (NCBI taxonomy): Eukaryota > Metazoa > Chordata > Chondrichthyes > Lamniformes > Cetorhinidae > Cetorhinus > Cetorhinus maximus. The sequence goes on from NC_135893.1 coordinate 5,026,022, forward strand.
CTTTGCCCTTTCACCCCTATCATTCATTCTGTTTTGTGCCTTTATGGGTTTTTTTTTAACCAAATGAAATGATCTATTTTGTTTCATGTCATTAGTTCCATCTGTTCAGAAAACAACCTTGTGCATTTTTAACGTTAAGCTGCTGCAAACGCCAGAGTGTTCACAGTACAGTGTAGATGGGATCCCTGCAGCCCATGCCTCAGGTCTGAACAGCTGTCAAAATATTCTTTTTTTCCTTCGTTTTTTTTAAATACAGGTTTTGTACATTTCCCCTTCTGTTATTTCTGATGCCAGATTGTATGCATTGAGCCGGGTCTGAGCAGGTTTAGAGCTAATTAAAGATTTGACAGCCGCAGCATTTGAGATTAGGTCTAATTCCATGATGGTTTCTCATTTCTCATACTCACCAGCTCAACAAATTGGCTCTGGCTTCATCAGGGACATGTGGGGTGATGTTCTCCAGGGTGGGTTGGGAGAGGGTTGAGGGATTCTCCCTCAGTCTGTGGGTTGGATGCTCATGTCCCGTCCCCAAATGAGTGCCAGGGAGTCAGGAGGGAGGGGAAGAGAGCAGGAGAGGCAAAGGGTGAAGGATTCCATAATTCAGGAGAGACAAATATTAAATGGACCATAAGCATTGAAACTTTAAGATAGAGAAAATCGCTGGTCAGAACTTTACAAACTGCGATAAAGTTCAGCCTTCTTATAGAAACAGTACAGTTTTATACCAACTGACATCGTAAAGATCAAAGTTATCCCAAATTCATTTTCACAATGCAGCCATCTGTTTAAAAGTAGACCAAAAGTTCTTAAATCAGTTTAAATATGCTATTAAGTAGATATTACAAACGTATTAATAAAAGGCAGCTTCCAAACTCTCATTGGTCGTAGATGAAAATTGTCTTAAACCACATGAAAGAAATTCAGTAAGTTCCTTTCATTCCTCTTCAGAGTTCCCTTTGTCTTTTCTTCCCCACACCCTACTTACTGCCTCATCAGAATATCAATTTCTTAAAATAACCCCAGTTGAAGAGACAAATTTGAGAAGTCCGACTACCTTCTTGAACAAGTTTGATAGGATTGGATAAACGCAACGATTTTTCGTAGGTTGACGAGTGAACGTTAACTTGTGTTTTGTTCCGGACCCTCTTGCTTTGCGTAAAGTGTATTTTTTATATATAAACGTGAGAAAATTGGTGAGTGTTCTTGGAAGTTGGGAATTTGTGAGAATTAGATGAAAATTTAAATTGCGCATTTAGCTCAGAATTGCGTGCTGTCTGTCTGGCCATCTGTCTGTGCCAAATACACACTGACTGGAGAGTTCTAATTAAAAAGACAATGTCTGACTGGGGTGGGCTGGTACTAATTCATTTATTCTTCCTTTAATTTAAAGAGGCATTTTGCCTTTTCCATAGCGGTACAGCACATTGGAAACCTAATCTGCCTGATGCTGCTCCAACCCTCTTGAAAAGCTGCATCTGTTGATTTACAACATTAAAACCAAATGGATTTGTCCTGAATTCAAACTAAGTCTTGAAATGATGCAGTTGTATTCAACCTGATCTCGAAGAAAATCCATGGATCATACAATATCCAAATAAAAGAAATAAAATTAAAGGGGTTCTCTTTCTGCAGGTAGTTTACCTGTACAGGTGATCTCCCTGTACAGGTGATCTCTCTGTGCAGTTGATCTCTCTGTACAGGTGATCTCTCTGTGCAGTTGATCTCTATGTACAGATGATCTCTCTGTGCAGGTGATCTCCCTGTGCAGTTGATCTCTCTGTACAGGTGATCTTTCTGTACAGGTGATTTCTCTGTACAGGTGATCTCTCTGTGCAGTTGATCTCTCTGTGCAGTTGATCTCTCTGTGCAGTTGATCTCTCTGTACAGGTGATCTCTCTGTGCAGTTGATCTCTCTGTACAGGTGATCTCTCTGTGCAGTTGATCTCTATGTACAGGTGATCTCCCTGTGCAGGTGATCTCCCTGTGCAGTTGACCTCTCTGTGCTGGTAATCTCTCTGTAGAGGGGTTCAGGTGTCAATTTCCTCCAAAGACAAATCAAATCCAGACTAAAATTGTAACATCGGAAGTAAAAACACAGTAGATCTGCCCATCTAATTTTTGAATGGCCAGATTACCTGAGGCAATTTATAATGAAAGAGACTACCCATAGTGAGCCTATCTACAGAGAGGGTTCCAGTACAGGTAGACCATCTACAGAGAGGGTTCCTGTACAGAGAGTCTAACTCCAAGCCTATCAAGTCCAGAAAGATGGATCTTAATAGAGGTGAGCAGCTCTTTAATTAGTGCATCTCCATTATGTTTCCTGACTGTTGAATTGAGCAAGACCCAGGGAATCAGATATTTTCACACATGAAATCATTTCCCCTTGCTCCTGCAGACATGCTCGATGAATTTCTCAGCGCAGAACTCTCCACTGTGGCCTCAAAACTACCTGGGGAGCCAGTCCCTAAGGTGGTGCTTGCTCGGGTAAGATTGACTGATGCTAGATCTCCTGTATTGCCAGCAGCAGCAGCTCAGAGGGCTGGGTGTGTACATCTGCTTGGCCTCCCCTGCCACACTTCAGAAAAGCATCGGAAAAGAGGGAATCTCTTCAAGTATCTTTAGAAGCTGCCATTCCAGTAGTGTTAAGAATGAAGCTGATTGCAATGATGATGCACTTTTCCTTTAAGAGGTGCTGGCTGCATTTAACTGACTCCAGTGACGTCCATCATTGGGCGAGCTGTTGATGAAGAGGACATGCAGTGCTGGCAGATCACATACTACATGTTAAACAGGCATGTGGTCCATTTAGTCTTGTCCCCAGGACCATGTGAATAGGCGCCCCATTAGAATGCACCAACCATTTTGATGTTTCCTGAATTCATCCATCCATCGAACATGAAGTTAAATGATCATTGTGGAGAGATGGTTCTCTCTACGGAGATGGTCTGTCTTTATATGTGGACTCCTTGGTACAGGTGCTCCCTAAGTGCAGGTAGTTCCTGTGTAGGTGCATTCACTGTAAAAGATGTTCTATGTGTAAACTGTGTCTCCATGTGCAAACGTTCTCTCTGTGAAGGTGGGCTCTACGGAGGTAATCTTTCTGTAGGCAGTCTCCTGAGAATAGTGTTGTCTCAGTAGATAGTCTCACTATGCAAGCAATGTCTCTATCCAGGTGTTTGCTCTGTACTAATGGTTTCCTCTCTGCAGGTGATCTTTTTTGTACAGGTGGTCTCCTTGTACAGGTGATCTATTTGTACAGGTGGCATCTTTGTACAGTTATTTTCTGTGCAGATGCTGCCTCTGTACAGGTGATCCTTTTGTGCAGGTGGTGTCTCTGTGAAGTGTGATCCCTCTGTATCTGGATAGATTGTGCTTTGTTTGGGGGCAGGATTCCTTTCTAACCGTGTGACATTACTAAAAATGCAGATCCTTGTTTAACATTCTAAGTACACAGCTCTCCTGTACGAAACCTAGAAAAATGGTTTTATTTTGCTAAAGTAGGGTTAGAGAATTAGATGGAAGCAAGGAAATGTCTCAATCTGCATATTTCTGGAAAAACATTCAGGGATCTGATACCAGTTTTGAGGTCAGTGCTGAATATTGGGCAGTTAAGTCTCAGTCTAGTTGGACACACTAAGCACATTGACATCAGTTCATATGTGTTAACAGATGGTAAAACCATGACATGTGGAAAAACAGGTGTGCACTTGTGTAAGATTTCCTCGTGTGTATGGACGGTTTGGGTGGATGGGTGTGTTTGGGTGGGTCTGTGGGTGTATGTGGGTGGGTGCGTGTGTGCGCAGGGATTTTTGTGCGTGGGTAGGTGTGAGTGTGGCTGTGTGTGTAGGCGTGGGTGTTTGGGGCTGTCTGTGGGTGTACAGTAATATGTGTGGGTGGGCGTGTGTGTAGGCGTGTGGATGTGGCTATGTGTGTAGGTGTGGGTGTTTGGGACTGTCTGTGGGTGCGCAGGGGTGTGTGTGAGTGTTTGGGCAGGTGTGTGGGTGTGATGTGTGGCTAGAAAGATCCTTAAGTTTTTGAAACAGGCAACTTGATCCATAGGATTGATGATAAACTGTAACAGAAGTTTTTATAGCAATGAGTCAGATAAATGTCATTGGATGTAAAATGAGATTGTAACTGGCACAATGTTTGTTGCGACAGCTTCCTGCTTTCCTTGGGTTAAGAAATCTACAAAAACACTCATTAGTTTCCTTTCCCTGTTGGAAATTGACTGATATTTTACATATGTTAGGGATTATGGCTTTTATTGCCACACGCGGTGCGTGTTATAACTCATGGCTTTGTCACACATCAAATATGACATCAACCTCACAGGATGTGACTGTGAACATGCACTTTATTTTACCGTGTGTCAGGTTTGAGGTACCATTAACCGTACCTCTGAATTTAGGATCATGGATGTCTTTGTAAGGGTGAACTGTATTTCTACATTAACTAGACAGCTGACTCCATTCAGTGCAGTGTCAATACTGAATGAAACAATGCTGGTGCTGGCACTGAAAAATATGGTTTGCTGAATTATATTTTCAATAAAAATTGAACGAAACTGTGAAGAATCAGCTTAGACAGCTAAACCGGTTAAAATAGGAGCCCCCTAGCATAAAGATATCAATTGATTAACAATAAAAGAGTCTTGTTCTTCCTATCACAGCGATTTGAATGCTTTCTGAATTACTCCAGTCAGATTATCTGTTTGACATTATCACTCCAAAGCCTTTTTGGACAAAAATCAATTCGAACACTTTTTATAAAAAAGGAATGTTTCTGCTAAGCCATTCAGACCAGGAAGATCCCAAGGCTGACCTTGTGTTAGGGATATAGCTGATGGCTTCAGCTTCCTAAGATCAGTCAGGACTCCCACTCCTAATGAGTGATCCAGCTTTAGTTTATACCCACGGACATCAAGGTGACCCCACCCCCGACCAACCACCTGTATCTGTTAATCATGAAGAATGGTCGATTGGGTAAGAGACAAGGGAGCTGTGTCACCTGTGGAAGTCTATGCCAACACCCATCACCACCTTCTCTATAGAGGTAAGGGAGGTAACAACTACCTTCTTCGTTTGCTTGTTGCCGTGCTTAGTGGCACATGAGGCAGACAAAGCACATGCTTGTGTCTGTTTCCATGGCTAGTTCTTCCTAGAACAGGGCACTAGCCTATAGCTAGCAGAGGGTATGGTTTTGGCTGCCTCTTCGCATAAAGCGAAAGCAGGAGACTCTCTCGTTCTTACTGTCTACCATAGATGTGTTTGAAGGATTTACAGGTTGATAATCAACCTGATCATGAACGCAGCATCCGTGGCTATCTAGTCCCGGAGAGGGACTTGAACCCAGGTCCTGGCTCAGAGGCAGAGATGCTGACACTGTGCCACAAAGCCGCCACATAACAACAACAATCATTTCAATTGATATAGAACCTCTAATGTTGTAGAACATCCCAAGGCACTTCACAGGAACATTATCAAACAAACTCTGACACTGAGGCGCGTAAGGAGATCTTAGGACAGGTGACCAAAAGCTTGGTCAAAGAGGTGGTTTTAAAAGGCATTCCTTAAAGTAAGAGAGCAAGTTAGTGAGGAGTAGAGAGGAGATTCAAGAATTTGGGCCTAGAGCTGAAGGCACTGGTGCGGTGAAGGATATTGGGCATGTGGTAAGAGGCCAGAATTGGAGGGATACAGAGATCTCACAGGGTTGTAGGTCTGTAGAAATAAAAATGAAACTTAAGCAATAATGCAACAATTTCCCTAAGTTCTAAATACGAAGGAGCATTCCTGAATCCAAAGGCTGTGCTTCCGAGTGTGGAAAATACATTTTTTTCACTTTGCTGGTGAGATGGTGTTTGGAATATGGGGGTTCCCATTGTCCACCTGCATTGACTACAGAACAGCAGCTTCACTGCCAGCCAGTGCAGAACGGCAGCTTCACCGCCAGCCAGTGCAGAACGACAGCTTCACCGCCAGCCAGTGCAGAACGGCAGCTTCACCACCAGCCAGTGCAGAACGACAGCTTCACTGCCAGCCAGTGCAGAATGGCCGCTTCACCGCCAGCCAGTGCAGAATGGCCGCTTCACCGCCAGCCAGTGCAGAAAGGCAGCTCCACTGCCAGCCAGTGCAGAAAGGCAGCTCCACCGCCAGCCAGTGCAGAATGGCAGCTTCACCGCCAGCCAGTGCAGAAAGGCAGCTTCACCGCCAGCCAGTGCAGAATGGCAGCTTCACCGCCAGCCAGTGCAGAAAGGCAGCTTCACCGCCAGCCAGTGCAGAATGGCAGCTTCACCGCCAGCCAGTGCAGAATGGCAGCTTCACCGCCAGCCAGTGCAGAATGGCAGCTTCACCGCCAGCCAGTGCAGAATGGCAGCTTCACCGCCAGCCAGTGCAGAAAGGCAGCTTCACCGCCAGCCAGTGCAGAATGGCAGCTTCACCGCCAGCCAGTGCAAAAAGGCAGCTTCACTGCCAGCCAGTGCAGAAAGGCAGCTTCACCGCCAGCCAGTGCAAAAAGGCAGCTTCACTGCCAGCTAGTGCAGAAAAGCAGCTTCACTGCCAGCCAGTGCAGAACGTCAGCTTCACTGCCAGCCAGTGCAGAACGGCAGCTCTACTGCCAGCCAGTGCAGAATGCCAGCTCCGCTGCCAGCCAGTGCAGAACGGCAGCTCCACTGCCAGCCAGTGCAGAACGGCAGCTCTACTGCCAGCCAGTGCAGAACGGCAGCTCCACTGCCAGCCAGGGCAGAATGGCAGCACCACTTCCAGCCAGTGCAGAATGGCAGCACCACTTCCAGCCAGTGCAGAACAGCAGCTTCACTGCCAGCCAGTGCAGAAAGGCAGCTTCACTGCCAGCCAATGCAGAAAGGCAGCTTCACTGCTAGCCAATGCAGAAAAGCAGCTTCACCATCAGCCAATGCAGAAAGGCAGCTACATTGCCAGCCAGTGTAGAAAAGCAGCTTCACTGCCAGCCAGTGCGGAAGGGAGCTATATTGCCAGCCAGTCCAGAAAAGCAGCTGCATTGCCTGCCAGTGCAGAAAAGCAGCTTAGTGCAGAAAAGCAGCTTCACTGCCAGCCAGTGCAGAAAAGCAGCTTCACTGCCAGCCAGTGCAGAAAAGCAGCTGCATTGCCTGCCAGTGCAGAAAGGCAGCTTCATTGCCAGCCAGTGCAGAAAGGCAGCTTCACTGCCAGCCTGTGCAGAACGGCAGCTTCTCAGCCAGCCAGTGCAGAAGGGAGCTTCACTGCCAGCCAGTGCAGAAAAGCAACTTCACCATCAGCCAATGCAGAAAGGCAGCTACATTGCCAGCCAGTGCAGAAAAGCAGCTTCACTGCCAGCCAGTGCAGAAGGGAGCTTCATTGCCAGCCAGTGCAGAAAAGCAGCTTCATTGCCTGCCAGTGCAGAAAAGCAGCTTAGTGCAGAAAAGCAGCTTCACTGCCAGCCAGTGCAGAAAAGCAGCTTCACCGTGAGCCAGTGCAGAAAAACAGCTTCACCGCCAGCCAGTGCAGAAAGGCAGCTTCACCGCCAGCCAGTGCAGAAAGGCAGCTCCACTGCCAGCCAGTGCAGAAAGGCAGCTCCACTGCCAGCCAGTGCAAAAGGCAGCTTCACTGCCAGCCAGTGCAGAAGGGAGCTTCACTGCCAGCCAGTGCAGAAAAGCAGCTTCATTGCGAGCCAGTGCAGAAAAGCAGCTTCACCGCCAGCCAGTGCAGAAAGGCAGCTTCACTGCCAGCCAGTGCAGAAAGGCAGCTCCACTGCCAGCCAGTGCAGAAAGGCAGCTTCACTGCCAGCCAGTGCAGAAAGGCAGCTTCACTGCCAGCCAGTGCAGAAAGGTAGCTCCACTGCCAGCCAGTGCAGAAAGGCAGCTCCACTGCCAGCCAGTGCAGAAGGGAGCTTCACTGCCAGCCAGTGCAGAATGGCGGCTCCACTGCCAGCCAGTGCAGAAAGGAAGCTCCACTGCCAGCCAGTGCAGAAAGGCAGCTCCACTGCCAGCCAGTGCAGAAGGGCAGCTACACTGCCAGCCAGTGCAGAAGGGAGCTTCACTGCCAGCCAGTGCAGAAAGGCAGCTCCACTGCCAGCCAGTGCAGAAAGGCAGCTTCACCGCCAGCCAGTGCAGAAAGGCAGCTTCACCGCCAGCCAGTGCAGAAAGGCAGCTTCACTGCCAGCCAGTGCAGAAAGGCAGCTTCACTGCCAGCCAGTGCAGAAAGGCAGCTTCACTGCCAGCCAGTGCAGCTGTGTCGGGACCTCGAGACCAGGATCATTCCTGCTAGTTTTCCTCTCAGCTGCCCACTTGAAAACCTTCAAATCGTACCTCATGTTTCATGATTTGTTAGCTGATGTGCGGCCTAACTCCACACCAAACCCCTCCACCTGCTCCCAAACACACCCTCCAACACAGTCCCTAACCCCCCCCCACCCAACACAGACCCCAACTCCCTCCCAACACAGACCCTCCCAACACAGCCACAACACCGACCAAACCCCACTCACAACAAAGTCCCCAACCCCCAGCCCCACCCCCACCCCTGAACAGAGGCCCAGCCTCTACCTCCCAAAACAGACCCTCCCAGCACACCTCCAACCCTCACCCAAACACCACCTCCCAACACAGCCCGAACACGCTCCAAACACAGCCCCAACCCCCACCCAAACCCCACCTCCCAACACAGACCCCAACCCCCACCTCCCAACACAGCCCCCAAACCCCACCAAACCCCACCTCCCAACACAGCCCCCAACCTCCACCAAACCCCACCTCCCAACACAGACCCCAACCTCCACCAAACCCCACCTCCCAACGCAGACCCCAACCCCCACCTCCCAACACAGCCTCAACCCCCCCACCTCCCAACACAGCCCCCAAACCCTACCTCCCAACACAGCCCCCAAACCCCACCTCCCAACACAGCCCCCAACCTCCACCAAACCCCACCTCCCAACACAGCCCCCAAACCCCACCTCCCAACACAGCCCCCAAACCCCACCTCCCAACACAGACCCCAACCTCTACCAAATCCCACCTCCCAATGCAGCCTCAACCCCCACCTCCCAACACAGCCCCAAAACCCCACCTCCCAACACAGCCCCTAAACCCCCACCTCCCAACACAGCCCCAAACCCCACCTCCCAACACAGCCCCAAACCCCACCTCCCAACACAGCCCCCAAACACCACCTCCCAACACAGCCCCAAACCCCACCAACTAACACAGCCCCCAAACCCCACCAACTAACACAGCCCCCAACCTCCACCAAACCCCACCTCCCAACACAGCCCCAAACCCCACCTCCCAACACAGCCCCCAAACCCCACCAACTAACACAGCCCCCAAACCCCACCAACTAACACAGCCCCAAACCCCACCTCCCAACACAGCCCCCAAACCCCACCTCCCTACACAGCCCCCGCTGGAAGGGAAAAAAACTTCCCATTTAATCAATCAAAAGTTAAAAATGATCACCCCACGTATGAGGCATTTAAGAGGTGTGCCATTATTATGGAGTTTAATGTTCTCCTTAACACTTCAGCAATTCCTTGTCAATGCCCGGGGAGGAAAGAATTCTGTTTTCTCCAGATCACGCCTGGGAATGATATGCCCAGCAGGGAAGGATGGTAATGATAGAGGGCGGGAATGAGAGTCAGGCGGATGGGGGTGATGGAAGTGAGGAGGTGGGGATGAGGGTGGGAATTGGGAATTAGAGCGGGAGTGAGGGTGGGAGTGAGGGTGACGGCTGTGTGAATGAGGATGGGTGGTTGAGGTTGAGGGTGAGGTGGCGGGCGTGGGGATGAGGTCGACGTATTGGCGGTGAAGGTGAGGGGTTGGGGATGAGGGTGGAAGATTGTGCGTGGGGTTGGGTGAGGATAAAGCGCAAAGGCAACTGGGCTTGGGAGCAGCTCCTAATTTTGAAATGAAAGCAGGAAATGACTCAAAAGTGAGAGAGATCCTCAAAGGCCTGGATCTCCCAGGACAGCTGTTCAGTTCAATAATAAAGCTACAACTAAGTGACAACAAGCATCTCTGACCTAATGTACCAGTGCCGTGCCAAAATCACAGCACTCACTTTAAATCTGGTAATTCTGGGTGCAAAGAATCTACAAATCGCTGGCGGCGTAAAACATTTCCTTCTGAAAGCACGATAGAGAGGCTTCCAACTCTTAGGCTTTGCTTGTGAAAATGATATCCAATAGGCTGACTGGATGACTTGCTGGCTGTATTAAATTTTGCAGACATTTTAGCAGCAATATGCAAGATAGTTACATCGTCCCCAGGGGCGGTTGAATTTTTTTATATCCTTCACGCAAGGTCACGCTTTCCCCCCACTCTCCCAGCCTCGCAAAGGACCATCGTTTTCAAGAGTTACTTGAGTGGAAGTGTTAGGCTGCGTAATGTGTTTGATCTCCCCAGTAGCTGTGTGTCGTTTGGGTTTTGGAGCTGAAATAGCATTACAAGACAGGAAAAAGAATCCATCTGGTGCATGAATAATTTAGATGGCTGAACTGAGTGTTCCTGTTGCTGTTGTTTTCCCTCCTTTTCAACCCCCCACCCCCCTCCGCCCCTACCACCCACCCCCCCCACCTAACCAACATCCCTCCAGAGGATTGTTTTGCCAGCTCTGAGGTAAGTCATTACAAATGTATTTGAGCCATTTTGGGAGGTAAACGTTCACCAAATTTATTTCCTTTTCCTCTGGGCTGCAGGTCTGCCTTTCCTCTGCCCGGTGACCACCCTTCAGACTAAAAAAAAATAAAGCACCTTTATCTGCCCCGCAAACAGCAGCGTTCCTACAACTGAAATTCCACACTTATTTCTGAACATTTTGAGGCTGGCAATAATGTTCATGCTTCACAGAAATGCAACAATTTATTTATTTATTTTTTGCCTCTTCCACATAATTTCTAAAAAAAAAGAGCTCCCAAACCATATTTGAAAATCCACTAATCATTTCATCCAACCTTGGATTCGAATTCTCTATTTTTGTCCAATTTGGCAACTGGAGATCCTTTTCGCTTTTAGTGGGTTTTTTTTGTGTGAAAAAGGCTAGATTGAGAGTCTATTAGGAGTGTCCAACAATATTGTTAGAGAACCATTATTGTCATTTTTACACTGAGTGACACAGATGTCTTATCTGATTAAAAAATATTTTGATTCTGATTACAATTCAGTAATCACGGGGTTAAATTAGCAGGAGAGTGCGGGATAGGTTGTTTTTTTATATATATATATATAATTTTCGCAGATTTATCTTTGTTTGACGAATGAACTAACTAAAAGGATTTTTTAAAAAAATTAAAATGTAACCGGGAGCCTGTTGCTAAAAAGAGGGAAGACCAGAGAAGCTCACGACAGGTTTATGCAACGAGTGAAGGTGGAGAGCGAAGAGTTTGGGAACAACTTTCTCGGATGTAAAGAGACACTACTGTGTTTGCTCAAATGAAGAGGGCAGACAGTTGGTCAGTTGGTGCTCTCCTCCGCACTGGCTTGTATCTATTGATTTGGGGAAGGCGATGCCTGTGTGGAAGGAGAGTCTGCAAACTGCTATAGGGCTCGGAAAGGGACAAGAGAGTTTTGCAAGCGTTCTTTATTTTCTTCCTCCAATCTATTGTATGTTATCCAGAGACCCTTAGCGAGCTAGAATAAAACAACCCTTGAGTCACAACCTTTCCCTCTCCCAGAGCCCCGGCCTAATCAACCCCTATAATTTATGCAGAAATATGATTTATATTTAATTTCACTACACTTGCATTGTTAATTTGAGATGTAATTAACACGTTGGCATGGCAACAAATTTCGTGATGCCGTAAATTACCACCGCCTTTTCATCAAAATTCAGTTACTTTGCTCCCTGTGTGCAACGTTCTGATGCAATTAGGTTGCCGTGGCAACCCAAAGTGTTCAATTTCTTTTGTATAATTGCAATGAGGCAGAAGTTTTTATATCAGAAGTCATGTTCTTGTACAAAGAACAGACATGCTTGCATCTATACAGGAATTTGGAATCTGTTACATACAAAAACACTGGGCTGAGACTTGTGCTGAGACAGACTCCCCTTTTCCTCCCCCCCCCAACCACCAACCACCACCTTTACTTTACAAAAGGTTTGTGTGCCTTCTGTATAATAATAATCCATCAGGGACAAAGCTGGTTTGGCATAAAGCAGTCACAAAAGAGTGAGGTTTGTTTGTTTGTTTGTTTAATTATTTATTTATCTTGGATATAAATTACTTTGGGTTCGTCATCTTTCTAGTCTCTGTCTCTCTCCCTCTCTCTCGCCCGTTTTCATACTGCTGATGGACGAGTTACCAAGGAACACAAAATTTTAATTAGTGTATTTTAATCATTCAGGCTTTTCTAGCTAATCCACATACCCAAGAGAATTCCCAAGATGCAGCAGAGAGCTGGTTTACCATTTATTGTTGAGTCTATTATAATTACTGTTAGCAGGTGGGGGCTGGGGAGATATTTGGTGTGTGTGTGTGTGTGTGTGTGTGTGCTTTTTTTTTTCAAATGTTTCTTCTTGCCTGGGAAAAAAAAATGAGAAAGGTCTCATTGCATTTAATTCTTCTAATGATGGCTATTCCTTGTTTTGAAAAATATTCGAAAAGGATATTTCAGGCTCTTACTGACAATACATTTCCTTTTAAGCTAACCTCACACAAACCCTCAGAAATGGTGGCTCTTTTATTTTAAAAATGTGGACTTGCAAGGACTTACAAGTTAAAACCCACTTCAAAACGATGAAAACTTTCATCTTTAAGCCTTGTCTATGATTCCAGGATCTGTTACCATCACTTCCGTGCGCTTTTACATAGGTGAATAAATAGGAACAAAAACAGAATTATAATACCGAACTCAGTGGGAACAAAGCTACTGAATGAAGCTTGTGTCCAATTGACCAAACATATGCGGGGGGTTGCGGGTGGAGGGTAAAAGTGTGTCAGATGAGCAGTCGCTGTTCAGGCTTTGACTAAAATGACTGCTGTAGCCCCTAAAGAGTTTTAAACGTTCACAGGGTCTGAATCAAACTCTGTTGCCGGTTTATCAATTGCCACTTTCTGCCTTTCCCTCATATTTTTCAACCTGACGCCAGAGTCTTTTAGGGACTCGATTTGGAGGCCCGAGTAAAACAAGCTAAAAGGGCAACTGAATTGTTTGATGGCATTTTGGCTCTGCACATGGAGTGCTCTGGTCTTCCCTTACACTAGATTTATATGTAATGGGCAATGATGCAGTGCAAATGAATCTGAACTGGACCACTGCAGATCATAAGACTGGATTGGATTCCAGCTAATTTAGATTCAGAGCAATAACAACTTGCATTTACATAGCACCTTCCTTCTCCTCTCAGGTAGCGTTCTCAATTATTCAAGACTTGCTAAACCATGGCTTACACTGTGATTTTGCTATAGGGTAGGGTGAGGAGGCAGGCCCCATGTTTACCTCAGCTGGAACAAGGATTCAACCTTGTCCTGTTGGTGTTAGTCTGGATCTTGTGCTAACTGCTCCTCCCCGCTTCACCCCATAGTGCCTTGGAATGTAAGAGAATGTCCCAAAGTGCTTCACAGAGGCATAATCGGATATGGTGAGCCACACCCACCTCTCCTGCTTTCGGTACAAGTACCCATGACATTGGCTATGTAATACCATTACTTTTGGATGGATTTGGGGAGGGTGGTTGATCGATTGCTTTATGTGGCCTAACACCTAAAAAGTCAAATGGCCGGCCCATCTAGCTAGACACACAATGTGTAGTTAAGCACACAGCTTTCTGTCTGTGTGTGTGTGTGTTAGTGAGTGTGTGTGTGTTTCTGTGTGTATGTGTGTGTGTGTGTGTGTGTATGTGAGTGTGTTTGTGTATGTGAGTGTGTGTGTATGTTTGTGTCTGTGTCTGTGTGTGTGTGAGAGTATGAGTGTTTGCGTGTGTAGGTTTGTGTGAGAGTTTGTGTGAGTGTGTTTGAGTCTGTATAGTTGTGTGTGTGTGTGTGTGTGTGTGTGTTTGAGTGTGTATATTTGTGTGTGTGTGTGTGTGTGTGTTTGAGTGTGTATAGTTGTGTGTGTGTGTGTGTTTGAGTGTGTATAGTTGTGTGTGTGTGTGTGTGTTTGAGTGTGTATATTTGTGTGAGTGTGTATGTTTGAGTGTGTATAGTTGTGTGAGTGTGTGTGAGTGTGTTTGAGTGTGTATAGTTGTGTGTGTGTGTGTGTGTTTGAGTGTGTATATTTGTGTGTGTGTGTGTGTGTGTTTGAGTCTGTATAGTTGTGTGTGTGTGTGTGTTTGAGTGTGTATATTTGTGTGTGTGTGTGTGTGTGTTTGAGTGTGTATAGTTGTGTGTGTGTGTGTGAGTGTGTTTGAGTGTGTGTATTTGTGTGAGTGTGTGTGTTTGAGTGTGTATAGTTGTGTGTGTGTGTGTGTTTGAGTGTGTATAGTTGTGTGTGTGTGTGTGTTTGAGTGTGTATATTTGTGTGAGTGTGTATGTTTGAGTGTGTATAGTTGTGTGAGTGTGTGTGAGTGTGTTTGAGTGTGTATAGTTGTGTGTGTGTGTGAGTGTGTTTGAGTGTGTATATTTGTGTGTGTGTGTGTGTGTTTGAGTCTGTATAGTTGTGTGTGTGTGTGTGTTTGAGTGTGTATATTTGTGTGTGTGTGTGTGTGTGTTTGAGTGTGTATAGTTGTGTGTGTGTGTGTGAGTGTGTTTGAGTGTGTGTATTTGTGTGAGTGTGTGTGTTTGAGTGTGTATAGTTGTGTGAGTGTGTGTGAGTGTGTTTGAGTCTGTATAGTTGTGTGTGTGTGTGTGTGTGTGTGTTTGAGTGTGTATATTTGTGTGTGTGTGTGTGTGTGTTTGAGTGTGTATAGTTGTGTGTGTGTGAGTGTGTTTGAGTGTATATATTTGTGTGTGTGTGTGTTTGAGTGTGTATAGTTGTGTGAGTGTGTTTGAGTGTGTATAGTTGTGTGTGTGTGTGAGTGTGTGTGTGTGTTTGAGTGTGTATATTTGTGTGAGTGTGTGTGTGAGTGTGTTTGAGTGTGTATATTTGTGTGAGTGTGTTTGAGTGTGTGTATTTGTGTGAGTGTGTGTGTGTGTTTGAATGTGTATATTTGTGTGAGTGTGTGTGTGTGTGTTTGAGTGTGTATATTTGTGTGTGTGTTTGAGTGTGTATAGTTGTGTGAGTGTGAGTGTGTTTGAGTGTGTATATTTGTGTGTGTGTGTTTGAGTGTGTAGGTTTGTGTGAGAGTTTGAGTGTGTATAGTTGTGTGAGTGTGTATATTTGTGTGTGTGTGTTTGAGTGTGTATATTTGTGTGTGTGTGTTTGAATGTGTATATTTGTGTGAGTGTGTTTGAGTGTGTATATTTGTGTATGTGTGTTTGAGTGTGTATATTTGTGTTTGTGTGTGTGTGTTTGAGTGTGTATATTTGTGTGTGTGTGTTTGAGTGTGTATATTTGTGTTTGTGTGTGAGTGTGTTTGAGTGTGTATATTTGTGTGTGTGTGTTTGAATGTGTATATTTGTGTGAGTGTGTGTGAGTGTGTTTGAGTGTGTATATTTGTGTATGTGTGTTTGAGTGTGTATATTTGTGTTTGTGTGTGTGTGTTTGAGTGTGTATATTTGTGTGAGTGTGTTTGAGTGTGTATATTTATGTGTGTGTGTGTGAGTGTGTTTGAGTGTGTATATTTGTGTGTGTGTGTTTGAATGTGTATATTTGTGTGAGTGTGTGTGAGTGTGTATATTTGTGTGAGTGTGTTTGAGTGTGTATATTTATGTGTGTGTGTGTGAGTGTGTTTGAGAGTGTATATTTGTGTGTGTGTGTTTGAATGTGTATATTTGTGTGAGTGTGTTTGAGTGTGTATATTTGTGTGTGTGTGTTTGAGTGTGTATATTTGTGTGAGTGTGTTTGAGTGTGTATATTTGTGTGTGTGTGTTTGAGTGTGTATATTTGTGTGAGTGTGTTTGAGTGTGTATAGTTGTGTGAGTGTGAGTGTGTTTGAGTGTGTATATTTGTGTGTGTGTGTTTGAGTGTGTAGGTTTGTGTGAGAGTTTGAGTGTGCATAGTTGTGTGAGTGTGTTTGAGTGTGTATATTTGTGTAAGTGTGTGTGTGTTTGAGTGTGTATATTTGTGTGTGTGTGTTTGAGTGTGTATATTTGTGTGTGTGTGTTTGAATGTGTATATTTGTGTGAGTGTGTGTGAGTGTGTTTGAGTGTGTATATTTGTGTATGTGTGTTTGAGTGTGTATATTTGTGTTTGTGTGTGTGTGTTTGAGTGTGTATATTTGTGTTTGTGTGTGAGTGTGTTTGAGTGTGTATATTTGTGTGTGTGTGTTTGAATGTGTATATTTGTGTGTGTGTGTTTGAATGTGTATATTTGTGTGAGTGTGTGTGTGTGTGTATATTTGTGTGAGTGTGTTTGAGTGTGTATATTTATGTGTGTGTGTGAGTGTGTTTGAGTGTGTATATTTGTGTGTGTTTGAATGTGTATATTTGTGTGAGTGTGTGTGAGTGTGTATATTTGTGTATGTGTGTTTGAGTGTGTATATTTGTGTGAGTGTGTTTGAGTGTGTATATTTATGTGTGTGTGTGTGTGTGTGTTTGAATGTGTATATTTGTGTGTGTGTGTTTGAATGTGTATATTTGTGTGAGTGTGTGTGAGTGTGTATATTTGTGTGAGTGTGTTTGAGTGTGTATATTTATGTGTGTGTGTGTGAGTGTGTTTGAGTGTGTATATTTGTGTGTGTGTGTTTGAATGTGTATATTTGTGTGAGTGTGTGTGAGTGTGTATATTTGTGTATGTGTGTTTGAGTGTGTATATTTATGTGTGTGTGTGTGAGTGTGTTTGAGTGTGTATATTTGTGTGTGTGTGTGTGTGTGAGTGTGTATATTTGTGTGAGTGTGTTTGAGTGTGTATATTTATGTGTGTTTGTGTGTGTGTTTGAGTGTGTATATTTGTGTGTGTGTGTGTGAGTGTGTATATTTGTGTGACTGTGTTTGAGTGTGTATATTTATGTGTGTGTGTGTGTGTGTGAGTGTGTATATTTGTGTATGTGTGTTTGAGTGTGTATATTTATGTGTGTATATTTGTGTGTGTGTGTTTGAATGTGTATATTTGTGTGTGTGTGTGTGAGTGTGTTTGAGTGTGTATATTTGTGTGTGTGTGTTTGAATGTGTATATTTGTGTGTGTGTGTTTGAGTGTGTATATTTGTGTGTGTGTGTTTGAATGTGTATATTTGTGTGTGTGTGTTTTTTTAAAATCTGGATTTTTCCCCCCCCCTGAAGTATCCAAGGGTACAGCAAAGTTAATTGACACAACCTCCATTAAGACCACACAAATCACATCATCACTGCACTGGAAGTTCCCACCAAACAATCAAGCCCTCCGAGGCCACACTGCAGTCGCGTTTATGTACCAGATTTAAAAAAGAAAATTACATTATTTTTATATAGCAATCAAAAACACTTTGAGTGATTTTTTATGCTCAGTTGTTCTTGCATTCTGCTTTGTTACAGTCAGTCTATGAGTGTTGCACAAAAATGATTTTAAAAGACATTTGATTGATCTTTTATTCATTGTTTATGCAGGGTACCTATCCACTAAAGTGAGACAGGTCCAGATATGACTCATAGGAAAAGCCCAGTTTACTCAAACATTATTTTATAACAGGGCACTAAAGGGCGGGTTATTATGGTTTAAAATGCCGAGGAAAGGGAAAGAGAATTCATGAAGGAATTTTTCAAAAAAAAAGATAATCACAAAGACAACAGGAAGGAAATGTACAAGAAACCTAACCCCAAAAACAAAATGAAAGTGGGATCATCATTCATGACAGCTTATAAACCACTGCCAAATGTTTACCCAGTGTCCGTTCCACTTCATTGAGGTTTATATGATTTTTAATAGAGCTGCACGGAGAATTCTAGAATTTTCTAGCTGAACCTGAGGTGGCCCTCATATCAGGTCCAATTTAATCTAGGCCCAAAATGTCGCTTCCATCAGGCTTACTGACAACTCATTGGGTTTTTGCGTTTGAGTTTTGACATGTAACTCAAGAGTAAGAAAGATGCTTGCAAAAGGTTCCTGAAAACTAGTCCGCATGTGAATCAACGTTATTTGTTTAGAAAGAGAAGCTGCAAAGTCTAACTGAGACATGTGTAACATTCCTGTATCATCTAGTTAAACAAACCTGAGGTCATGGGAAGAAACGTGCAGGCAAGACTTTCAATTGTCCATGGCATCCTGGCTGGGAGCCCTGCAGAGGATTGCAATGAATGCTCTGTAAGTTTGTGAGAGGGCTTGGCATGAGAAAACAGTCGATGTGAGATAGATTGACAGGTCCCCCTTTGTGTCATGTACCACCAGTCTGGTTAATCTTGGCTTGCTGAATTTCTTAACGTGTGCCTGCATCTTGTTCTGCATCTATTTCCAGATACTATAGGTGCAGCAGACAAGTTTTCAGACTGGCACCCAGCCCCTGCCAGGCTCTGGTGCACTGCAGCAGGCTGGGGAATTGCCAAACATCACGGTCCTCTTCATACTTACTGCGTGTCAACCATGGTTCAGTCGGTAGCACTCTCCCCGCTGTGTCATAAGGTTCTGGGTTCGAGCCCCACTCCCGAGCTTGAGCACAAAAAAAATCAAGGCTGACACTCAGCGCCGTACTGGGGGAGTGCTGCACTGTCAGAGGTGCTGTCATCTTTTGGATGAGACGTTAAACGGAGGCCCTGTCAGGTGGATGTAAAAGGTCCAATGGCGCTACTTTGAAGAAGAACAGGGGAGTCATCTCCAGCATCCTGGCTAATATTTATCCCTCAATCAACAACACAAAAACAGATGAATGAGGTCAAATTCACATTGCTGTTTTCGGGATCTTGCTGTGCACAAATTGGCTGCCATACTTCCTACATTACAACAATGACTGCAGTTCAAAAGTACTTCATTGGATTTAAAATGCTTTGAGAAGTCCAATAGTCATGAAAAGCATTATATAAACGCAACTATTTCTTTCCTTTCTTTCATGTAGAGCAGAATGCCCATCAGAAATAGAATAGGGGCAGTGTTATTCTGCTGTTTGTCCACAGACTTTACCCATGACTCCATTGCCTATGCTATCGATCTAGATGACCAGTCTCCCCCCCCTCCCCTTCACACACTGACACCGCATTAACCCTAACCCTAACCCTAACCCTAACCCCGCGTCCCTGCTGACATCGATTGTGATTGGTTTAAAGCCCCCTACATGCAATTACTTATCTCTAAGGAGGTGCACCACGTTTTGAGCAGCAGCCCTTTAAGAGCCGCGTGCTCTGGATTCAGCAGCCCCACCGTCTTTATATCCCCTACACAAGGCTGAAGCAACCTTGGGAGAAGCTTTTCATCGTTTGAGCAAGTTGCCCTCACCAAATCCGACACCATTTACCCCCAGATTCTGGAATCAGCCCAGTAGATATGTGCTTGCAAATCATTAAGGTTTGTGATCAGTCCACCTGAAACAGGACATCTGAATGTATTTCATATCGAACGAATTACCCTTTTATTTATGTTGGGAAATAAAACAGCCAATTTACATGTCATAAAGTTATACAAAATGCCAACGAGATAAAAGATCAGTCAGTTCATTTTTAAAAACAAAGGAAAAGTACTGAAGGTCCAAAATGCAAAGTTTTCAGTTAACTTGTTTTGTTGGTTATGGAGTTTGCTGGGTCAGGACATCGGATGACCTCCCCTGATCTTCACGTGCCGTGAGTGGCTCTTTTACATTCACTTGAATTGGCAGAGAGAGGGCCTCATTTTACCACCTGACGCCCCTGACAAAACAGCATTCCCTCAGTACTGCACTCAGCTGTTAGCCCAGATTACGTGGAGCTGGAAAGGAACTTGAACCCTTGACCCCTTGCTCGAAGGTGAGAGTGCAACCAACTGAGCTAAGCATTGCGGCAAAGCCACACAATTGACCCCACACAAGTTAAACTGCAAGTAACTTAAAAACAGACATGATGAGCATTAATCTGATGCCAGGGGTTAGAAAGCTGCTCTGTATTGTGTTGTGGTGCCATATGAACTAGGTTATCTGTGGAACCTATTATTGAACAATCATTTTGCATATGGGATTTGAGTGGAACAGATACAATAATCAGCAGCCATTTCTTACCATCCCAGTTCAGTCATTGAAGCTGAAGTTAAGTTAAAATGGCAGCTGGTCCAATGCTTTGATAAAGGATGGGCCACATATTTGCTTTCTGCACCCGAATTAGAAAAGAAATGATTTATTCGAGGGAAACAATTGACCCAGCCAGACAGTGGAAACAAAGACAGAAAGATTGGCTGGCTGGCTCTGTTAGGCAAGGAGGTTAATGATAGGCTGAATAGCCTCTCCTGCCCTTGATATCTAAACTTTAATTCTTCCACAACTGCGCAGAACTGTACAGAAAGCTTTGACTGTAAAATAAACTTTTTTTTCTTGGTTTTAAATTAAAACCTATAAGTTGGCAAAATGGGCAATCTCAAGTACCAGCAACTGAAAGTGCCCACTCCCAGAGACAGAAGTTAACAGACTTTACAAAGGATTCCAATGCTAAATTGTTGCATTAGTACATTGCACCTTTAAGCTTGCCAACTTCTTTGAAAGCTTCTGTTTAAACTTCAGTTGTACAGGGCATTGGCGAGATCACATCTGGAGTACAGTGTACAGTACTGGTCTCCTGATTTAAGGAAGAGCGTAAATGCATTGGAAGCAGTTCAGAGGTTTATTAGACTAATACCTGGAATGGGAGGATTGTTTTATGAGGAAAGGCTGGACAGGCTTGGCTTGTATCTGCAGGAGTTTAGAAGAGTGAGAGGCGACTTGATTGAAACATAAGATTCTGAGGGGTTTTGGCAGGTTGGATGTGGAGAGGATGTTTCCTCTTGTGGGAGAATCTGGAACTAGGGATCACTGCTTAAAAATAAGGGGTCACTCATTTAAGACAGAGATGAGGAAATTTTTTCTCTCTGAGGGTCCTGAGGCTTTGGAACTCTCTTCCTCGAAAAGCAGTGGAAGCAGAGTCTTTGAATATTCTTAAGACAGAGTTAGATAGATTCTTGATAAGCAAGGAAGTGGAAGGTTATCGGGGGTAGGCAGGAAAGTGGAGTTGAGACTACAATCAGATCAGTCATGACCTTATTGAATGGCAGAGTTGGCTCGATGGGCCGAGTGGCCTGCCCCTGCTCTTAATTCATATGTTCGTATGTAAACTTAATCTTACTGTCACACAAACTATGGATGGGGATTTGAAATAATTTCAGACGCTTGAAGCGTGTTAGAAACTGGAGAGTGGGAGCTGCGATTTGAATTTGTGGATAGTTTCCTCTGCTCTGGGGTTATATTTTGGAAATACACGCAGTGAAAGGAAAGTCCTGCTCCTCTGGTCACATGGGGACAGGTATTTCCACAATTGCAATTTCAAGGGATAATTTCTCAAATTTCCTTGTCCCTGGATGAGATGTGCAGCCACCTACAAATATTTTCCATTAACAAGTATAGTTGTAACAAGAATATATTTTGTAAAGACAAATGGAAGAAGACAAATGGAGTAACATGGAAGGTCAGGGACAGGGGGGAGCTCAGGAGAGATTGTCATGGACACAAGACAAAGGGAGTGTTAATGATGGTGTTAAAGACTAAAGAAGGCGCTGATAGCGGCGGGAAGGTAAGATAGCAGAATGTGTTAATGACCGAACCAGGGTCAGCGCTCTATAAAAGCAAAACTTAGAAACAAGTGGCAGATGGCCCTGTGGGTTGTGGTGGGGATAAAGGATTTTTAAAAATGAATAAATTAAATAATATAAATAAATAAATAAGATTTTAAAAGACTAAAAAAGGGGTAAAGAGGGTACCACATCTAAAATGCTGTGTATGGTTTTGATCTCCTTATTTAGGGACGAATATGCTGCATTGGAGACAGTTCGGAGAAGGTGCAGTAGCTTAATTCCAGGCATTAAGGGGTTGTCTTATGTGGAAAGGTTAGGCTTATACTCATTGGAGTTTAGAAGAATGAGAGGTGATCTTATTGAAACATGTAAGATCCTGAGGGGGACTTGACAGGGTAGATGCTGAGAGGATGTTTCCCCTCGTGGGGGAAGCTAGAACTAGGGACAGTTTAAAAATAAGGTGTTTCCCATTTAAGACAGAGATGAGGAAGAATTTCTTCTTTCAGAGGGATGTTAATCTTCGGAATTCAATTGAATATATTCAAGGTTGAGTTAGACAGATTTTTGATCTATAAGGAGTTATGGGAGGAGGACAGGAAAGTGGAGTTGAGACACAACCAGATCAGCCATGATTTTATTGAATGGTGGAACAGGCTCGAGGGGCCGAGTGGCCTACTCCTGCTCCTAATTCGTATGTTTTTACGTAGGCCGGGATTTTCCGGTCTTCGGGCAGGCTCAGCAGGGGCGAGTGGGTAGTGGCTGCGAAAGATACCGCTGCCCGCGATCGGGTCCTGACCGTGATTTCACTCCGGCTGGCCAACGAACAGGCAGCCGGCGTGAAACACGCGCTGGGGAGCTCAGCGCTGCCGGGGTGGGGGGCGCGGAAGGAGCGCAAACATGGAAGCTCGCACATGCCTGCGAAAGTTTAAAATAAAAAATAAAGACATTGGAAATGTTAAACACACGTGACTCTGTCACATGAGCAGGGACACGTTAGGGATGAGTTTGAAAAGTTTTAAATTTTTTTTTTAGACACTGGTCGACACCTCCCCCTGCCCGTGGATGAGGTTTTGCGAGAAATCCAAAGGCGCTTGGCCCTTTTACCCGCCTGCCAACTGAACAGGCAGCGAAAAATTTCAATCAATTAGTTAATTAAGGGCCTTAATAAGCCACTTAATTGTCGACGGGCGCAGTGCCCGACTCCCACGCGCACCCACCGATGGTGTCCGCCATGGGGAATGCCAATCCCGCTGGAGGCCGGCACAAACCCACTTTGCATCCAGCTAAGAATCGTCCCCCCACCACAGTAAGGAGTAAGGTGGGGATGTCCAGGTGAATGCGCAAGGGAGGGGTCTGTGGAGTCAATGACTGTCTCCTGGGGAGCGAACTGAGGGTGGGCTGAGGAGGAAATGCTGAGTATGAGAGGGGGAAGAGTGAGCCGGTGGGATGGGAGGGTAGCGGTACAAGGGACGGTAAGGATTGTTGGTGGGGCCTCGGAGGCAAACACGGACCCTGGGGGTGGGAAGGAGGAGGTCAAGAAGATCAATGTGGATGGGGGTGGGATTTTCAGGAAGGTGGGGCATGTGCACGTTTACCTGGACATCCTGGAAAGACAAGGGTTCAGGTTGGTAGGTGACGGTAGGGAGGTAGAAGGTGATGCTACAGGGGTCAACAGTGATGGGAGAAAGGACATGGGTGCCTGGGGGAGGGGAAAGGATGGGGAAGCTGACCAAAAACATAATGACTGCCATGGCTGTTGGAATGGAAAGTGAGCGGAGCCTCGTGTTGGCCGGGCACAGGTGCTGCATGGGAGTGTGGTCAGTGGGCGGGCGGAGATGCAGCTCAGCTCAGATAGACGACTGAAAGAGAACCCCAACAGGCAGCACTGAAAATGCTCAGGACAGTGAGACGAGTGTGATGGATGAAGGTTCCGTGTGAGTGGGAGATGCTCACACGAGGCTCCAAAAGGCCCCGCCACTCACACTTCTCCCTCCAGGATCACCCGTGGTCCAGCTGTGTGCAGCTGAACTGCTAGTGGGGAGCTGGATGCAGGGGGAGGACTCGTGAAGCCTGTCAATGAAGCTGAAAGACAACATTACACATTATTCAGTGAAAGTGAATATATTTTCAGATTATAAAGTAACAAAATGTGTTCACTTGTACAGCCATTTATGATCAGAGTTTCTTAACTTTTCTGGGCCTACCACGTCATCTAGGTGCTGCCCTGACATCTGCAGCAGGGGTGGAGACAGCCTGTGCAATGGTTGGCTCTGTTGCCTCTGATGACTTTGGCATGCATCCTCTGGAGAGCTGAGGCATTGAGGGCCCCGGCTTGCACTGGCTGTCCTCCTGTGGGCCAGCTGCTCCCTCTACGGTGACAGAGGATGAGGTTGATGGGATCAAAGGCAAAGGGGACTCGTAGGGAGAGGACAGCCTCTGAGATTCCTGAGCCAATGACCCAGGGGTGTCCAGTTGCCACTCTTCCTCTCTTCATGTGCCCGAGGGCCCTGGCCTGACTCCCTGAGGGGAGGGAGCACCTGGAGGGACATCGAGTGCCCCATTCCCCCTTTACTTCAGGAACTCACCCATGGCTCCTGCAATGATGTGTAGGTCTGCGTGCATCTCCGCATTCTGCTGGACCAGGGTCAATGCATTCACCATCCTCCCCATGGAGACCTCCGTACACACACTTGTGGGCACCACTTCATCAGAGAGCAGGCAGGCGCACTCCTCCGACTCGCATGTCTCTCTGTTGAGGGCTCCCGACAGCTCTCCGTGATGTTTCCCCGCCTCCTGCTGACTCTCCATGATGAGTTGGAAGACTGAATCCAGAGGTTTGTCATCTGACTCGGACCTCACAGATGCCTCTTCCCCAGCTGTCCTGCAGTGCCAGGGCGCTGGGCTGAATCGGCCTCCTCCTGCTGTGGACACGTGTCCGTGGACTGCTCTACCCCTGGCCTGGAACCACTCCCTGCTGCTGTGAGCAGGCTGCCCCTGCCTGAAACCAGGTGGAGAGAGTGTGAACAGGACACATGGCACTGTGTGGAATGTTTGTGTGGTGAGCGGAGCCATGGACGGGATGAGGACGTGAGCTCCAGAGGATATGAGCCTGATGGAGATGTGAGGGTGTGTGTGAGAGTTAGTGGTGTTGTCCCTTGAGGTGTGAGATCCCTGTGGATGTGTGATGGGTTTGTGAGTGTGTGAATTGAGGGTGATGAGGTGGTTGACTTACCCTGGCGTAATGGATGAGAGTATTCATCCTCTTCCTGCACTGGATGTCTGACCTCTGTACTCTGTTGGCACTGACCAGCGCTGCCACCACCTCCCAGGCCAGATTGGTGACTCTAGTGGACCTCCTGCAGCCAGAGCTGGGGTAGGGGACATCATGTTGGCCTTCCACTGCATCTATCAGGCACTGAGAGAGGTGTCTCTAAATTCGGGGGCTGCTGCCTTCTTTGCTTTTGGGGCCATCTGTCTCCTGGAGCCGTCCTGGTCTAAAGACATGAAGTAGGAATGCACTCTGGTGAGCTTTAAACATGGTGCCCAGAGCGAGGAAGTGCTGAGGTCAGGGCGTGGTGGGCAAGTCTGAGCCGGGCCCCAGTGGTCTGGTGTATTTCCGTGAATGCGTTGTTAATGGATCGGGACATGCCGGGAATGGGACGATACAGCGCGGAAAAGCTGCCATTGCAACTGGTGGGTCAAACTTTCATTTTCCCACCCACAGCCGCACTTTGTGCAAATCTGGGATGATTGCGCCCTCAGTTTACCACCTCGTGTGGAAGACGGCACCTTCACCACTGCAGCTCTCCCTCAGCCGACAGCCAGGGCTCAGTTAGTAGCTCTCTTGCTTCTGAGGCACACAGTGCAAGGTTCAAAAGACATTGAGCACAAAAATCAAGGCTGACACTCCAGTGTGGTACTGAGGGAGTATCAGAGCTGCTGTCTTTCAGATGAGACATTAAACCAAGACTCTGTCTGCCCTCTCAGTTGGATGTGAAAAATCCTGTGGCAGCATTTCAGAGAAGAGCAGGGGACTTATCCCCCGTGTCCTGGCCAAAATTTATCCCACAGTCAACAGCACCCACACAAAAAAACAAACATTATCTGGTCATTATCTCAACACTAGTTTTGGGAGCTTGCTGTGCACAAAGTGACTGCTGCATTTTCTACATTACAACAGTGACTACACTTCAAAAGTATTTTATTGGTTTGTAAAGTGCCTTGAGATGACTAGCAGTTGTGAAAATCGCGAAGTCTTTATTTATCAATGTTGAATTTGATTGGGTCTTGAACCCACAAGCTACTAAGAAGCCAAAGATGACACCTTAATCATTCAGCAGAAAGCTCCCATCCCCGCCCCTCACCCACACATTCATATTTTTCATTATTTCTATTTTTACAAATGCACAAAGAAACGCCTTGCAGATTCAGTGATACGCTGCACCATCTGACATTTATTCTCCTCGTTGAAAGGAAGCTTTACTCTCCTCCAACTTTTGTGAAATTTATACACTGAATGTTTTAAACCTGCTTTTGATATCCTCACAAAAAGTCAGAAGAGATCTGTCTTTTTATTTTCTGGGCAGCTGTTGTGTTCTTCCATGAATAAAAAGCATTCAGCTCTGCTATTAAATTCTTTCATGTCAATTTTTCTGTTTGATCACTCATTCACGGGGCTATTTCAATCCATCTTGCACAGGGTGCAAGAAATTCTTTTTTTGGAGAGTGGCAATTTTCAAGTTTTCCTGAAAAATTCCACAGCAAGGCACGAGGGACAGGGCCAGGAACAGCAGAGAATCAGGACAAATCCCATGTAAAAATTAATTAATTAACAGGCCTTTGAAGTATGCAGGGAGGGAGCTGAGATGCAATTTTAGTGCCCCTGTGAGGTACCAGTATGTCAAGGCGAGTTTTAAAGCAGGATCATGTTGCTTCTCAGAGATCTGCAGCCAGGATTCAGTGGCAGAGGCTTGGGGAAATCCAGGGACACAACGGAAAACAGTCCAGTTCCCACCTCACACAGGGTCCAGAGAATTGCCCTGAGTCGTTCTGAAGCAGACTTTCTTTAAGAACTCTCTGGTGCCGGTATCTGGAGTGTTTATCTTTTCCTACACATCTGGTGGACCAGGTCATATTGTCAGCCTGTCACTGCTTCAGAGAAATGATGGAAGGTTGTTGTGGTACTTGCTACCAGTTCCCCATCGTCTTGAAGGGGGGACTTGACAAGTCTGACCTGCCCCCTGCTGAGTTAAGTAGGTGTTGTAGGAGCATCAGAATGTGCAGGACTGTACACGTGTTCCTAAAGTCAAAAGATACCATGTGATATAGCCCAGCTTTGCATGACTTTGGGGCCAGCTAGATACATTACTGCCATCAGTATTATTGGACAAAAGCTTAGCAACCCTCTGTCATTCCAACAGAGGTGCTACCTCATTTATTGTAAAAAGGTTAATGTTGTCTCCAAGGCAGTGGGCAGAGGGGTGTCATTTTGTAAAGGGTTCGTCTGATAATATCCCCAGTGGTCATTCCAAAGTGTTAAACCTCGTACATCTCTCTCAGTTCCAAATATCCAGTTTCACCCCAAATTCCAGACAGCCTCCATCTCCACTGTCGCCCTGAGCAGTCTGTGCCCTACAGTTACCACCTCTGTGCAAACTGTCTAAGCATAGACTGTTCACTTTCCCTTGAGGCTGTCTAAGGTTGATTCAGCTTAAAAGTAAATAAAATTTCCCCATCAAGACACTTGCAACAAACCAAAGTTCCTTTACTCAGGACCTTTACTGTGGCTGATTTATTTTAAAACTGTAATAGACCAAGAATGTTTAAAGTGAATAGCAAACCTATCATACATGCACTAAATGTACACGATAAAGAAGCTGCCCATTTTTAATACAGAATATATCCCGGATTGTTTTGGTAGCTGAGAGGTTCCCCCCTTATTCCTCACCCTTTTTTTTTAAGATGTTCCATGGCCTAATACCAGCTTTCAAATCTCAGTTCCTTTTGCTGGGCTAAGGTGGGTTGTTACCCTGATTTAGGATGCTCACCTACAGGGGATGTTTGTAAACAGCGCAGTTTACCTGGTGTCTATTACAACTGGACAGGAGCTGACACTGTGACACTCATGTCATACAGGGCTAGATGTACAGAAGGTGACATCGAATTGTACACACATTCTGCAGTTCCAGGCAAAAGTGAATGGTTAGGTTTTACCTGTGAATATTGTGCTTCCTGTAGGTGCAATCACTTTTCAATAGTTTGTGATGCGCTGGAATAATTTGTAAAACACAGTACAAAACACATAAAACACACAACTCAAACTAAGTCATAGCTAACCAATGACATTAAAACATCGCTTAGTATGACTAGTTCATGAAAACTAGTGTTTGGCTATTCCTAGTCTAATCTGTTGGCCATTGGGCTTGCGCTGGGGGAAGTTCAATTGGAGATAAATTTCAGACCCGAGTCTCACCAGGTTCCTGATCAAACTCTACTCTTGATGTGTGTGTCTTCCAAGTGAAGCCGGAATGGCTATTGTCTGGTGATTTTCGACTGGGAAAATTAACGTTTTTTGGTCACTTGAATTTTTTTAAAAAGCTGGTGGCCACACAGACTCACTTGTGGCTCAGTACAGATCTGAGCAAGGTGACCAGTAGTTCCGGGGACAGGTCACCTGGGAGAGGTGAGCATCTCTTCCGTCTGTGCTAAAACACGTCATCTCCTGCCTGAACCTCAGTGAGATGTCTCTGTTTCGTTGAGGGTGTTTTCACAGAAGCTTGTCACCCGCTGCAGCCATAACTGCAACCTCAAAGCAGGGCGAGGGTGGCATTGCCTGTGGCTGTGAAGGTAACCATGGTAATGAGCTTTTATGCGTTTAACTCCTTCTAGGCTGGAGCTGTCAATATTTGCAACTTGTCGTAGGTTGTGCTACCCACTGTTGCCAATGGGAGACTCTATTCCAAGTCAGCTGACTACACTTCATCCCGTTTTGTCGGAGCATGTGGCTTCACTGGGATTGCAGGCTTCCCTTACGAGGCAGAGTATCATTCACTGCACACATGCTGCTTTGCAGGCATCGCATGTCAACCCTGCCCTAAACTGGAATCAAAAGGTATTCCACTCCCTCAACATCCAGCTGGTGTGTGACCATGGACAGCAAGTCATACAGGTCAGTGCCCAGTATCCTGGCAGTGGCCATGATGCCATCATTCTGCAGCAGTCCACTGTGCCAGCTGAGCTTGACCCGCCACAACAAACTGGAGCGGCTATTGGGTGCCGAGGTTTATTGGCTGATAATGTTGGTGCACAACCCATGCACACATGTGCCGCATGCATACAATAAAAGCTGTATAGTCACACAAAATGTGATAGACCATATCATAGGCACTCTGAAACAATGCTTCTGCGCCCAGGGCCACACTGGCAGGAGCCTTGCAGTGCTCGGCAGAGGGTGTGTCAGGATTCATGGTGGTCTCCTCCTTGTTGGACAACCTCAGCATCGTGAGGGGACAACGCTTGCCACCAGCTCTCCAGTGAGCACCTGAGGAACATGAGGAGGAGAGGAGGAAGAGAAGAGGCAACTTATTCAGCCCCATTCTTCCCGGGCTGTGAAGAGTTAACTCGAATAAAACCAGTAATCACAATCCCAATCCCTCTTCCATCAACAGCCCCACGCCTCACTTTCTCGCTGACCATCAGAGTCTGCTTGGCCAGAATGCCAAAATAAAAACCACCACAGAACAATTCCAACGTGAGGATACTGTCATCTCCAGTGGTTTCAGCCCCGCTGCTGGCCATGGCCTCACCAGTGGGCCTCCCAATAATTGACAGCACCATCTCCATGTGGGTAAGCTGTGTTTGTCCCTGCCTGGTTAGCTCCTGCTGCTTCCAATTGTGAACCAGCTTGTACTATAAGGGAGAGGGAAGCATGTCAGTATGCGGTAGATCACTATCTAATCGGGTGGTGTGGCTGTCATGGTTGAATGGCTGGCAGTGTGTACAAGCTGTAAGATGTGGGTGTGAGGCTTGTAACAGTGCTGATTGTGTGAGGGTAAGGTGGAATTATTTGTGCAATGTGTGGGTTTTGGGTTGACAGAGATAGTTGGTAGGTGAGTGATGGGGGCTGCGGTGATTTGAGCAGAAGATGGGGGCAGTTGGTGGGATACAGGCTTGGAAGATGCATTCAATGACCTTAACCACTCGTGTGAGGTCACTGAACTTCTGGCAGCACTGCATCCTGGTCCCCGGGCTTGGCCCCTGGCATTGAGCTCCACAGCTATCTACTCCCACTGTTTTTTGAGCGTGTGCCTGGAGGGCTTCCTTTCCCCTTGCTGCAGATACAGGACATCTCCGTCCTCCAGCTCCTGCACCTACATCTCCAGTGCAGTGTCTGAAAACCTTGCAGGGCTGTGCTCTCCGTGCTGCACCATTCCTCACAGCTCCCTTGGACAGAGTCGCTTCCTGCACAACTCCCAACACCAGTTGCATCCACAAAGCCCCTTCCCTTTAAGCCGTGCAGGCTAGTTTTAAGCGGTGCTCGGAAATTATGTTTTTGGGCTCCATGCTAATGCCATGCAGCCAATGAACAGTGAGGTTAGGCTCCGGCTGCAATAGAAGTCACAGTAATGAGCAGATGGTATGAAGGTGGCACGCTGCCTGCATTCCAATCAATGGGCATGGGTTAATCCCGCATTGTGCCCCCTGCACCCATTTTTAAGGGCTATCCAATTTAGGCCCCCAGTGTTTCCAACTGGACGTCTGAGTGACTGGGTTCAAGCCAGCTTGACATGGGGTTGGTAGCCTTCTTGCCTCTGAATCAGAAGATTGCATCCAAAGGAGACCTTCTGTGCACAATCTTGGCTTCGGTGCAGCACTGAGGGAATGCTGCATTGTTGGAGGTGCTAAGATCCAGTTTGCTCGTTGCAATGGTTTAGATGAACATTAAAAACCGTATGGTGCCACTTGAAAAAAGACAACATTGATCCCAATATCATCAAAAAGCAAAGCCTTTCACTGCAGTTTGCGGAGTCTTGTGGTGGGCAAGATGGCTGCCACATATGCATACGCAGAGTCAACGTCAGTGTATTTTGTGGTCATCTGATGTAAGTGAAGCTTGTCAAGTTGCTTCCCAGAGATCTGCAGATGCTCCACAAATGTGTTTCTTTTAACTGAATCCGACAGAAGTGACTGAGGAACAATGGGGCTGGGTGGTGACAGGACTCTCCTTGCACCTGCTTCACACTCCAGTAGCCCGTATTCCCAGTTTGCTCTCCGAAGTTTGCGCTCTGCAGACCTGTCTGGAACTGGAACTATCAAGTGCACTCCCAGTGGCAGTACCTTGATGAATTAGTGCTAGCGTGCCTCTGGTATTTGTACCAGTTAAGACCTGGTGACTGACCCAAGTTGCCAACCATACGACAGCTGTGAATGTATCTCTCTGGTGCCCTGGGCCCTGGGCCAGATCAGACATCAACCAAGCAGCCCAGAGTTGGGAGAGTTTCCACACTTGGCTCTGAAAGTGCTCCTGGCTGCAGGTTCATGACTGACTTTGTCTGTTTAATGGGGGTTATAGGTAATACATGGAACTCTGGGCAGTAAGACAGTGTGTAGAATTGATTTTTAACAGTATTGAAAAATGGCCAACACAGGTCAAACACAGGGCTCTTTAATAAGCTATTACGCCTCTGAAATCACCCTCTGTCTCCAGACCTCCAACTGTTGCACCTGTCACAGGAGAATGGCTCGGGTTGTAAAATACAACAAAAATGGAGGCCTGGAGGGCAGACAGGGTTCAAAGAATTAGCACCGGCCTCTGTGACGTCATCCTGATTCACTGCACACTGCCCCTCATTTATCATTTAAATCAGGGGCCATTAATAATGTTCACTGTAAGCATACGAGGAACGCGTCTTAACTCTCGAAATGCCGTCGTCAGTACTGGGCCAGCCGCTCACATAAATCCAGGCTCTACCACGGTGTTTACCACACCAGTGAATTCAATATGTAGCAAAGCACTATTCATATTTTTCTGTGATATCGTCCAAAGCTTTATGCGCTTTATCAGGGACAGAAGACATCTGCTTCTACCAGGGGGATATGTCAATCAGTCCAAGGGACCAGGAGGGGATTGATCCTTTTCCAAATTGAATTTTATGTTTTGAAATTAAAATTAAGGTGTGATTCCACTCTTGAATATTCTTGCTCAGGAATCTCACCTTTGACCCCCTCAGTGATTGCTGGCAGCATTGATCCGATGACACTGATTGGTGAGGGCAAGTGTCAATCGTGCATGTGTCCAGGATGTGTCAGCTGTTTAGAGGAAGGCATTGGTTTATTTAGGATCGCTCTTTTGTTAATCGGTCCATTATCAATCTGACTGAAGCCTGTCCAACAGGAAATACACACAGCAGCGTTAATCTCAATCGTCAAATGCTGTCAGTCAGGCAGAGGAAGCACTAAGCAAGTGGCTGTTTGTATAGAGGCTGGGGCTGGGGGAAAGGCCACAATAAAATGGACCACACGTGGGCGGGAACACACCTACCTTCAGGAGGCTCAACTAATGAAGGTGTATTCAGCCCCTCCACAAACCATCCAGGATTACACAGAAACCTCCATACTCTTTAGATCATTGGGGAGTTTAGCATGATTTGCGACAATTCCTCAGCCTCAAGACAATGGGCCTGAAATTGCGCCCTGGGATACTAATGTATGGAAGGTCATTGCATTTGTCTGGGATTCCTCTCACCATAGTTACTGCGAAGACAATATACAATTAAATAAACACTTTAACACCACTATTAAAACAGTGACATGGCGGAATGTAATTTTAGGGCCAATGTGTTTTATTAATTTGTTACTCCAGTGTTGACTTGGATTGGCCACAATCAGAGGTTACTGTGACTGATTTAGGGAAATTTCATATTGTGAAAAGTAAAGGCCACAGGTTCCCCTTTGAAGCCCACAGCAATATTTCAGCACTGACCTTTAGAGGGCCCATTGCCAGTGGAATTTTGGTGGGGTGGGCAATCAGGTCAGGGGACTGGGTAGTCGGGTTGGAGGGGTGGGTGGTCAGGTCAGGGAGATGGACAGCAGGGTCGGAGGGGCGGGTATTCGAGTTGGGGGATGGGCTGCCAAGCCAGGGGATTGGCTAGTTGGGTTGGGAAGGGTGGGCTGTTGAGTCGGGGGGCTGGGTAGCTGGGTAGGAGGGATGGGGGTTTGAGTCGGGAGGTATGGGTAGTTGAGTCGGGGGAATAGGTAGCCGGGTAGGAGGGTTGGGGGGTTTGAGTCAGTGGGTAGTTGGGTCAGAGGGTGGGTAGTTGAGTCAGGGGATGGGCAGTTAAGTCGGGGGTGGGGGCAGTGGGTAATCGGGCTGGGAAGGTGAGCTGTCGAGTCTGGGGGCTGGGTGGTCAGATCAGGTCAGGGGGTTGGGTAGTCGGGTCGGAGAGGGGGGTAGTCAGATCAAGTCGGGGGGTGGGTAGTCAGATGGGGGTGTATATGTATGTGGTGGTGGGTTGAGTTACGCTGTTAATTACTGAGTTACACCAGAGATTAAATAGTATAACGATTCTAGGTAATTATCCAGGTAAGTAGTGTGTATCCAGCCCAAGTCTCCAACATTGAGATCAGTGTATGAGACATTCATGGAGGGTCTCGGGCAACACAAAACAGCCCATCGGAAGTTTACACTTCCCAGGCAATGACAGAGCAGGTGAGCACGGCAGGGCTGCAGATGGGTCTGAAAGCACAATAATGGTTGGCAGGTCAACGTTCGCCGCTGTTGGCATCAGAAGATCTGGTCCATTAGGCCAGATGACCAAGTGCTTGGTCAAAGAGGTCGGTTTTAAGGAGGAAAGCAAGGTGAAGAGGCAGAGAGGTGTAGGGAGGGAATTCCAGAGCTTGGGGGCCAAGGCAGCTGAAGGCACAGCCACCAATGGTGGAGAGATTAAAATTGGGAATGCACAAGAGGCCAGAATTAGAGGAGTGCAGATATCCCGGAAGGTTAAACAAAATAATTTCCTGCTGCTTGAACTTAACAGGATGACAGAGGTCACTGTTGGGAATGAGAAAACGTTTCTCCTCATAGTGTCAGTCTCAATCTCCGGCTTCTCCTAGTGCAGTACAAACTCCCCGTGCCCTGCCCGAACAATCTACCTTAACCCCAGTCTCAGAGGGTACCTCTGACTGCACCGGTGAGAGATTTCCATTTCCCACATCCAGCTGGCCCCCCACCCCCACCCCAGCCTTGGAAAGGGAAACGACAAATGTGATGCTTATTCTCTTGAATGAGGAGCAACTTTACTTGGTGTGCAACCTGGGACCTGAGCAAGTACTAAATTTCAAAGATGTCCTGAGAGGGAACCGTCATCTGATTTGACCCTGACTCCCCAAAGTGAAAGCGTTTGAATCCACTTCACCAACCAGTCCCTAAAATAGCTCCCGAAGCACCACGAACTCAGCTTGGGACATCGACAATCTTCACCTCAAATGAACTGTTTCATTGACCCAAAAAAGGATGTGCATCAGGAGAGCAGACGTGAGGTGGGGCCCATAGAACGAATGGCGACAAATTCTCAAAGCAAAGTGGAAATGAACACGGATTCAACTTTAAAAAAAGAAACTCGTTTCCTGGATAGGTTTACTTCGGTGAAAATCTATAGTATGTTTTATGGTTTGGTTGCTAGGAGATTATATGTTCGTTTGCAAATCTATATTTAATAGTCGAGTGGAAAAACAGGTTTGGTGATTAAAAATTCGCATTGTGTTTTCATTTGAAAAGTGCCTTGTTTTGTTGTTTCTCCAGTTAGGTTGAAAATTCCAAGCGGCTCGGGTTTGCCGGAATGCTGGGTGGGCAGCCATTTTCCCGCGATCACGTTCTCCATTCCTGGGGAATGCCGCTATCCCCCACACAGACTGCGCCACCACACACACACACACACACACACACACGTTCATCAGCCAACGTTAAACCAAATGGCGGAAGCCACTGCAGAATCAAACTGTAAAATAGTGCAATTGGCTTTCTTTTTAATGAAAAGAACACTGTTGAGCGTTAAAGTTTCCCTTTAAAGTTTCATTGTTGTGTGTGGCCAGTTCATTCAATGCATGGTATTTTTAAATTTTTTTGCAATAGTTAAACAAGGAATAAGGAGTGTATTGTACCTTCCCGGCTACTGCGGGGCCACAGACATGCACGGCCGAGTGGGGATATTGTTGGGGACACCCCTTCCAATATCTACCATCCTCCCCAGAACTCTTCTACCTTATTACAGCTGAGAAGCTAATGTTTTTGAAGGGAACAGTAAAATCCATCAGGTTCAGGGAACCCTATTGGTTCAGTCCAGTTGCAGCTTTGCACCCGCTTAAACCCATGGATAACAGTCACCAAAACTAAGCAGGACATTTTTTTTCCCCATCAGATGTCATGCTTTAATACACACCATAACTGGGCAGAGGCTCCCTCCTGCTCCTCTCAATGTTGATCTGCGCCAACTCAAGAGAGTTGAGGCTGGACACTGTCACCTTTGAACCCTCACCTCTGTCCCTATCGTGCTACCTGGCCTGACACAGCACGGGGCCCTGGACCACCACAGAGGTTGAGTTCACTTGAGCCAATGCAAGAGTCGTCATCCCATGGATGCGAATGCCCCTAAACCCTTTCCAGGATATGTCACCTCTCATCCTCCTCCAGTTCCTAGCGACTGTTTTTCCCGGAATTTAAGAATTCAGCTCTCGTGCTCTGTGTCCACGTCTTTTTTTTTTCACCCTCTGTGTTGTTGATAGCTTAGAGGAAAAGAACCAGCCAGCCCCTGTTTGTACAGCTCAGTGCAGCTGTTTCAGAGGCTTTGGAAGCGGGTATTTTTTTAAACACGCTGAATAGAGTGTGATTAAACACATAAAAAGAAAAAGAGCCAGTTTCTGGTCGCCCAGTGTTTGAGCTCTGCTCTTTTTTCCATTGCTTTTGTTTATACTGTTGACAAAACTGTTTCCGTTTTTCAACCCTGGCCTCGGCCTTTGCGTTATTTCCTTGTTTTGCCGAAAGTACTCATTAGTGTGTGATTTGTTTCTCTGACTAATTAAAAAGAGACAATATGATCCCTTAAAAAAGAACTCCCTCACAAATTCTGTCCACCCAACATCCTCTCAACCTTCCTTCAGCTGTGCAGCGTCTGGGGATAAATATTTCTGCGCATTTCACTTTCCGCTTTGAAATATTTTCTTGCCTGTTTTTTAGCGAGTGTCTTTAACCCCCTAGAACACAGAGCACCCTCCCCTTTTGGGGTAGCTAGTGTCACCAACAAACTCCCTCTACTCTTCTTCTGCCTCAGCAGAGATTCTGCTACCTACCGGGTTCCATATCGCCCATCCTGCGGCCTCTCCAAGTTTAGTTCAGTGTTCACCATCTTTCATTAGAACTGTGCTGAGCAGAGCTGAACTGATATCACAATATTCAGGCTTGGGCTGATGTGGCAAGTAACATTCATTATAGGTGCCAGGCAATGACCATCTCCAACAAGAGAGAATTGAACCATCTCCCCTTGACATTTTATGGCTGAATCCCCCACTATCAACATTTTGGGAGTTATCATTGACCAGAAACTGAACTGGACTAGCCATATAAATACTGTGGCTACAAGAGCAGGTCAGAGACTGTGAATTCTGCCCAAGTTACTCACCTCCTGACCCCCCCAAAGCCCGTCCACCCTCTACCATGCACAAGTAAGGAGTGTGATGAAAGAGCAGCTCCCCATTCACCACCTTAAACATTCACTCCCTCTGCCACCAAAGCACAATGGCAGCAGTGAGTATCATCTATAAGATGCACTGCAGCAACTCATCAAGGCTCCTTCAACAAACACGACCGCTGCCACCTTGAAGGACAAGAGCAGCAGATACAAGGGAACACCAGCTGCAAGTTCCCCTCCAAGTCACTCACCATCCTGACTTGGAAATATATCGGCCGTTCCTTCACTGTCGCTGGGCCAAAATCCTGGAAACCCCTCCCTAACAGCACTGTGGGTGTACCTACACCACATGGACTGCAGCGGTTTCAAGAAGGCAGCTCACCCACCACCTTCTCAAGGGCAATTAGTGATGGGCAATAAATGCTGGCCCAGCCAGCGATGTCCACAGCCCATGGAAGAATGAAAATAAAATGCCTCTAATAGACTTTCATCACATGCACGGGATCCAAACTCAGGACCCAGAAGTGGAAGGTTGTTATGGTAACACGTTGCACCATCCACAAGTGTGCATGTTGGGATCGGGTTTGCACTTCCTGAAGGGGGTGATGGAAGCAGATTTAAAGGTAACTCTGAAAAGGGAATTGGAAAGGAAAATTTTTCTGGGCAAATGGCAAAAGAGCAGGTGGATGGTGAGTTGCCATTTCTAAGAGCTGGCACAGACTCGATGGGCCAAAAGATCTCCTTTTATTCCTTTTTTAATAATGATGTGTAACGTCTCACAGTGTTGTGCGAATATCGATTCCTTTACACGCACACTGCACCACAGACTGACTCTTTTAAAGATAAACTCCCAGCTTCTGAGAGAAATTTTAAAAAAAGATTTATTTGCTCTTGGGATGTGGGCACCACTGGCTAGGCCAGCATTTTTTGCCCGTCGCATCGAGGGCATTTAAGAGTCACCCACATCGCTGTGGGTTGGAAGTCACATGTAGGCCAAACCAGGTAAGGACAGCAGATTTCCTTCCCTAAAGGGCATTAGTGAGCCAGATGGGTTTTTACAACAATCTTTCATGGTCGTCATTAGATTTTTTTAATTCCAGATTTTTAATTGATATCAAATTCTACCCATGGTGGGATTTGAACTTGAGTCCCCAGAACATTGCCCTGGGTCTCTGGGTTACCAATCATAGTGACAGTACCACTATGCAACCACATAGAACAGAACAAATTAAGCACATGTTAGACTCCTTTTAACATGCAGATTTTTTGCCAGTTAGAAGAGGCATATTGCATTGGACTGGAGATTTACACAGCGGTCGTCTCGATTTCACCTCGGGGATAGATTGTCCTCACCGCTCTGCTCCCTGGTGGACTTGTGACTGAGCGTGGGGACCTCTGGCTGCCTGGTGCTCTCCATTCCCTGGCTGTGGAGCAGAATTCCATCAGTGCAGCAGTTTAAAGGGCCAAGCATTGACTGTTCACAGTCGCTGTACAGCTGTCTTCCCTCAGAAGCTTATATCCCAGTAGACGGGAATGAAAGCGGGCAAAGAGCCAGCGCAACAGATTCCTGCCCACTTTCCACCCCAACTGTTGGAATGCAGGCCCGGGAAATTAGGCAGCGTTCTGCAAAAAGTCTTCTTGCTTTCAAGCAGTTTGCAGTCAGTACACATGGTGCAGATGAGCCCTCCAATAGCACAAGTGCATATCGCCTGCTTTTATCTGGCCTGCCCTGTGAAAAGTACTTGAGTCACTGCTCCAACCCCCACAAAGGCTGACGGCTCCTTTTAGTGCACAGTTGGAGCCGTTCTTTTTTCAGAATAACATGAAAAGGTAGCAGCTGGCTCCTGTCGACTGAAGGTGTTTTAAAATCTCTTTTGATGAGTCTTATAGGAGACTGTTGTATGTCGGTCTGATATCTGCTCTGTCAAGTCTGCATACTGAAAGGCACCAATCAAATAGAGGTACCTACAGCTCACGTCAATCAGATCATCTGTTTACCTGCCATTGTGAACCGTACACCACACTAGATCACCACGATCATACTAAACAGGACTGGAGCAGGTTGTTCGGACGTGGAACTCACACTAGAGCTGCATCATGTCCTTATGAGGTTCCTAAGCCTCTTAAATTTCCTGTTCACTAATAGAACCCTATAGTTTTATGATCACTATAGAAACCAGTACTTGAACCGTAACAGTCGATAACTCTGTTTTCTAAATCACATTGTTGCCTTGGTCATGATATTTCGAGAACTTAGTTTAATGTAAACCTCGCTGTCCTGCGACATCCTCAGGTGAATCAGGATATCTCATCGCCCTAGGTGTTGTTGCACAGTTTGAGAGTAGGGGTGACATTAATCTAAGTCTTGTAACAGAATGGAGACCAGTGTTTCGCAAACATCATTATCTCGTAAACTTAGAAACCTGCTGCACCTCAAGAACTACAGGAGCTGGCCTGCTATGTACCTCAGTGCTACACTATCTCCATGAGGCACAGGGGTTTAGATGGGAAAGTTTGTAAACGCCTTGGTAACAAAACTTATATTTATATGGCTAGAGCAGCATTATGGGAAGTTTAAAAATATGAAGTATTAATTAATGAAGAAGCAAAATTGTAGAGGTTCCACACGTATGAAAACTACCTACAGATGAATGATTATAGAATTTAACACAAACAATGTTTGATTAGGATGACACCCCAATTTTTCACTGATATGTTATTTTCTCTACCAAACTACTATAAAATTTATATTATTTTTTGATCCACAGTTATCCTGTCAGTGAAAATCTGTCCTAAAGAATTCAATTTCAAACTCAATAGTCTTTCCTCTAACCCATTCATTTACTCAGTTTACACACATACAGTAATTCAGCTGTGACAGTGAAAACCTGGACTGGATTCCTTTCACAATACGTTAGCAATAAATGTTGCCTTTAAAGGCTGGACCCCTTTTTGTTGTGGTCACAAAAGAAGTTAAAGCAACATTTAAAGAGAAATAAAAAAAAAAGCTCCCTTGAGTAAAGTGGCCAAGAGCAACTCAAGCAATATGGCAAAAAAAAAGCAGTTTGCAAATTAAAAACATAAATTGGTCTTAACCAGAAACATATGGGCCTAAAAGTATTGTAAGAAAAGCTTTACTGGGAGGGGAAATCACAGTTGAGTCAATAAAGGATATCCACTTGTGTCAATGGGTGACCAACTTGATAATCTTTTTAAACGTGTTTCCAGTGCTGATCCCCTTGCAGGCAACACCAGCATTTTCATAACATTCAGGGTGTCTTGTAAATATTTATTTGCTTTCCTTGTCCATGTTCTTTTCACTTTTTCCACTCCTGTTGCCTACATGGTTCCAGTTCTTTAAGTGTCAACTGGTTAATTGGCCATGGAGGGCATTACCCCGGAACCCGGTCCTGTAATCATACATGGGCATAGGTTCACCAGAGGTGACAGGTCGCGGATAGGTGGAGAGGCTTGAGACATGGCTGCTGCTTTCCTTCGGACAGAGAAGGCCATGGGGAGATTGAATAGATTTCCTTTTAAATTAGAGAGGTTTTTGCTAGAATACAACTAGCCAAGGAGTCCATGACAAGGCTTCAGCAATTTAAAATATCTGGTTGGCATGGGGAGACGAGATCTGGAGAAACCTGGAATAAAAACAGAAAGTGCTGGAAATATTCAGCAGGTCTGGCAGCATCTTGGGAGAGAGAAGCAGAGCTAACGTGTCAAGTCGAATATGGCTCTTCTCACTCACAACTGCTTCGTCCAATTCAGGGTTGGAGTCTATCCCAACAGGTAATGGGCACTAGGCAGGGTACGCCCAGGATGGGACGCCAGTCCATCACAGGGCACTCACACATACACACTAAGGGACAATTTACTGTAGCCAATCCACCTATAACCAGCACATCTGTGGACAGTGGGAGCAAACTGGAGTACCCGGCAGACACCCTCACATACACAGGGAGAACGTGCCAACTCTGCATAGACAGACGCCTGAGGTCAGGATTGAACCCAGGTCCCGGGGTCAGCAGCACTAACTACTGCACCACCCCAAATGACTTCTTCAGAGGCCATATTGCCTAAAATTTATCCCTCAACCAACATAATTGAAACAGGTTATCTGGCTATTAATCTCACTGCTGTTTGTGGAATCTTGCTGTGCATAGATTGGCTGCAGTGTTTGCATTTCAAAAATACCTCAGTGGCTGGGAAAGACGTCAGGGTGTCCTGAGGTCGTTAAAGATGCATAAATGCAAAGTCTTCCTTTCTATGTTCCAAACAAATTTAATTTCCCGAAAATGCTATTATCATGCACAAGACCCACTCTCCCATTCCATATCATAGTTCCTATTTAAAGTGACATCGTCACTAGTCAGCAGGTTCTCAGGACATGTTCGATTCTGTTCTGAAACCGCAGGGAAGTTTCCACTGTAGCAGTTGTGATACCTGCTCTAGTAAGTTACCTTTGTTGTGTAGGTGCTGCAGGGTCAAGTTATAAATGATCG
This sequence comes from Cetorhinus maximus, assembly GCF_964194155.1. Lineage (NCBI taxonomy): Eukaryota > Metazoa > Chordata > Chondrichthyes > Lamniformes > Cetorhinidae > Cetorhinus > Cetorhinus maximus. Next base: position 5,066,867 of record NC_135893.1, read on the forward strand.
AATTTAGTTTTTTAATATAGCAGATCCACATGTGATGCAAATGGTGTCACTGCATCTCTGCTACACAGATGCCTTTGGTCTGCCCGATGGTGACAGTGCCCCTTCAAGAAAGAAATTGTTTGAAGTGATCTGTGCAACACAAATTCAAAATCACCGACCGATGTGATGGAGAAATGGATGTCCCATGTTGAAAGAGCTTTAAAACTGACATTTTAGTTACAAAATTGGAGGTGTAATTTTGTTAATATATATAGAAAATGCCCATGTGATCATTACTGAGGAACCTAATTACAGTAGTGGTGTGTTTTTTAGAAATGAGTCACTTGTCAATATCATTTCAATTTCATGAATGTCCAATCAGGCAGCTGTCATCTTCTTGTCTTTGGTGCCTCACAAGCTGGGGAGGGGCTGGGAGCATGAGGTGGGTTAAAGTGTCACTTCACCATGAGGCTAATCAAGTCCCCTCTTCATAATGAAGTTTTCACTCGTGCGTTCGGCAGCCTCCGCATCCTGGCAGCCCAGACCCCAACCTGAAGAGGTCATGTTCAACTCAAACAGGCCGCAGGAACTCATGCCCGAGTCTAATAGGTCCCTGGGTACCAGCTCAAGGCAAATGCAAGCAATTTTCTCACCCATGGCCTGGATGTTTGTACTGCAGAGCAAGAGACGGAAGTGATTGCTTGGCAGAGTTTCAAGCTGGTGGGATAAGGTGTGTGGTTTTGGAGTCCCTTTTGCTGTTGGCTGGAAAGATAGATTACCATGCAAGATTACTTATATAGATGTAACCAGCTGGAAACACTGGAGTGCATCTTTTCCTGGCAATCCCAAACTTTCAAGAAATTGGTCCAACATGGATGTAGGGGAACAAAGCTTTTAGATTCTTCTTCCGCAATGGTATTCTGAGAAAAATGACCATCCAATTTTATATGCTCATATTATTTTCATCTGTTTCCTGCTCCTGTAATGGATGTCATGCTAAATATAGTACCGGCTACAAAGTTGACTCAATCCATCTGAGATACTTGATAATCTGATCTGAATTGGACAAGTATAAAACAGCACCATTAACCGTCATACTATTTATATCATCAGGCTTAAGCAGACTGTTCCACAAACTATGAATTCCCGTCTCTACAGAAACAATGCCTCGTGCAATGTCACTTTAGTCCAGAAAAGATTCTTTGACTTTGCTGGGTATCAGATGGTGCTTTCCGGTGATCAGAACATTCCAGATTGCATTCAGATGGCTGTTAAAACTTCCAAGCATAGTAATAACTAACATTCTAGTTCCAAGACTGACTTGATATAAGATTGATTTGCTATGGGTATATAAGATCCTAAACGGTATTGACAAAGTGGACGTGGAAAGAATGTTTCCTCTTGTGGGTGAGTCCAGAACTAGGGGGCACGGTTTTAAAATTAGAGGCTGCCCATTTAGGTCAGAGATGAGGAGAATTTTTTTTCCGCGAGGGTTGTGCGACTTTGGAACTCTCTGCCTCAGAAGGTGGTGGAGGCGGGGTTGCTGAATATTTTTAAGGGAGAGGTAGATAGATTCCTGTTAGGCAAGGGAATCAAAGGTTGTCGGGGGCAGATGGGAATGTGGAACTCGAAACACAAACCGATCAGCCATGATCTTAATGAATGACAGAGCAGGCTCGAGGGGCCGAATGGCCTACTCCTGCTCCTGGTTCGTACGTTGGTGGCAACATTCAAGGCATCAGCTTTGCTGTTGAATCTTCCTGCCATTCCAGTGTTTGAAGGCAAAACTCTTACAGTTATTAGGAAGTAGCAGGTAGCCAGGGCGTTGCTGACAGTAATGGGAGTTTACTCTGTTGCTAGGCGGGGTTGGGGGTGTCGTATGGAGAAGCTGTCCATGTGCCATTGAAAGTTCTCTTCAGCAACTATGAAAGAAGCATTTTTGATTGGTTCCCAGAAAACAGAACACTTTAGGGGAATAAATATGTTCAACTTACAGACAAAACTCACATAAATAAATATCTGTGTTTTAAAAAAAAAATTAACAGGATGTGGGCATCACTGGTGAGGCCAGCATTTATTGCCCATCACTAATTGCCCTCGAGCTTCCTTCTTGAATACACCTGAGTGGCTTGCTAGGCCATTTCAGAGGGCATTGCTGTGGGCCTGGAGTCACGTGTAGGCCGGACCGGGTAAGGATGGCAGAGTTCCTTCCCAAAAGGACATTAGTGAACCAGATGGGTTTTTATGATAATCCAGTGGTTTCAGGGTCACAATTAGTGAGACTAGCTTTATAGTCAGGACTTATTTAATTAGTTGAATTTAAATTGCTCAGCTGCTAGTGGGATTTGAGTTCGTGACTCCAGATCATTCATCCAGGCCAAGGGATTACTCATCCAGTAACAATCCCACAGTGTCACTGTACCCCTTTATTGTTCATTTGTTTTAAGTCACGGATTTTAAAGCAACAGCCGAAACGTCTAAAAAACTTATGTTATGCTAATTGGCATCTTCCCTTCTTTATCAACCAGCTCTTCAATCATTCTTAAAATTACCAGTATATTTTGCTTTTGCACCAACCTATTTAAATCAGAACCTTTATTCAGAACCTCTTTCTAAACTTCATGAAGTTTATTAAAAGTTCATGCTCCATGTGGTCGTGAAACAGACTATCAGCTGAAGACGGTTTCAGACTAGATAAGCCTTTGGGTAAGTGGTATGTAGATACCATAGACTAGAGGCTCGTGTTATATTGTGAAGTGCCAGAAGGGTAATAAGTAGCTGTGGTACTCTACCAAAGGAAGAGTGAGTACCTAAAGCATTGATAAAAGCAGCTTTGGAGAGAGCCCAAAGCCAGGGGTCAACCAAGGACTAGACTTAAACCCAGGTCTCCCACTCCGCCATGTGACACTGTGCACTAAAACAGTGCTGTACCAGACCACCAACCACATATATATAGAATGGATGAAATCAAGAATCATGTCAATATTGTGGAAAGGCAACTCAGTCTCCCATAGCCCTAAGACCCCACTGTGTTCACAATGTCCCAGTGCTGCTTTTATGGAGCGAGACAAGAAACCATCACTGTTGTTGTACTGTTCACTGTATCTCGATTGTCAGTCCTATTAGTCCTACTTAAGTGAATACCTGGTTAGTGAAGAATTATAGAAAATGCAGGTTCAAACCATTTTCTATTCAGACACTGTTTTCATTGCTGCTAACAGATGTATTGTAGCTAAATGAATACACTTTACTCAGATCACTGCCTAAATTATAGTCAGCCTCAGTAGAACTGTGTTGCATGATTTATTTTCTTCCAAATTAAAATTAGTAACACCAGAAAAATCAATATTTTGAAAAATGTGTAACCAAAGATTTGACCCTGTGTTTCTAATAACTAAATATTCATGAGGATGGAACACAATTTTGTGGCAGAAGTGAGTGGCTGAACCGAAATGAGCTGTGCAAGTCCAGAGCATCATGCCGAGCCCCTGTTACCATTGCGTGCATTGGCATTTGCTTCTTGTCGAGGAAGGGAGATGGATGCAGAGCTAGTGCAGGTACCACAGGCATTGTGTGGACTGGTTCTGGTCACGCCTGGTTGAAGGTGTACTGTAATCCTGATTTAACTCTGATCTATAGGTTATTCAGCTGCACCATTTAAAAGTCCTCCTGCCTGTGTCGAAATGAGAAAAGGAATACATATATTTGAAAATGACTTTAAACAAGACGCCTCTCAATACAGTCAGATGGCTGGATCTATTGCAATGTGAGAATGGAGGACTGTCACTCTGAAGAATGATGTTTCAGATTCAATCTCTCTGCTGTAATGTGTAGGAGATTTGGCATTGTTACTTTAAGAATGTTCTGAGATCCTGATGTTCTGTCTGGTTACTACATTGGCGATCTAAGTTACTTGGAGATATAACCAAAAACGATTGACTAAACCAGTTAACCAGAAAAGCTGAGCGCACTGATACCAACCATCACAACTTGTAGCCTCTATACGTTTTATATTAGGGGTCTTTTTAAAGGATTTTTAAAGGATATATCATTTTTTTAAAATGCTGCAAGTGCTTTTCTGTATTCCTCCAGCAAAGTACAGGTTTGATCACAATTTCTATCACTGTTCCATACAATACTGCTCTTCTGGACATGTTAGACTTTGTTCAACTTGGCTGGTGGGCTCAGGGAGCTATGGAGAATGTTGATTTGCTGAAAGAAGTTATAATTTGACACTCACCATGGGCATCAGCGCCTCTGAAAGGTATTCCTCACAAATCAAGCTTGAAAGTACAACATCCTAACCAATCACAAATAGGATGCTTCAGATATTTCAGCCTGGCCACAGTTCTTAGCAAATCAGAAAAATGCCCCACCTGTCAGTGTCTTTGAAATAAAGGTGTGACTTTTATTTCCCCTTTACTCTTTCACGTGGACAGCACTGGCGAGGCCAGCATTTGTTACCCATCCCTAATTGCCCTTGAACTGAGGGCAGTTTAAAGTCAGGCACATTGCTGTGGGTCTGGAGTCAGATGTAGGCCAGACCAGGTAAGGATGGCAGATTTCCTTCCCTAAAGGACAATAGTGAACCAGATGGGCTTTTACAACAATTGATGATAGTTTCAAGGTCACCATTACTGAGACTAGTTTATATTCCAGATTTTATTAATTGAATTCAAATTCCACTAGCTGCTGTGACAGGATTAGAACCCATGTACCCAGGGCTGGGCCTCTGCATTACTAGTCAAGCAGTATTACCACTCCCCCACCATCTTCCCCACCGCACAAAGTGAAATAGTTTGACAATTTATTGACAGATCAGAATAAGCAGTAGGTAAGGGTGCATTCCCTTACCATCCTCCGTGATGCTAAATCTGGTATGGAAACAGAGTGGTTAGACTGCAGGTCACAGTGTAGATCGCCCTACTGCCAGTCAGGCCCCAAAGGATGAACTATAGCAGGGCTAAGCTGGAGAATAAACCCCCAGATGCACTTCCCCGATGGGTGTAAAATAGCAACTTTTAAACCAAAACAAAAATAATAATTGAAATGTGCGTTGGGTGTGTGCAGTGATGCCACAACCTCTCCACCAATTGAATCCCTGCAAACTAAGCTCGGGAACCGACAACAACAACTTGTACTTATATCGCACCTTTAATGTAATAAAATGTCCCAAAATGCTTTTCAAAGGATTGTTATAAAGCAAAATTTGACACTGAGGCCACTTTAGGGCTGGCAGCCAGAAGGTTGGCTGCAGAGGTAGGGGAGAGAGAGAGGTGGAAAGGCCTGGGGGTTGTGGAGTGGTGGTGGGGGTGGAATTCCAGAGCCTAGGGCCTTGCCAGCTGAAGGCACGGCCACCAGTGGTGGGGCGATTAAAATCGGGGCTGCTCAGGAGCTCAGAGTCAGGTGAGCACAGAGTTCTCAGGGGGGTTGTGGGGCTGGAGGCAATTACAGAGATAGGGAAGGGGCAGGGCCTTGGGAGGCTTTTGCAAACCAGGGTGGGGATTGTAAAATCGAGACCCGTATGAACAGGGCCTCCAAGTCCAAAGTGAGCAGCTCACTCAGAGCTCCCATCGATAAAGTGTGAGTGCACATGAAAAAAGAGGATAAGCAAACATGTCTTAGTTTAAGAGAAAGGGAAACAAAAGGACATTCTGGGTTACAGATGTGTGAACAAAGAGCATGGACAGGGTGAAGGGCACATGAATGGGAAAACCAGCATTTCCACTGTTTGATCCAAGAACGCTGTGTGCCAAACCCATTAACCCGTAGCCTGCTGAGTAACTGGGATGCCGGGAGCCAGCACCATAAATACTGTATCTAACACTTTAGTTGCTAAAACTCCTCGATGCTTCAACATTTTGTTCTAGAATCCCTGCTGATGCATCGCTACTTTGCAAAGATGCAACGCAAGGGTGAGAGACGCTGGCTTAGAAAAACACAGCGATTTTTTTTTCTCTCTCTGGTTCAGAATTTTGAAGTTTATTATAAACTTTCAAAAACTGGAAACAAATCTATTTATGTGCGAGATTTGACAGCATCCATCACACAGCAGATGTCACACTTCAAAGTGTCGAAAGTGTATTTTAAAAAGGGAATAAGAGACATGCAGTTTTCTGCTGTCTTGAGACTAGAAATGCATAAACAACAGCAATTAATCTCTGGCTGACCACTGACCGCTTTCCTCCGTCAAATGCCCTGAGCAGTGGCCTTAAAGGGACAGTCCAGGAGCAGGAAAATGGCACAGTCAAGCCCTAGACTACCCATCAGCAACACAATGCTTATATATCCAATCAGATAACAAAAAAAAGGACTTGTGTTTAAATAGTAGTTTATCCCCTTCCAAAGCATTGCACATTGGTTGGGTCTTTTCAGGGTAGACCTGAGAAAATGTTTACCCTGTCCGGGGGATCTGGAACATGGGGTCACTATCTCGGTATAAGTGGTCAGTCATTTAGGACTGAGATGAGAAGAATTTCATTGCTCAACGGGTTGTGAATCTTTGGAATTCCCTACCCCAGAGGACTGTGGATGTTCAGTTGCTGAGTGTTTTCAAAGTAGGGGTTGATAGATTATTGGGTACTAAGGGAATAAGGGATGTGGCGATAGTGAGGGAAGGTGGAGTTGAAATAGAAGATCAGCATGATCTTGTTGAATGGCAGAACAGGTTTGAGAGGCCAAATATCTATTCCATCTCCTATTATATAAATTACATTGTACAATGACTGTTGGTTTTGTGGGTGAGTGTGGCACTCATCTCTTGTGCAGAAAGATCTCACAAACAGCAAGGAGCAGAATGGCCAGTTCATCTGGTTTCGGAGGTATCATTTGATGGAGGAATGTTGTTCAGGAAGCAGGAGAATTCCTTGCCCTTACCTCCAACAATGCAGCACTCCCTCGGTCCTAGAGAGTCAGCTTAAATTGGGGGAAATGGGGAATCGAACCGACAACCTTCTGACTCAGAGATTAGAGAACACTGCCAACTGAAGCAAGCCAAACACAATAGCTTACTGTGTATAGTTATGCAAAATACCCTGAACAGATGCAAATGCCTTTCAGAAAGTATTTGATAAAGTCCCTCATAAGAGACTGTTAACTAAAGTTGAAATTCACGGAATTGAAGGCAAATTCTTGACCTAGTTAGGAATTGGCTGAGTGTCAGGAGACAGAGAGTAAGGATAATGGACAGGTATTCTAATTGGCAGAATCTGACTAGTAATGTCCCACAAGGATCTGTGTTGGGGCCTCAACTATTCACTGTATTTATTAACAATTTAGATAATGGGATGGAAAGTTACATATCCAACTTTGCTGATGACACAGATTGTAAGCATCGTGAGATGGAAGCATAAAATTACAAAGAGATATGAATACTGAGTGAAAGGGCAAAAGTATGGCAAATAGATTTCAACGTAGGTAAATGTGAACTCCTCCATTTTGGACCTTAAAAAAAAGGATAAAACAAGGGTACCCTCTAAATGGTGAAAAGCTAGAAACAATGGATGTTCAAAGAGATTTGGAAATCCTGGTACACTGATCATTAAAATGTCATGAACAGGTACTGAAAATAATCAAGGTGGCTAATGGAATGCTGGCCTTTATATCCTCAGGACTAGAACACAAGAGGAGAGAAGTCATGATGCAGCTATACAAAGCTTTGAGCTTTTGAGCTCACGTGGAATACTGCAAGTTCTGGGCACCACACTTTAGGAAAGATATACTGGCCTCGGAGGGAGTCCAGTGTGGATTTCCCAAATGATACCAGGACTCCAAGGGTTAAGCTCAAGGAGAGATTACACAAACTAAGGTTGTATTCCCTGGAATTCAGAAGATTAAGGGATGAGTTGATCAAAGTTTTCATGTTATTGAGGGGAACAGATAGGGTAGAGAGAGAGAGAAACTATTTCTGCTGGTCTAGGGACTCTAGAACTGGGGACCATAGTCTAAAAATTAGAGCCAGATGTTTCAGGAGTTAAATTAGGAAAGACTTCTACACACACAGGGTGGTAGAAGTTTGGAACTCTCCTCTGCAAGTGCCAATTGATGCTAGATCAATTGTTAATTTTAAATCTGGGATTGATAGACTTTTATTATCCAAAGGTTTAGGGGATATGGTGTGAGAATGAATGGCAGAACAGGCTTGCGGGGCTGAATGGCCTGCCCTGTTCCTGTGTTCCTATTGGCGGGGATGCAACGAAGTAGCTAGTCAAAACTAATTTGAAACCAATGGTATTAATATATGTGCGAAAGTGAGTCTTTTTTTTGTAATGAGCCTTTTAAACAATCAAGCAGAATTTTCAGGAAACTCATTGTTGTTTCAGTGTTGGGATCATAATGCTACAGAGTGCCAATAATCCTGACCCACTGTCCTCGGTACAACTTAAGGTATTGTGTTGTTTGTGTGTAGTTTCAGGCATCCCATTAAAGAAAGGATGGAGATGGAGTAGTAAAGGTGGAGCATTGATTCACTAGAGTATTACCAGGGCTGAATGCTTATGGTTAAATAGAATTTAGGGGCAGAATTTTCCCCCCGTCGAGGGGTGGGGGAAGTTTAAGAGCGGGCGCATAGAGGCGCGCCTCCGATCGGCGCCCCCAGTTGGTGGACGGGCCAATTAAGGCCCGCCCAGCGTGATGTCCGTGCAGAAGTGCTATGCGCTCCCCGTGCGGGCGGTGGGGGGCGGGATTCCCTGAGCTGAGAGTGCGCTCTTTCACGCTAAGTGCTACCTCAGGGAGATCGGCTGTACAATGAAAAATGTGAAAAATAGAAGAAAAAAATTCCCTTGACATGTCCCCTCATGAGACACTGTGACACATGAGTTGGGACATGTCCATCACTTTTAAATACAGTTTAATTACATTTTTTAAAACCTACATGAAACCTCATCCCGCCCGTGGATGAGGTTTTCACGCTTTTTCTAATGCCCGCCAGGGCTCCCGGCCTGCCTGCCAACGTTAAGGCTGGACCGGCAGGTCCATTAATTAGTTTAATGACTCTGTCAATGGCCTCAATTGGCTATTGACAGGTTGGTGGGCGCACAGCTGATCCTGCTGAGCCCCCGACTACCTGAAAATTTAAATGGGGCGGGGTGATGTCGGGGGTTCCGCCCAATTTCATCCCGCGTCATTTTACGCATCGGTGAGCGGACCCAGCACCCTGCTCCCCGACTGGGAAATCCTGGCCTAGGGCTTTTTTCACAAGAAAAGCAAAAAAATGCTGGAAAAGCTCAGCAGGTCTAACAGCGTCTCTGGAGAGAAAAACAGAGCTAACGTTTCGAGTCTTTAGTTGTGAGGAAGAGTCAGACAGACTCGAAACGTTAACTCTGTTTCTCTCTCCACAGATGCTGTCGGACCTGCTGAGCTTTTCCAGCATCTTCTGTTTTTGTTTCAGATTTCCACCATCCGCAGTATTTTGCTTTTATCTTAGGGCTTTTTTCACTGGAGCTGAGAATGTTGAGGGGCGACACAATAGAGTTCTTCAAGACTAGGAAGCATCATAAGCAGGTAAATAGTGGCAGATTGTTTGCAGTGATCAGGGGAGCCGGTACATAGAGAGCACAAGTTGAAGACACTTACAAAAAAGAATTGAGGCGGAGGTTAGAATTTTGTGAATAGTTTGCCAATAAGCATTTTCAAAATGGAATTCGGTGTTAGCTTGCAAAAGGGTGTGGGGATTGAGCAGGAGAATTGATCTAGCTTAAATGGCTCAGATGCAGAAAGACACTAGTACAGGCTTGATGGGTCAAATGGCCTGTTTCTGCGCACTCATTTGAAAGGATTCTGTAGGAGATTGCGTAGATCCAAACCACTCGCTGCTGAAGTGACAGGGCTTGTCACCGTGCAGTCACTAATACTGTTACAGGGCCTTTACCCTGAGGTTAGGAAAATTTCAAAAAAAAAGATGCTCGACAAAATCCTTTGAAGATGGATCTGAAAGGAAGCCCCGAGGCAGGGATCCAAGAATGACCTCAAACTGAGTTAGACACAGCCAATTCCAGTATCACTGGTATGCAAAGGGATAAAAAGGCAAAAAAAATGAAAAATGAGTCAAAGGATTAAAAGAAAAGGCAAAGTAAAACTTGATGTGTCAGTGACCTTCCCAGTTGCTGTTCTCAGACATGACGAAAGGCAGCAAAAAGCCAGGGGCTGTTGAATTGGGAATATTACGTAGAATAACATAGGACGCACGGCACAGAAACAGGCCATTCAGCCCCAGCCAGGCCATGCTGGTGTTTATTCTCCACTCCAGTCTCCTCCCATCTTTCCTCATCTAATTCTCTCAGTGTGACCCTCTGTTCCCTTATCCCTCAAATGCTCATCTCGCCTCCCCTTAAATCCACCTCAACGATGTCCTGTGGAAGCAAGTCCCTCATTCTCACCCCTCTCTGGGTAAAGGAGTTTCTTCTGAATTTCCTATTGGGTTTCTTGGTGACCATCTTAAATTGATGGCCCCTAGTTTCGCTTTTTCCCCACAAGTAGAAACATTACCTCTGTATCCACGCTATTAAAACCTTTCACAATTCTAAAGATCTCGATTAGATCACCCCTCAGCCTTTTCTTTTTAAGGGAAAAGTGACCCGGCCTGTTTATCCTTTCCAGATGGGTACCATCTCACAGTCCTGGTGCGTCATTATGGCACTGACTCCAGTGCCTCAATATCCATTTTATAATATGGCGACCAGGACTGCACACAGTGCTCGAAATAGGATTTCACTAAGGTTCAGTCCAAGTTTGGCTTGCACTTGTACTTTGTATTTTTCTATTCTACTTCTCATTTCTAACCCTCTAGAAATAAACATGAGTGCTTGTTTTGTTTTTAATGGCCTTGTTGACCTACACCACAACTTTCAATGAGTTGTATAATTGTACTCTCAGATCCTTTTATTCATCGAGGTGTGATCAGCTGTAATTTAAACAAAACACACTAACTGCCCCCCAAGTTGGTAATTTCCAAAACTGGGGGCAGCTGGACCTACCCCACAAGGAGTGAGGTGAAGAGAATTTCAGATCCAATACTGGAGTGGAGTCATCATTCAGTCAGCGCAGTGTACCGCTCAATACATCCAGACCTGGTGCCACCAGGGAAGGGAGTTCAGGTCTTCCAATTGATTTTGAGATTCTTACTCCATATATAATCCATATGAGTGGATCCCTGGGTGGGAGAGCAAAGGAGGGCGCGGCAGGGGGGCGAGGGGAAGAGGTAAAAAGAAACATAAAGCCAGGTACGGTGGAGAGTAGGTGCTGCTTCGCGATGAGGACGCTGCAGTTTTATGATAGGTTTTTGATTTGGATTACAAGCTGCTCCTGATCCATAAAATCGCACAATAAAGGTCTGTAAATGTTTGCGAGAGAAATGAATGCCAACAGTCAAAGAGATAGAGAGAGAGAGAGACAGTTGGGAAGGAAGACAGAGAAAGCAGTGGAGGAGAGAGAAACAAAATTGGCAAAGGGGAGGATAAAACTCAGGATAAAAACCGTGGCTGAGAGAGATTTTTAAAAAAAAAACTTACCAACACCAGTATCCTTCGGAAGTGAGGCTTGGAGGGCATATTGACAGGGCCTGGCCTGAAAAGATTTGAAATGGGTGAAGCAGTGGATTTATTTTCTAAGAGTTGCAAATGTTTCTGTGCTAAATGTTTCTGTGAGGGAGACTGCATCCTGTTGGAATGATTCGCCATCATTATGATTGCTCACTCGTCACTCTTTGACTGACTGAAGGGGGACTCTGCAGTATTGTGAAAATAGTGATTCATTATTGTCAGGATGGAGTCAAAACAGATAATAGGATTATCTTAGCGTTTACTTATTGCAGCATATTGGTTGGTTCGCCACAAGAGACTGACGCCACTAATCAAACAGCATGTGCACATAGAGTGCTTTTTTTCCCCTCTGATCTCTCTCTTGTCAACAGTTTGAAGTATTTTAGCTCGGTTTAGCTGACAGAATCGCCCATCATATATTGTAGACTGCTTGTTAAAAGTTTATAGGGAAAATAAAAATGCCTCAGATTTCAGTGAGATTTAAATGAATTAAATAATTAAACTTCAAAATGGATGAAATAAGGCAGAGAGTTCTAAAGGCAGTTCTAAACTTCCCTCAGCACTTTTGTCCCCCCTCGGTGTTAATCCTCTATCCCTCCGCCCCCTTGTTAGTCTTCCCACATCCGCGGTGACCATGGTGAAAGTACCGTCCACCAACCGGCACAGGGACCACCAGCAACGTCACACATCGGTCACCCTGCCAGGTATCTGGAGGAGTAACACTGTGCTCGGTCTCAGCTGTTCCCCCTGTCTAGACCTGCCAGACTTGGAGCCACTCGTGTCCATCCCCTCACACCTCAAATTCCTGATTCAGAACAACAATTGTTCAGAACAACCACTGTTTAAAATTAAGGGGTCGCCCATTTAAGACAGAGATGAGGAGAATTTTTTTCTCTCAAGAGGGCCGTGAGTCTTTGGAACTCTTCCTCGAAAGGCGGTGGAAGCAGAGTCTTTGAATATTTTTAAGACAGAGCGAGGTAGATTCTTGATTATCAAGGGGGTGAGAGGTTATCAGGGGGTGGGCAGGGAGGTGGAGTTGAGGTTGTAATCAGCTCAGCCACAATCTCATTGAATGGCAGAACAGGTTCAAGGGGCTGAGTGACCTACTTCTGCTCCGAATTCATATGTTCATATGTAGCTTGTTTAAACCCTGGAGCTGGTCATAGATCTGCCCTGTTGATTATGGTAAATCTGCAGCAGCAAAGGAAAGTCAAGTTGGAAAACTAAAGGGGGAATTCAACATCATTCACTATAAAATACAAAATGAACAGCTCCCCTCCTGCCCCCACCACCCCCTGCAATACATTTTCGCTTCCCTTCCCCAAATAGCTTAACCAAGGCTGGCATCTCCCCATGACATTCAATGGCATTATAATCGCTGAATCCCCTGAATCGCTGAACTATCAACATCCTAGGGGTCACCATTGACCAGAAACTGATCTGGACCAGCCATGTAAATACTGTGGCTACAAGAGCAGGTCAGAGGATAGGAATCCTGCAGAGAGTAACTCACCTCCTGTCTCCCCAAAGTCTGTCCACCATCTACAAAGCACAAGTCAGGAGTGTGATGGAATACTCCCCACTTGCCTGGATGAGTATGGCTCCAACAATACTCAAGAAGCTCAACATCATCCAGGACAAAGCAGCCCCGCTTGATTGGCACCACATCCACAAACATTCACTCCCTCCACCCCCGACGCACAGTAGCAGCAGTGTGTATCATCTACAAGATGCATTGCAGGAATTCACCAAGACTCCTTCGACAGCACCTTCCAAACCCATGACCACTACCATCTAGAAGGACAAGGGCAACATGATGGGAACACCACCACCTAGACGTTCCCCTCCAAGTCACACACCATGCTGAGTTGGAAATATATCACCGTTCCTTCACTGTAATTGGGTCAAAATCCTGAAACTCCCTTCCTAACAGCACTGTGGGTGTACCTGCACCACATGGACTGCAGCGGTTCAAGAAGGCAGCTCACCACCACCTTCTCAGGGGCAGTTAGGGCTGGGCAATAAATGCTGACCTAGCCCACATCCTATGAATGAATGAAAAAGAAAATACTCAGGAGTAACAAGGGAGAGATAGGGCTTCACACTCAGCTTTCCGGCCTACCTCTGAGGCCTGCCCATTGTGAAACATTCTTAAATTGAGGTATATTCCTTTCCAGATTACAGGGTGACCAGTATAAGCCTTCACACAGCAATTATGGAAATAAAATGAACAGAAAGGAAAATAACAAGGACTGAAACTGGCCTAAGAGCTTTTACCAAAACATAATAAAACTCTGGATTCCTTGCCAAGCAATGTTATGCTTGGATATGGATTGTGTGTTCCTCAGGGTTTAAGTTATAGTTGTGCCTGAGTTATGGTTGGAGCAGATATTGAACCTGATTGTTTGGTTGTGGCTCTCTGCAGCCACAGATAGACAAGGGGACACAAAGGTGGTTTAAAAAAATTCCGCTTGTTTCCAGGGTCTTGACATAGCCCTGTGCCCGTGTCACTGTCCAGGCCACTGCAGCCTCAACAAAGAAATGCTACAACACAACTTGGATCTTTAACAGTTCTTAAAAAAAGTGGGATTTCTCACCTCTCCACGTCTCTCTCCTCCTTTAAGATGCAGCTTCAAACTAACGTATTTAATCAAACATTTTGTCACCTGTCCTAATGACTCCTTCTGTGCTCAGTGTCAATTTTTTTGTTTGATTATACTCCTGCGAAGCATTTTGGGACATTTTTACCGTGGTAAAGGTGCTATGCAAATGCACATTTGTATTATTGTTGAAGGGCGATGAATTGGTTGCTTGAGGTTGAATGTTTTAGCATGCCTCAAGGCTGCTTTAGAGGTGCCACAAGCAGGCAGGCTGAGGTCGAGGGTCTACGGAACAGCGGAATGGCTTGAGCCTGGAAACAGCAGCCTGATCTAGCCTGGATACTTGGAGGTTTGGTACGTAATCTAGGCCCTTCCTGGTAGATACAGGTTTCTGATGAATTCCCCTGTGGTATTCTGAACTTGGTGGCACCCATGATTCAGAAACAGGAGGGAGGGAGACACTCAGACCCACGTTATGTCACCGTACTTGTGAACAATACCATAGGAGAAGAGTTTGAAAGGGGTCAAACATAACATTGGAAAGTTGAATATAGGAAATAACCGAACATATAGCACGGAATGTATCTGAAGATGAGGAAACCCCAAACGCCCCATCCCTCACAGGAGCTTCCGAAGATATCCAGACTAGATCTGCTTGATTTTCCAAAATGGCAGGAAAATTATTCCCGTGAGGAATGAACTCAGAAATAGGACCAGGGCAGGAAAATCCCATCTCGGCAGATGGGAATGGCTCATGGAGGCTCAATAGCTACAACACCAGAAAATTCAAAGTTGGAATCCCAAGAATGATGAGGCTCCTTGTGAAGGGAAGAGCTCACGAGTGTTAACTGGGATAGCCTGAGAAAGAAGCAGTGCCCGACGTGGATGGAGACAGTAGGGGGTGAGGGTGAGATGGGGGAGAAGGAGGGGGAGATAGCCTCTCCCATGCTGCTTTCCCACCTCTTCATTTCACAGCATCTATGGCTAGATTGACTGGATACCACAGCCCCACTATCCTGACTGAGCTGGTGGGAGCATGGTCAGTGATATGGAAAAATGCAGAGGAAAATAAGATGGTGGAAATAATCCTACAAATGACAATTATTTAAAGGAAAATCATTTAAAAGATCTGTTGAAGCCCCAAATTATACTCAATGAAGCCATGCTAAAGTATAAAGTGTTGGAAGGGGTCATCAACAGTGCTATCAAGCGGCACTTGCTTAACAATAACCTGCTCACTGACCCTCAGTTCGGGTCCGCCAGGGTCACTCAGCTCCTGACCTCATTACAGCCTTTGTTCAAACATGGACAAAAGAGCTGAACTCCCGAGGTGAGGTGAGAGTGACTGCCCTTGACATCAAGGGTGCATTTGACTGAGTGTGGCATCAGGAGCCCCCTTGCAAAACTGGAGTCAGTAGGAATCTGGGGGAAAGCTCTCCACTGGTTGGTGTCATACCTAGCACAAGGAAGATGGTTGTGGTCGCTGGAGGTCAGTCATCAAGTTTAGAAGAATGGGAGGCGACCTCATTGAAACATATAAGATCCTTAGGGGGCTTGACAGGGTAGATGCTGAGAGGTTGTTTCCCCTTGTGGGAGAGTCTAGGCATCATCTCAGACTAAGTGGGCACCCAATTAAAACAGAGATGAGGAGGAACTTCTTCTCTCAGAGGGTAGTTAATCTGTGGAATTCTTTACCACAGAGGGCTGTAGAAGCTGGGTCATTAAATATATTCAAGGCGGAGATAGACAGGTTTTTAATCAGTAAGGGAATCAAGGGTTATGGGGAAAAGGCAGGAAAGTGGAGTTGATGATTGTCAGATCGGCCATGATCTCATTCAATGGCGGAGCAGACTTGATGGGCCGAATGGCCTACTTCTGCTCCTACGCCTTATGGTCTTATCTCAGTTCCATGGCATCACTGCAGGAGTTCCTCAGAGTAATGTCCTAGACCCAACCATCTTCAGCTGCTTCATCAATGAGCTACTTCCGTCATAAGGTCAGAAGTGGGGATGTTTGCAGATAATTGCACAATGTTCAGCACCATTTGCGACACCTCAGATATTGAAGCAGTCCATGCACATATGCAGCAAGACCTGGACAATATCCAGGCTTGGTCTGACAAGTGGCAAGTAACATCTGCGCCACACAAGTGCCAGACAATGACTATCCCAACAAGAGAGAATCTGACTATCTCCCCTTGACATACAATGGCATTACCATTGCTGAATCCTCCACTGTCAACATCCTGGGGGTTACCATTGACCAAAACCTGAACTGGACTAGCCATATAAATACTGTGGCTACAACACCAGGTCAGAGGCTAGGAATCCAGAAACGAGTAACTCACCTCCTGATTCCCCAAAGCCTGTCCACCATCTACAAGGCACAAGTCAGGAGTGCAATGGAATACTGTCCATTTGCCTGGATGAGTGCAACTCCAATAACTCTCGAGAAGCTCGACACCATCCAGGACAAAGCAGCCCGCTTGATTGGCACCCGATCCACAAACATTCACTCCCTCCACCACCAGCGCACAATAACAGTAGTGTGTACCATCTACAAGATGCACTGCAGGAATTCACCAAGGCTCCTTAGACAGCACCCTACAAAACCCATAGCTACCATCTAGAAGGACAAGGGCAGCAGACACACGGGAACACCACCACCTGAAAGATCCCCTCCAAGCCTCACACACCATCCTGACTTGGAAATATATCGCCGTTCCTTCACTGTTGCTGGGTCAAAATCCTGGAACTCCCTTCCTAACAGCACTGTGGGTGTAACCTACACCACATGGACTGCAGCGGCTAAAGAAGGCAGCTCACCACCACCTTCTCAAGGGCAACTAGGGATGGGTGATAAATGCTGACCCAGCCAGCGACACCCACATCCCGTGAATGAATTAAAACACAAGGACAAACAATATACTTCACTCTGTCACTGTGGATTTAGCAGGAATTGCAAATTGGTTACTATTCTCCCAACTTGGAATTGAGCTGGGTGAAAGAGAAGGGTATGGAGGCTGGAGGTTGGACATGGTTTCATCCCAGTCCTTTCTGAGGCTTAAAGGGATACTGTCTCTTTAAACGCAGCTCTGCTTTGCAGAGTGCAGGCTGATTAATGGCATGTGACAGAGCGTCAAAGCAATGAGGGCGTCTGTTAACAGTATTTTTTGTTTTCTTTTACTTTTACCACATGTGGATGTCACAAATAAATCCTCACTTTAATTTGCATATTAATTGGACAAAAACGTCAACCATCTTTCATTAAATGAAATGATCCGCCGATTTGGAGACATAAAAATGAATAGTTACTGAAAACTGACCATACATATTAAACACAGAGGGCTCGAGTCAAGTGTTAAAGGGACAACAAGCCCTTTATTTAATCTTAATAGACTGAATTTTAAAACTATAAAGGATGTTAATAAAAAGCACAAAACAATATTTCCTCTGAAATGATCTAACCCTCAAAACATTTAAAATTAAGCTTGTCAGAGGAGATGATAGTTGCAGTATAGAAATGTGCAGCTATGCATACAAAAAACACTGAAGCTGGAATTTTTATATTTGTTACACGCTCTGAAACACAGTGAGTTTTATTCAGAATGATGCAGAGGTTTTGCAGCCCTCTGATAGTGGAGTGTAGCCTGGCACGGTTGGCTCTTTGACATTCAATTTGCACAGCGCTCTGGGGTGAGGGAGTGTGCTTGGCGATGAGCTGCCTGGTAACAATGTACCAGTGACCTGGCCATTGGAATCAGGTAGCTGAAACACTTTGACTCTCCAGGAATCAGTTCGGTGGGCCCCTCACAGATGCAGACGATAGATTATTTGTGCTCTCTGGCTCAAAGTGATTGCGCCCTTATGCCGAGTGGAACAGGGTGCCAAGGACAGGAGGAGTCATTAATGGTTCAGTGTAGCAATGGTGATGAGAGAGATGCCTTGAGCCAGTCCCGTTAAGCAATGATCTGGCTAGTGCTGCATGAGTCTGATTGTTATGGCACAGATTACAGTACAGACTCACATAGGAGTTCAGGTCAGACTCTAACACTGGCAATTTCCACTGGGTTTCAGTATCACTTTGGCCACAACTCTTCCTTATCTATCAGCTTCATACTGAGCGTGCTCTAAACACCTGCTGAGTCTGTCCAATGATGTAGTGACCACACTCCTGTCCCCCTGAGCCTGACATGTCCCACTCCCAATATTCCTTCAGCTCACTCATCTGTCCCCCACTAAACTTGACCTCTGACCCATTGAGCTTGACCTCTGCCTCTGTGTGTCCCTGTCCTATGCCACACTGACCCTGCCCCATGCCAGACTGACCCTGCCCCATGCCAGACTGACCCTGCCTCATGCCACATTGACCCTGCTCCATGCCACACTGACCCTGCTTCATGCCATGCTGACCCTGTCCCATACAAGACTGACAGTGCTGCATGCCACACTGACCACACCCTGTGCCACACTGACCACACCCTGTGCCACACTGACTCTGCCCCATCCCACACTGACCCTGCCCCATGCCACATTGACCCTGCCCCATGCCACACTGACCACACCCCGTGCCACACTGACCACACCCTGTGCCACACTGACTCTGCCCCGTGCCACACTGACCCTGCCCCATGCCACACTGACCACACCCCATGCCACACTGACCCTGCCCCATGCCACACTGACCCTGCCCCTTGCCACACTGACCACACCCTGTGCCACACTGACCACACCCTGTGCTACACTGATTTCAGACTGAGTGATGTTCAAATCAGGCAAGTGACATTCAATGGCAGCAGCAACATTCACATGTCAGTGGGTAATTCTCTGCTGATTGTTAGTCCTTATCTTTGATCTCTGACACTGGTGGGATTTCCTGTTTAAGTTGCAAATAGGACAAATTGCAATCCTTTAGAAATTTTGAAAATGTTTCTTTTCTTAATTAAAATTTTATTATATATTTTGGAAAGCGGGTAAGTACAGTGCTGAACAAATATGTAATAGTGTCCACGATAAATTATACAAAAGATCATCCATAAATAAATAGATATTCACATGAACACACTCATTAATATCATTAATTTAACAGTCGGAAGCAGAACTGAACCCAGACAGGATCTTCTCAAGTCGATTTTGCTGGGATTTTGCTGATTTTTCAGGATCTTATGGGATTAGGTTTGATGAGGACCAAGAGTAAACCGGTGAAGGCCTCACAGGGAGTGAATGCTGGGAGTAGGCCACCCCTCGCTGCCCTGAGTTTGCTTTTATTTATTTTTTTTCCGTTTTCTCCCTCAAACTTGATTTGACACGCCATTTGCCGAGGTGAACTGGGGGGAAGTGATTTAAGGGGAGGGGGGGCAGCTGCTCCGCAGTGCTTCCTCTTGCTTTCTGTCTTGCCTCCTGTTCCTGCCCTTTGCAGTTGTTGTTTGTGTGGCCTGCTTGCATATTTCTGTGAATTCTCTGAAACGGGTGTGATAAAGCTACAGCGCCAGCTGGGAAAGAGCAACAAAAATGCTTTTAAAACTCAGCTCCTGTGCGGAGACCCATTTATCTGGGGGGGGGAGGTGGGGGGGAGGGGCACCCGGTAAACGGGGAGGGAGTTACGTGGTTTGTAATCCAGGTGAGGCCTTTCAGTGACATCATAAAGCAGAGCACTTTATAACTACCCCAGCTCTGGAATGGGACTCTCATCCTGAACTCCCCCCCGACGTGTTTATTTTCTTTTAAGATTGAGTTAGCTGAATTAGGGTTTCCAACAGCGGGGTATACCATGCAGTGCGGGCTGGTTAACTCAGTCGGTTAGGCTGTGGTGCAGAATGGTGGCCCAATCCCTGGACCGGCTGTGGTAATACATGGAGGTCAGCCTCCCCATCTTGCCCCACACTTGCCCCTCAAGTTATATATAACCAATTGTCTCTCTCTCTCTCTCTCTCATGGAGAGACTTGCCTATGGTCCTTTGACAGCTAATTACCAGAGATCTGTGTACAATGCAGTGAGTTGCGAGATGAAAAAAGAGAGAATGTTGGCACCAACTGAGAGGAATATTGCTGAAGACACCCAGCACCATGAGACTCGAGTGGTGTTTGGAATGTTTTGGGGCGGTGGCTGGGGGTGGGGTTGATCCTTACGGCAGGGTAGCACCTTACAACGTCGGTTACTCCACGTACCCTTCCCCATCAATCCAGCGGGGAAAGAGTTCAGCGTCACACTCCTGGTAGGAAACCCGGTCCACCTGAAGATCATATTGAAAGCCTGGCTGGATGATGGGACTGGCCGTCTAACAGTGAGACGGTCTGAGGACAGTGCGCACACCAAGTTTCCACTCAGCATTCCGCCAAAAGAGATTCCCCTTCGGCAGTGGGAGGTCGAGAAATGTTCCCTTCCACACAAACTGCAGAGGAAATTCAGAGGTGAAACATAGGGGCAAATTGTAACGTAATGAATTCCCTCCTGACTCAGCCAGTGAAAGCACTGACCTGCACCCAACTGAGGTGGTCAAGCCAGGAAGATCCCATCATATTCCATGCTGACCATCACTGGATAGGCAGCTGGTGCTCTAGAAATGGCCGTGCAGCTTCCTTTCCCTTGCCCCACACGTACATGGACCTGGGAGGGCAGAGAGCCCTCGCCTGACAGCTCTCCAGTGTCCCCTCTGCTAGAAAGGGGTGTTGTGACAGAAAGAGAGTCAGCAGGCTGCACATTCTGGAGAATTCACCAACACAGAACATCTCAGAGAGAATTCATCAGAACGGGTAGCATTGTGGAAAAGGAGATAGTATTGTTTTGATCCACTAGGATTTGCCAGCATGGAGCACCTCTGGGAAAAGGAGATAACACAAAGCTCCACACAGCATAAAGGTGCCAGGATGTAATGCCTCCTGCAGGAGACCTCAGCACTCCCAGGTCTCAGGATCTTCCTGTAGTTTGTGATAACTGATGTGCCACTTATAATTGCGTTCATTAACAGATCATATGCACCCCTCCCCCTCCTACAGAGTTCAATCTATTCTACAGAAAATGCTGGAAATGCTCAGCAGGTCTGGCAGCATCTCTGAGAGAGAAACAGAGTCAATGTTTCAAGTCGAATGGAGCTTCTTTACCGGACTCGAAACGTTAACTCTGTTCCTCTCTGCACAGATGCTGCCAGACCTGCTGAGCTATTCCTACATTTTATTTTTATTTCAGATTTCCACCATCCGCCGCATTTTGCTTTTATTTCATTCAAACCTTTTTCACTTTCATTTCAATTACTTTTTAGTTCTTGTAACATGTGCAAAAAAAAAAACTTTTTTGGAGTTGGCAAGTTTGTGCATCAGAACAAGCTCCTTTACAAAAATAGACAAACTCTTAACTCCAGCCTTCTGTGACAGCCTATAGATCAACCAAAGAACATAGCTCCCTGTAACCATATAAATGTTCTCGACAATAACACACTCCCAAAGACAGCTCCAGAGAACGAACTTAGTGCATGTTAAAACCATTGGAGCTCGTTTCTGTTAAATATTTTGAAGGGTTTTGACCAGCAGCCCACAAGGATGTAGAAACTGGTGACAGGAGGTTTGAATCTTCTTGTCAATTGGTACAAACTGGGTTTGAAACTCTCAAAATTCACATCTGCTCAAATTACCTAGTTTACATTTCTCAGCTGTTAACCAAGTTCAGTGTATTTTTAAACACATTTAATTAATTAACAAATAGATGCCAGCTGGTCTACACAACTGAGCTGCTATCTTTCCCATTAGTCAGTCTCTCCTCAGTTGCCTGGTAGTGTTTTGCCACATATATATTCTTTTTTTAAACAGTTACTCTATTTCACAGAGATTCAGGCAGTTATCTGATTCTGCAGAACTTTTAACTGAAAACAGATTCCACAAACATGTGGCAACCCCAGCATCCTCATCACTCCTGCTCTGATGGCACCTTCCCAAGAAACTGAAGACTTGGATTTGGCCTACAACTGCAGTTTTACGATAGCATTTTTTTCTCCTGCCATTTTTCTCCACCTGTGAAGATGCTAACTCAAGCTGCAGAAGGTCCCACAGGAACCTTGGATGCCTCCCAAATGCCAGTTCTGCATGTGGGAGCCTAAACAGTGAGTGTTGGCAGCCTATTCAAGCATGTCCTTACCCACATACACACGCAGCACACGTGTAGCACACACTCACACATGCAGCACACAGCATGCGCACACTCACATACAGTAGGTGGAGCACACGCACACTCACATGAAGCATACACACACATACCCACATGCAGCACATGTGCACACACACATACATGATGCACACACACATACATGATGCACACATAGCATACGTGCAGCACATGCACACGCAGACACAACACATGCAGCTCACGCAGAATATGCACAGACTCACACATGCAGTACAGACACAAACTTATACACACATGCACCCTCAAATACACACACAGCACATACACACAGATACATGATGCACACATAGCGTTCACTCAGCACATGCACACACGCACACACACACGCAGATGGAGCTCAAGCAGAATATGCACACACACACGCACACATATATATATATTTATATATATTTTATATATGTGTATATATATATATATATATATATATGTGGAACTGAATTGCTATCAAGAATGCAAACTCCCTCAGTCTAGCATGCAGATCCTCTGCTGCACCTCCAACTCAGATCTGTGCCTCAGCACAGACTGTGGATTGAAGCAGAGAGCTATTCTTATCTGTTTTTCCTTATTCATTCATGGGATGTGGGCTTCACTGGCTGAGCCAGCGTTTATTGCCTATCCCTAGCTGCCCTTGAGAAGGTGGTGGTGAGCTGCCTTCTTCAACTGCTGCAGTCCATGTATGTAGGTACACCCACAGTGCTGTTAGGGAGGGAGTTCCAGGATTTTGACCCAGCGACAGTGAAGGAATGGCGATATATTTCCAAGTCAGGATGGTGAGTGACTTGGAGGGGAACTTCAAGGTAGTGGTGTTCCCATCTATCTGCTGCCCTTGTCCTTCTAGATGGTAGTGGCCGTGGGTTTGGAAGGTGCTGTCTAAGAAGCCTTGGTGAATTCCTGCAGTGCATCTTGTAGATGGTACACACTGCTGCTACTGTGTGTTGGTGGCGGGGGAGTGAATGTTTGTGGATGGGGTGCCAATCAAGTGGGCTGCTTTGTCCTGGATAGTGTTAAGCTTCTTAAGTGTTGTTGGAGCTGCACTCACCCAGCCAAGTGGAGAGCATTCCATCACACTCCTGACTTGTGCCTTGTAGATGGTGGACAGGTTTTGGGGAGTCAGGAGGTGAATTACTTGCTGCAGGATTCCTAGCCTCTGACCTGCTCTTGTAGCCACAGTATTTATATGGCTGGTCCAGTTCAGGCTCTGGTCAATGGTAACCCCCACGATGTTAATAGAGGGGGATTCAGCGATGGTAATGCCATTAAACGTCAAGGGACGATGGTTAGATTCTCTTTTGTTGGAGATGGTCATTGCCTGACACTTGTGTGGCGCGAATATTACTTGCCACTTGTCAGCCCTAGCCTGGATATTGTCCGGGTCTTGCTGCATTTGGATATGGACTGCTTCAGTATCTGAAGAGTCGTGAATGGTGCTGAACATTGTGCAATCATCAGTGAACATCCCCATTTCTGACCTTATAATGGAAGGAAGGTCATTGATGAAGCAGCTGGAGATGGTTGGGCCGAGGACACTGCCCTGAGGAACTCCTGCAGTGATGTCCTGGAGCTGAGATGACTGACCTCCAACAACCACAACCATCTTCCTTTGTGTTAGGTATGACTCCAACCAGCGGAGAGTTTTCCCCCTGATTCCCATTGACTCCAGTTTTGCTAGGGCTCCTTGATGCCACACTCGATCAAATGCTGCCTTGATGTCAAGGGCAGTCACTCTCACCTCATCTCAGGAGTTCAGCTCTTTTGTCCGTATTTGAACCAAGGCTGTAATGAGGTCAGGAACTGAGTGGCCCTGGTGGAACCCAAACTGGGCGTCAGTGAGCAGATTATTGCTAAGCAAGTGCCATTTGATAGCACTGTTGAAGACCCCTTCCATTACTTTATGATTGATCGAGAGTAGACTGATGAGGCGGTAATTGGTTAGATTGGATTTGTCCTGCTTTTTGTGTACAGGACATACTTGGGCAATTTTCCACATAGCCGGGTGGATGTCAGTGTTGTAGCTGTACTGGAACAGCTTGGCTAGGGGTGTGGCAAGTTCTGGAGCACAAGTCTTCAGTACTATTGCCGGAATATTGTCAAGAGTCCATAACCTTTTCAGTATCCAGTGCCTTCAGCCGTTTCTTGATATCATGTGGAGTGAATTGGCTGAAGACTGGCATCTGTGATGCTGGGGACCTCCGGAGGAGGCTGAGATGAATCATCCACTCGGCACCTCTGGCTGAAGATTGTTGCAAATGCTTCAGCCTTATCTTTTGCACTGGTGCACTGGTGTCCTCCATCATTGAGGATGGGGATATTTGTGGAGACTCCTCCTCCAGTGAGTTGTTTAATTGTCCACCGCCATTCATGACTGGATGTGGCAGGACTGCAGAGCTTAGATCTGATCCATTGGCTGTGGGATCTCTTAGCTCTGTCTATCACTTGCTGCTTATGCTATTTGGCACGCAAGTAGCCCTGTGTTATAACTTCACCAGGCTGATACCTCATTTTTAGGTATGCCTGGTGCTGCTCCTGGCATGCCCTCCTGCACTCTTCATTGAACCAGGGTTGATCCCCTGGCTTGATGGTAATGGTAGAGTGGGGGATATGCCAGGGCATGAGGTTACAGATTGTGTTTGAGTACAATTCTGCTGCTGCTGATGGCCCACAGCACCTCATGGATGCCCAGTCTTGAGCTGCCAGATCTGTTCGAAATCTATCCCATTTGTGGTAGTGCCACACAATATGATGGAGGGTATCCTCAATGTGAAGACGGGTCTTTATCTTCACAGCAACTGTGCGGTGGTCACTCCTACCAATACTGTCATGGACAGATGCATCGGCGGCAGGTGGGTTGGTGAGGTTGAGGTCAAGTATGTTTTTCCCTCTTGTTGGTTCCCCCACCACCTGCCGCAGACCCAGTCTAGCAGCTCTGTCATTTAGGACTCAGCCAGCTCAGTCAGTGGTGGTGCTACTGAGCCACTCTTGGTGATGGACATTGAAGTCCTCCAGCCAGAGTACATTCTGTGCCCTTCTCACCCTCAGTGCTTCCTCCAAGTGGTGTTCAACATGGAGGAACACTAACTCATCAGCTGAGGGAGGGCAGTACGTGGTAATCAGCAGGAGGTTTCCTTGCCCACGTTTGACCTGATGCTGTGAGACTTCATGAGGTCTGGAATCAATGTTGAGGACTCCCAGGGAAACTCCCTCCCGACTGTATATCACTGTGTCACCACCTCTGCTGGGTCTGTCCTGCCGGTGGGACAAGACATACCCAGGGATGGTGATGGTGGTGTCTGGGACATTACCTGTAAGGTAAGATTCCGTGAGGATGACTAGTCTGTGAGACAGTCTGTTTAGCTGACTCACACACTGAGCTGTGCATTTAACCCATCGACCAGTTTAGGTGAGTATCTTTTATTTTATTCATCACCTGATGTCCTGGAATAAATGAGGTGTTGCACATTCTTGAAAGTGATCTCTTCATTCTGACCATCATGCGGAGTTTCGAAAGCATCACTAACTCATTTAATTGAGTAGGGATAAAAATTATTTAACCAAATTTACTTTGGGGCTTTCACTATGAATCTTGTACAAAAGAGAAACTATCCATTCTCAGTATTGTCTAAAAACCCTTTGGTGATATGGGCTATGGTTGTATTAATTAATGTACTATATAACAGGATTGGAAAATTCGCAGCAAATTGCAATAGGGGGGAAGGTTTATATCATACTGAGTGTGGTATATTCTCACAGAGAATAGAAGTGCAAAGGATCAGCTAAAAGCTTTACCCAACTTTTTAAGCACGAGAGGATGTCTTGCGATATTATGAACCTAGGAACAATAGCTGCCAAGCAAAGAGCCTCTGATCTGCTCAGCCTGTCTCACATAACTCCGATCCCTCGTGTGTCACAATATATTCATGTATATATTGTATAATGGCGTAGTGATAATGTCACTAAATGAATAATCTAGAGGCCCAGGCTAATGCTCTGGGGATTCAGGTTCAAATCCCACCACAGCAGCTGGTGGAATTTAAATTCAATTAATAAAATCTGGAATTGAAAACTAGTCTTGGTGATGGTGACCTTGAAACTATCATCGATTGCTGTAAAAACCCATCTAGTTCACTAATGTCCTTTAGGGAAGGAAAGGAAATCTGCTGTCCTTACCCGGTCTGGCCTACATGTGACTCCAGACCCCACAGCCGTGTGGTTGACTCTGAAATGCCCTAGTAAGCCATTCAGTTTAAGGGCAATTAGGGATGGGCAACAAATACTGGCTTCGCCAGCGACACCCACATTCCAAGAATACATTTTTTTTAAAAACTTGGCAGGAAAGGCAAAAAGCCAGGCCGATTTCATTCTTAACAAATCAAGGAAATTCCTCTCGGACCCTGTCAGGCGATTGAAACCGGCCCCGGACATCAGTCTGAACCAGTCGGCCTGCTGACGCTGACTTCTGGAGTTTTGTAGTTTTAAACTGCAGCCCATTCGATAAATGAAACGCTCAACAAACCTTTGAATTTGTTATTTTAAACTCCCATTCATTCATCCAACCAACCGATTCACTCAGCCTTGTAATTACCAGGAGGATTTTCCGGGAAAGTGTTGAATATATTTCCAAAGCTGCAAAAGTGGGTAACTCTGACCTACAGAAGGTTTCTGAATGCGGTGTACCTGGTCAGGCTGTAAGACAGTGCTTTGAGCTCTAAAGAAGGGTCATACGGACTTGAAATGTTAACTCTTGTTTCTCCCTCCACAGATGCTGCCAGACCTGCTGAGTTTTTCCAGCATTTTTTGTTATTGTTTCAGATTTCCAATATCCCAGGAATTTTGCCTTTATTTAAGACAGTGCTCTGGCTGCCTGTTGAATAATTAGGAATAGATTAGGTAGGACGTGCATGCACATATCCATAAGGTGGATAAACAATTGTATAAGGACATATAAGGATTGTCAGAGGTCCCAAACTGATTCACCAGCAGTGCATGTATTGGAGCACCGATGCAGGATATGGTGTAACAGCCAGAGACACTCGTGTGTGTGTGTGTTTGTTAAACGAGTAAAATTTGTTACCTCTGTAATAGTGAAACAAAATGAGTCACCTCTCTGCCTATTGCTGCCACTAACGACAGGAGCATGAGGTTTTTAATTTGCTGTCCTCAGCACAATGTGAGAGACTAGGGGTGGGGGGAAGAGAGAGAGAAAAAAAATGTCAGGATTTGTTTATGTAATCTGTTGCCAATCCACTGCACTTTTCAAACTTTTTTTTTTACACCATTTCACTGGTAATTGCCCCCGTGAAAGCAGAATTTGCAGAATCCGAACTGCAGCTAGTCCAGGCATCCCAGAGAGTATTATCACACGCACTAGAAATAACTTAGAAAGCAGCCGGACCCATATTAGGTAATGAATTTGAACCAGAAAGAAAGGAACAAGAAATTTATTGACAAGCTGGTGTGACTCCGAGGTTACAGAACATCCTCAGCTCCTTCCAGCTATTGTGGTTTTGATGCTAAACCAGGGCAGGGGGCGGGTGGGGGGGATTTCAAGATGATACATAATGACACAATTGTTATCTCCCCCCCCCTCCCCTCCTGTCACAAGTGGAGGGAAAATAAAAAACTAAATGCTATTTGCGATAAAGAAATGTAACAGCGCGATCAGAACTATTGCTGTTTGATTTGGAGGGTGAGGCGTTATCAAACCTGCCTTACAGCTTAAAACTGCTGATAAAATGCCAAAAGGATTGAAACTCATTTTTTTTGTGGGGTTGGGGGTGGGGGGGTGGTGGAGGGAAATGAGTTTGGAAATAAAGGTTCGATTCTGGGGGAGAATCTGAGCAGCTGTTCCCTTTTGACGCTTTAGTTTGGCTTTTTCAATCTGTTGTCACAAGACCTGATATTACAGCAATTCTTTAAAAATATTTTGACACGTTTTCCATAAGGTGGGTATGCCTATATATATATATATATATGTGTGTTCACGTGTGTGTGTGTGTGTATACACGAATGTGTGTGTACATGTAAGTGTATATATATGTGTGCATGTATATATATGTATAGGTATGTATATGTTTGTGTGTGTGTTTGTGTGTACACACGCCATTACTGAATTTAAGGTTCCGTTACACTCTCCTA
Source organism: Cetorhinus maximus (assembly GCF_964194155.1). Classification (NCBI taxonomy): domain Eukaryota; kingdom Metazoa; phylum Chordata; class Chondrichthyes; order Lamniformes; family Cetorhinidae; genus Cetorhinus; species Cetorhinus maximus. The sequence continues at coordinate 5,095,290 of NC_135893.1, forward strand.
CGGGAGAGATCATCGCGCATTTTTGCACCAGTTGGTAACTTTCATTTGGCCTCAGTCCATCACTTTGTGAGCTGGATTCCAGGAAGGAGATTTAACCAGTGCCTCTTTCTCTCTCTCTCTCCCTCTCTGTCTGTCTCATTTTCTCTCTCCTCCCCCCCCACCCCCCCTTTAACCACTCTCCTCCTGAGGGTTTGTGTGACCCAATGCAGTTAGTGCTGAATATGTGGTGTAAGCGCCTTTCTCTTTTGGCCAGGTTCATGCTCTGGTTGGTGGGGGTGGGATTTAGTGGGGGGGGTGGGGGGTGGGGATGGGGTTTGGGTTGGGTTAGGGGGTGGGGTGGGGTTTGCAAGGATAATAATACAGAAGGGGCCAATAGTTCAAGAGGCTCATCAGCTGTTAGAAAAATGAACATTTATTCACTAAAAATAAACTTTCTTTGTAACTTTTGACCTTCCACCATTGTTTTGACAGGAGGGGAAGGCTGGAGAGAAGCTGCTGCTATTAGATGTACCAATCTGGCGGGATTGGTAAGTTTTGGGTGTCATTTGCCTTCCAGTTACTTTTCTCTTGTCTAGTTCACCATTGTATTATATTCTTCCTTAATTTGATAATTTTGAGAGTTCAGTGATTAATCTGTAAATAAATACCGATGGAAGCTCACTGTATCATTGTGATGGGCTGACAGGGATGATCCATTCACTTTTCTGATTTACAGTTATTTGTCTAGTTTATTGACCACAAAATGACATTGTGTATTTGTATCATTTCAGCGTGTTTCCTGATATAAAGTGCTAGTAATTAAGTTACTAACAAGTCTTAAAACTGTCAGAGGACATAGACTGTTACAAATGCAGCCTCTCCATTAACTGCTGATGAAATGGCTCCATTTGCTATAGAACAACCATGTTCAATTAGCTATATAAAATTCTTAAGGGGCCTGACAGGGGATAGATGCGGAGAAAATGCTTCCCTGGGCTGGAGAATCTAGAACACAGGATCGGAGAATTAGGAATCAGCCATTTAGGACTGAGACGGGGAGAAATTTTCTCACTCAGAGGGTGGTGAATCTTTTGAATTCTCTACCCCAGAGGGTTGTGGTTACCAGTCGTTGACTATATTCAAGGCTGCCAGGGATAAAGTTTTGGGGACTAAGGGAATTAATGGATATGGAGACATTGTGGGAGGGTGCACTTTAGGTAGAAGATCAGCCATGATCTTGTTGAATGGCAAAGGAGGCTTGAAGAACCAAATCATCGACTCCAGCTCCTGTCTCTTGTGTCCTTATGTTTTTAACTGTATTTGCACTTATAGCAAGTTCCATTAGAACTAAACACCACTATGTAAACAATTAATCCAAAACATCAATAACTTGCATTCATACAGCAACTTTGAAGTAGTGAAACTCCACAATACATCTAAAAGGAGCCTTAGCAAACAAATATTGAGCTTGAAATATGCAGCCTCTATTACCCAGAAGGACAAGGGCAGCAGATACACGGGAACACCACCACCTGGAGGTTCCCCTCCAAGCCACTCACCATCCTGACTTGGAAATATATCGCCGTTCCTTCACTGTCGCTAGGTCAAAATCCTGGAACTCCTTCCCTAACAGCACCGTGGGTGTACCTACACCACAATGCAGCAGTTCAAGAAGGCGGCTTACCACCACCTTCTCAAGGGCAATTAGGGATGGGCAATAGATGCTGGCCTAGTCAGCGATACCCAAATCCTGCGTAGGAATTTTAAAAAGTTATCTGTAAAGTAACTGTAAATCAAAAATATACATATTTAGAAGGAAGGGCACTACTAAAGTTTGCAAGTTAACCTCACTCCAAAGATTCAGACAAAGAATACGTAGAGGCTGGAAAAGAGGCTGAAGTAGCTTATCACAGCTGGTTTCTTAAACAGCTTTCAGTGGTCTAACACAGTATCCCAAATTCAGTGCGAGGCCCATTGCTTTTTTTGATATATATCAATGATTTGGATATTGGAATACAGAGTAAAATTTCAAAATTTGCCAATGATGCCAAACAGTGAGGATGACGCAAATCACCTGAAATATGACATAGATAGGCTAGCTGAATGGACAGACAAGTGGCAGATGGTAAAAACAAAAAGCTAAAAGCAGATGGAATTTAATATAGAGAGGTGTGAGGTGATGCATTTTGACCAAAGGGATAGGGAGAGGCAATACAGACTTAATGGCACAGTCCTAAAGAGTGTGCAGGGACAGAGGACCCTGGAGGTTCATGTACATTGATCTTTGAAGGTGGCAAGCTATATTAAGAGGGTAGTGAGCAAAGCATATGGGATCTTGAGCTTCATAAATAGAGATGTTGAGTCTGAAAGCAAGGAATTTATGCTAAACCTTTATAAAGCTCTGGTGACCACACTTTAGGAAGGATGTTAGGGTCCTTGAGAGGGTGCAGAGGAGATTTACCAGAATGGTTCCAAGGATGAGGGCATTTAGCCACAAGGTTTGGCTGGAGAAGCTGGGGTTGGCCTCCTTGGAGATTTCATAGAGCTGTACACGATTATGACAGGTTTAAATAAGGTAGACAAGGAAAAGTTGTTTCCATTATCTGATGGTACAAGGACTAGGGAACACAGATTTAAGGTTTTGGCAAGAGATTCAGGGACTGCGCGGAGGGATGTTTTAACACAGTGTGTGGTAATGATCTTGAACTCACTGCCTATCAGGTTAGTGGTAGTGGAGACAATCAATGATTTCAATAGTAAACTGGATGGGCACTGGCAGGGCTATGGGTATAGAGTGGGGGAATGGGATTGATTAGATTGCCCTACAGGGAGCTGGTATGGACTCGATGGGTCAAATAGCCTCCTTTTGTGCTGGCATGTCTCTATGACTATATCTTCCTCTGGGTGTGAACAACTGAAGGTGAATTAGCCCATGGGGAAAATCCGGAATGGATTTATTTTCCACCAGTCTTGGCTTTACTCACATCCAAAATTGGTGTGAGGAAATCGGTGAAAAAGATGGTGCAGGCTATGGAGACCTTGGCAAAGGGCGATGGTGATATGGCCGTGCAGTTTTGAACAGGTGGAGTAATATTCTAACGTGTTCCCTGAACCCACATTCAGAAGAGGGAGGGGGGAATTAGTCAAACAGAGGAAGAACAGAATCCGCTATCACTGGGTAAAAATAATTAGCGGCTGGTTTGACATTTATTAACACGGGTCACAGTAGCAGCCTCTACATAACCTGACTTCGAAAATCCAGAGGGCCATTTGCCACTAATGCAAGAGTGTGCAAATGCTTAAATGCGAGGTGGCATGTGTGGCTGACATTTGCAGATCTTTGCCACCCTATGGCCTCTGTGCAGGGAGGGGGTGGAACTGAACTATATTCCCATTACTAATAACGGACAGTGTAAACAGGTTTACTGTACCTCTTTGTAAGTTATTAGAGCATCAAACACTTGGCATCTCTTACGCTACAAGACGTATTTTATTAAATAACCATTATATTCACTGTATTTGAAATTCTTTCAGTTACAATTATGAATATATTCATTTGATGGTTGGAATCAAGTTAATTTGATTAAATTCTGATATAGTTTGCAAGAACATCAATGAGTATACGGCTGTGCTGATTGTAGATTATTGAGAAAGCATGAATTTTATTTCTGATATAATAAAATTCTTCAACTGTGCAAGTGCTCAAAATAATTGTTTCGCATGAGCAAAGAGGTTGGTACCAATGGCCTTTTCTGTACACTCCTGTACTTCTGTGATACATTGGAAAGTTAAAAACAAACATGTTAATTAAGCATATTATGTAAAATTGCCTTTCTTTTAAATCTTATGAAGAAACACTTAAAGGCACCTCCATATGAAGGAGGAGCAACTGTCGGTCATGAAAAATCATTTGCTCACTGTCATTTTAAAAATTCAAACTCATAGTAACTAAAAGAGCGAAATGTATCTCCTGGTGTCAGTTCTGTTTTGAACCCATTCAACTCTTGTCTCCCAAACTCTTCCAAGTACTGACAAATTACACTTTCTTACTCATTTCACAAGCCCATGCACTAACTGGTCTAAGGATCTTATTGCTCCCAGCTAATTCAGAGGGGGGAAGGATAATTAGCTTTAGTTGGTCAGGAGTAAAAGGCAATAGAATGGATTAGAGCTGGTTAGGGTTGAAGGGAGGGGTGATGAGATGAATTTAACCAGAATTCGAGAGAAAGGTCTAATTAAATAGAAAGCAAACAGATTAACTTTTGTAGGGCTACAGCCTGTTTAAACTGTCAATCAAAATTTTGTTTGACTCCTGTTTAACGGATCTTATATTGTGTCAAATAACAAATACACCATGGAGCAGATTGTATGTGATGATTCAAAGTAGATTGAAACTATCCCTCATTCAAGTATTAGAGCAAGATTCATACAACAACATTTGGGTATTGGAGTTTGAACGGGACTGCTTTGGACGAAGCATTTGAATTAAAACGTATCTGCTGTTGCACCAGCAATCTGCAACTTGTACGTGGCAATTGAAATTTGTCCATCATTCAGATGTTTTTGTGGCATTATGTGCAACACTGCTTGCAACTCATTTCCTTAAATGTGCCCAATTCTGTACTCTGTAATGAGATGGCACAATAACAAGGGTGCCGTCATGTTAGAATGTTTACGGATGACAAATTTCTGGCTTGCAGGCAAAAAATAGGGAATGATGACTCTAGCTCCCTTCTCTCATGGCAAACTTTTAGAAATGCCAACAAATCAAATTAATATAATCTTGGGTAATATAGAGCACCTCCCTTCAATTTTAGCATCAAATGTATTCCACTCCCCTAGTCTCCATGGGATGTTCTAATGAGATAGCAGTTGAATGCTAGCTGGTTGCATTATCTATTCGAATCATTTCACTCACTGCAAGAGCTCACATGGAAGCAGAAGTGCAGCATCATTTCGTAGATACACTTTCAAGACCTTGATGTTTTCAACTTCGGATGCCAACATGTTACTTATTGTTGGAGCAGTAAATCAGCATCAGTGTTGCTTTTCTACCTGTACAACAGGTGGAGTTTTCACCAACCCTCACGCTTTCATTGCTACAAATTTATAAGCAGCATTGTCTTAACTGCAGTGGAGCTGACTACAAACTGGTATCCTCCAAACAGTGCATTTTCAAACAGTTTATGCATTGTTAATTAGGAAACTTAATGGGTGTTTACTGTGCAATATTTGTTAATGATTACTATCGCGGGGTCTGCTCAACAATGCCTTTAGCCCAACAAAATAAATTCTAATGGGTGTGAAGAAACATAGTGTCAATGTAACAGCTGAGATTTCAAATATTGGTGTGATAAATATAGTTAACCATTGTTAAACATTCGTCAGTAAGTGGCTGGTGTTAATGACTGAGTTTTGTCGTTTCTCATGATTTTTTTATATGTTTATTCCATGCTCATTAAATGCCTGCTCTTATGATTCTGCTGGACTGAAGCCTGGTTTCTATTTGGCCGATCAGTCCCTCTCTTTATTCATTTGTCATAATGCTGTGTCTGGCAGTTCAAAGGCCCTATACGCTGGTTCCAACTCATGTTAACTGCCGTTTAACGAATGCTGATATCATGCTTTGCTCCAATGAATTTGTCAGGTGGGCGGGACTTCTGAGTAAATGAGTTCAATTGAGTCTGAGTGAAGCCAGCAGAGATTGTATGTGAATGCTGAGGTGAGTGCAATCAGGTGTACTCAGGTACAAAGCTCAGGGGAGGGAGGTGGCTAATTACCTGAACACATTTAACTGTTGAATTCTTAATGCTTCTTCTCAGCTCTCTGATTATGGCCATTTTATTGCATGTAATATGAGAAAAATTGTTTTCCTGTAAATTACCAGCGCTGAATTTACATACCAGAAATCTACCAAGTCACAAAGCATTGATCCGTTCCCTGACAAGCCTTGATTCTAATAGTTTTATACTAGGCTTGAAAAAATATTCCAGTATCTAAAGGGTGAAAGTAGATAGTGATGAAATTGTGCTCTGGTATATGAGAAATGACACATTACTGAATTCACACCAAGCTCTTCTGTCCACCATTTTAATCAGCAAAGCATTTTCATCAATAGAAAGGCGCCGCCCACAGATAGCTTTAAGTTCTGTAATCAAATTCGCCAACAAGTAGACACACAGCCATACCTGGGGATTCACCTTAAAAAAAAATTTTCAACAGGGATTCCACATTTGGCGAATAACATCCAAAGCAAACAGGATTCTCAGATTTCTTTGGTATTGCAGCAAAAGTATCAGAGTTATATCTTACCAAACATTTCTACCTGCAATCCTGAATTATGTAAATTTGTGTGTGGGATCCTTATATGGTGAGAGATATAAATAAGATTGAAGTGATCGAAAGATGATTCTGCACGAATCAGCATGGGGAATACACCAGTGTCACATCCTGGATCAAAGATTTGGAATGGGAATCACTTCACTAAAGGAAGGCGTAAAGTAGATTAACCATCTTCCGTAAATATGGAATGGACTGGTGGGAATTGACAGAAACTGGTACCTGGTGCCCTCCGGCAATGACAAAACTTGAGGTAGCCATTCACACAAATGACAAAAACCATTTGTTTCCAAGACAGTGCATCAACAATCCATCTTCCCTAGGACAATCCCACAATGGAACAAGCTGCCAAAGGAAATAGTCACAGCCCCATCGCTGGAAATCTACTAGACCCATCTTTAGATTATTTCCATTTAGATGTTTTCATTATCAGGTCTATCATCTCAGTAGGTCATCCCTGGTTAACTAGCGCTAACCATATAAATGTTGGTGGAATATGGATATTAGTCTGTGATGCTGACACAACTAGTGTAGAAACAGAAGAAATAAGCTGTGTGTTTAACTACTTCACCATGTGACTTAGGAATTTCATATAAAGGTGAGCGTGCTTTTGTTAATAACATCCCAGAGACCACTTTCACCTCTGAGGGGTTTAAATTACAGATGTCTCTTCACATTTTGAGGAATCTTAAGTAGCTTACGAATAGTTGCTTGGCTGCACAGAACTTGAATACTTCTGTGAAAAGAGACATGTTGGCTGAAGCTTTTCATCTTGCGCTCATCAGGACAGACACAAGAATATCAAATTTCAAGGGAACAACAATTTATACTGCATGAGAAAAGGATGCTGATTGGTTGGCAAGTGGATTGAGAAAGGTGGAGGTTGCACCATAGAACCATAGAAAAGTTACAGCACAGAAGGAGGCCATTCGGCCCATCTTGACCATGCCAGCCCGAGGACACCCAGGTGCCCTTTCTAATCCCACCTTCCTGCACCCAGCCCATAGCCCTGCAGCTTACAGCACTTTAGGTGCAGATCCAAGTACTTTTTAAAAGAGTTTAGAGTTTCTGCCTCTACCACCAACTTGGGCAGCGAATTCCAGACACGAACTACCCTCTGCGCAAAAAAGTTCTTCCTCATGTCCCCCCTACACCTTCTGCCACTTATCTTGAATCTATGTCCCCTGGTTCTAGAATTCTCCATCAAGGGAAACAATTTTATCCTGTCCACTCTATTCCCCTCATAATTTTGTACATGAACATGGAACAGTTATTCCCCAAGCTTTAGTTTAAATTCAAAAAAAGGCAGGTTGACTCTGGTCAAGGCATTACCATGGAGAATACACCAGGGAACAGGTGTCCCCCATGCTTTTTATTTTAATTGAGAAAGGTGCAATGCTTGGACATGTTCTTTCTCCTTGCAGAGGAAAGGGCCCCCCATATGAATACTTGTAACTTCTAGCAAGCATAGGTGAGCCACATTGCAAACCTGACTGATAATCTTAAATTGGTTGTTAGCATAATTCTTAGCACACTTGGGATTGTTCAGTAAGAGCTGTCCAATCGTGGAATCACATCTGATGTTGGACACTATGTTCTGAATTTTGCTAGCATGGGCTGGTTGATTACAGTCAGTACTTTGCGTGTTGTGAACAGCTGAAGGAACATGCTGGTTGATACACTCTGCCAGCCTTTGGGACATGGCATCACACTGGCACCGAAATTCATATACCATATTACTCATTTGTGTGGTAGGCTGAGCGTCTTTTGGCTTGATGGCAGCATCCTGTGAGTGGAAAATACCACTCCTGTTGCTACTGCATTGTAGCAGCATGAAACAGCTAGCTTAAACTGTTGGTCAAATTTTTGAGACCCCTTACCCTTCCAGGGTAATCTGAGGTAAACTGGGCACTTTTTAGGACTGAAAGTGGCGGCCTTAGGCCCATTCATGAGTCTGCGTGATAAACAGTGAGCAATGACCAGATCAGGGTAGCCATTATCCTGCAGGATGGCTTTGATGTGCCTGATTTTACCATCAAGCTTGAATGGTGAGCAAAGGGCTCGGGCCTTATTTATGAGGTTGTCAATGAGGCCAATCTTAGAGTGCGTGGAACTGTAGGAATCCCAACACATATATTGACCAGTGAAGGTAGGCTTATGGTAGACAGTAGTAGAGAACCCATTGGCAGATTTCTCAGCTAGCATGTCGAAGAGAGGGAACTCATTTGACTGCTCCATTTCCAAGGTGAATTTCAGTGCAGGGTGGAGCCCATTAAGGTGTGTAAGGAAATTCTTACAAGCAGCAGCAGATTCAAATATAGCAAGCGTATCACCTACGTATCGGAAATATGCGAGGGGTAGGAGGTTAGGCGTTATTCCATTGAGTACCTGTTTCTCATGGAAACCAACAAAAATGTTAGTGAGAACTGGGCGTAGAGGGGTTCCCATGGCAACACCATCTATTTGGGCATACATGATGTCGTTAAAACTGAAGTCAACTGCGCGAGTTGCTAAGTTCATAAATTCATTGAATACAAATTCAGACAATGGTAGCGTGTCCAGATCGCCATGATATAGTGATGCGGTGCAAATGCCTATGTTTTCCTTGAGCAGTACATTGGTGAATAGACTAGCAATGTGGAACGAGCACATGGACACAGCATTGCTGTCGATGTGCAAGTCCTGTATGGTCTTCGCAAATGTGAAGGAATCCTTCACTGTGTAAATGGAAAACTCACTCAAAACTGGTTGTGGCAACTCCTTCAACCACTTGGCCAATTCATATTGTGCGGAACCAGTCATAGATAATATAGAGGTTAAGGGACAGTACTTTTTTGTGTCTTGGGCAGCCTGTACTTAAGTGGATGCAGTGAACCATTCAAAAGCATGCCTCTTTTTTCAGCAATACTTAAATAGTTTGAATTAATGAATGCTAGAAATCTAACAATGAAAGTTACCACGTACAGTAACACAGCCACTGACGTCCCAGAATAAGGTGATAGATGAATTAACAGGGCTTTCATGGGCTCTTGTCGATGGCTGAGGGATAAAGCTACCATCTAATTTTGCACTAATCCATCTAGAATACAAACAGGCCGAAATCCTGCGGGTCTCAGCGGCACCAGATCTCATCTCTGTTTTGAATGGGTTTTTAAATTCCACTGGGAGGGAAGGCAGGTGTTGTCTTGGAGGAGGTGGGACAGGAGGACTAATGCTATCCATCAGAATTCCTCCTCCATTCCATCTCTGTTTCCCGCTCACCAGAATGCCCATGTGTGTGAAGCAGGCACTCATTGCTTGTCAAGGATTTGATCCTTGTGGAAGTGGGCTCCAGTGAGACTTACAAAGGCCATGCTGGATTATAGGGACAGATGAAGAGAAGTAGGCCATAATAATATGTCCCAAGGTGCTACAGGGCATTATCAAATGAAATATGATACCGAGTCAAATGAGATAATGCAAATGACCAAAAGCTTAGGCAAAAAGATAGGTTTAAAGGAGAAAAGTGAGATAGGGAGGCGGACAGGTTTAGGCAGGGAATGCCAGAGCTTAGGGCCAAGACAGCTGCCCTTCTGGCTGCCGATTGTGGATCAGTTAAACCTGAAGATGCTCAAGGGCCAGAATTAGATGAGCTCAGATATCTCAGAGGGTTGTGGGGCTGGAGGGGATTACGGAGATAGGGAGAGGAGAGGCCGTGGAGGAATTTGAAAACAAGAATGAGAATTTTAATTTGGAGATGTTGCTTAACCAGGCACCAACGTAGGTCAGTGAGCACAGGGGTGATAGGGAAATGGGACCCGGTGTGAGCCAAGACATGGGCAGCAGAGTTTTGGATGGCACCAAGTTCATGGAGGATAAAATGTGGGCAGCGGATCAGGAGTAGATGCGAATTGTCAATTCTGGAGGCAACAAAGGCATGAATGAGGGTTTCAGCAGCAGACCAGCTGAGACGGGGGGGCGGTGACGGACAACGTTCCAGAGGCTGAAATAGGCGACCTCCGTGTATTTGTGGGCGGAAGCTCACCTTGGGAACAAATGTGACACCAAAGTCGTGAACAGTCCGGTTCAGCCTCAGACTGTTGCCAAGGAGAGGGCTGGAGTTGGTCACTAGCGAACTGAGTTGTGGTTGGAACCATAGCTTTATCCTTCCCAACATTTAATTAGAGGGAATTTCTGCTCATCCACGTCACATGTTAGACAAGCAGTCGAATAGAATTTGGAAGCAGTGTCGGGATTGGGAGAGGTGGTATTGGGAGTTGTTACTGTATGTGCAGACGGAAGCTGTGTTTTTGGATGGCGTCACTGAGGGGCAGCACGTGGATGAGAAACAGGAGGGGGATAGACCCTTGCGGAATACCGGAGGTAGCGGTGCAAGAACAGGCAGGGAAGTGATTGTAAGTGATTCTGTAGCTACGATTAGATAGATAAGAACGGAACCCAGATGAGAGCAGTCCAGCGCAGCTGTATAACAGTGGAGAGCCACTGGGGGAGGATAGTGCGGTCAACTAGGTCAAAGAGTGTCAAACAATCTACTTATAATTCAATGTGAGTTATCATTAATACTTCATGGGTGCGGGTCTAAAGAAAGTGATTTAATACGCAATGGTGAGAGGTAACTACAATGGATTAAAAGCACTTAGCATATGAAATAGGGGGACCAGTTTTAAACTAGATTGCTTTCCCTATTCTGAGGAAATCCTGCAACATTGGATTACAGTGAAACCTGCTCTTGCACTCTTACAGGAATGACCTCTTCAGAGAGGGCCTTAAATACCTCAATTGCTTCTATTAATCTAAGTCTTGCATCCTGTTGTAAGGACATCACACCTGCAATCTTTTTGCACCAAAAGTGACGACATTACAACAGGATTCAGCGTGTTTTATAGTTGCAGAACTCACATGACAATACCTGTGGGTTGAGGAGGAGGTCAGGCAGTGTATCAAACAGAGATGGGCATGAGGGAGGAGGGAGGCTGTGCCAAGGCTAGAGTGAAGCTGGCTGCAGTGTTGAGGATATAGGTTAGGATTGGGAGTAAAAAGCAGGCAACCTTGAGTGTGGAGCCCAGGAGTGCATCATAGGCAGATCCAGGGCAGAGAACTGGCTTCTTAAATCAGTGTGAGTTCATAGAGCCCCACTTGCCTCCACATCAGGCTTCAGTGTGTTGGCTTGCAAACTTGCATAGGTAATATCTGCCATTTTATTCCTAGGAGCGTATCTACTTACCTCACAATTCACAATATTTAAAGCAAGGCTATTATTAAAATCATTCCACCCAGTCCAAGCTTGGATGGAGAGTGCCATGGTGACTGTATCCCAGGGAACTTTCCTTTTCACTGCAATGTGACTAGAGAGAAAAATTTTATGCCCTATGATTGGTTAATAATGAGAGCAGAAAGCAAGCAGAATAACCAATCAGAAAGGAAGAAAACCAACGATAGCCAATGGGTGTACAAGAAAGTTGACCAACAGGCTCAATACTCAACACAAATCATAGACAAAAGGACATACAATAAAGACACAGAATAATATATAATAAATGGTAAGGAATATCATGCTGGTTCCTAATATGTTGTGTGCTATTCATATTAGTGTACGTATTAAAAAGGGTAAATGCTACAAGGCTGCCATTGTAACACAGAGTCTGAGCGACCGAGTTGTGGATCATTAATTAACACTACAGGGTTGATTGTGTGACCCCTGCCATCAGCAAGGTGCTCCTTAAACCTTATCCTTAAGGTCTACGTTAAACCAAATATCCCTTATTACAGTGGCAAGATTTTCAATTCTGTTCTTCTGTAGCTGGGTGGAGTCCAAGGCTTTAACATTGTGTTTAAGGCTGCTCCGACTCTTCAGTGTGTAAATGGAAAACTGGAGCACTCCCTGTTTGGCAAAGCGTTCTGTTGCCTGCTTGGATTAGGATTAGTGTGTATATCAGGAACTCAAGCAGCTTCAACAGCCTGATAATCTAATAAACAGAAGGGGAAGAAAAAGGCCCAAAATTGGTTTACTAAGGGAGGATTTAGCATATACACTGCAGACATGGGATTACACAGACGTTTGGGGTGGGAGCCTGTAAAAGCTGTCAAAAGCTTTATGTGGAGGAAGCAGCAGGAAGTTTAACTCATAGTGACAAGGTCAGAGCTGACCCAGAGAAAGGAAAGAGCATTGTTAGAATGAGTGATTAAAGGGCTATTCCCAATTTCTGAACACATCAAACTGTTGTAGAACACATTCAAAGTTTAATCCTGTCAGTGCAGAGCATGTCAGGCAGCTTGCAGCTAAGCAGAACACTTTTCACCACAGGACAATGCCAAATGCACAATGCTGCAAATGGGAAGCAGCCTACAATGCAAGTGTTGCCATATTTAGAAGTCTTGATTACAACACTCACTTTGAGGTCCATCCATTATCATTGACCTACACAGAGTAAGTTATAAATGGAGAGTGAAAATGCGGAGAAATTCTCTGATGCTTTTGAAAGGCTCAGTCACGTGGTATTTTATAAATCAGGCACAGTAAACTCATCTTTCCACATAGTGGTGCGGTAAATGGAGTTCCACATTTGCACTGATATTGTGTCTGCTGTTTTATTCCAAGAAGCACTGACTGAGGCTCGTACATGTCAGTGTGAGTCTGATGAATATTCATGAGGAAGTAAGCCTTCACTCGAGATGTCTTAGAAGGCAAAACACCATCCCTCGTGAGAGAGGGGAACTTTAACCTGCCACCAAAATGCGAGAGCTCTTCATGAGTCCCCTGTAATTGGCCAATAGCTGGCATGTGCACAGTGGGGTGAGGTGCCAGTCTCCCTTCTGGGTCTTTATAACTCCCCTAAACTCATATGGAGCTTTCACTCTCTTGCTGCTCTCTGTCTAATGGCCTGAAAAAGAAAGAACAAATTAGAAGTGGAGTTGGCAGATTGAGGTCCAATGCCAGTTTAGAACTTGCACATGTGACCTCCACAACAGGGCGTGAGTCCACCTACTAGTGTACCAACAGGCCCATGTGGATCCTTCTGTACAATCAGAACATTTCTGATTTAAAACGTATAAAACAAGAATTGCTAGTTTGTGTGAAATTCTATCTCTTCCAAATCAAAGATTGCTGATTGACATTTTTTATGATGACACTATTTGACCACTGTAAGTCAAATCAGTTACAGAAAACATGTTAAGCTGAATATTCTAATTTCAGAAGTCTAATCATTCTGATTGTGACAAATTAGAAATCCTATATTTCCGTTTAGTTGCTGACGTGACTGTGATTCCGCATTGGAAAATGGTAGTGATACTTTAGCCTCTGGAAAGTTTGTTCCCTGTTTCTATCAGCAGCCACACTCTGACTCCAGGAAGAAATTCACATATCCCAAGCTTAGACCGAATTTCAGTGTGGCTGATGTCGATGGAGTGCTGAGTGATTAGGTGTGACTTTCACTGGATTCTCTGTTCAAAAAGGCAAAGTGAATGGAGTAGACAGAGGAAGGCAGTGACACAGATTTTGCAGATTGTGCTTATTCGAGCAGTTAAAGGATAGAGAGTTTCAGGGGTCGCTCGAATCACAGTTGCAAAGGGTTTGTCAAAAGGTTCCCAAAGGTTGACTGCTTACCAACACTGTCTCACAGTGACCGTGTGAGTTATGACAGAGCCCCAGCTCAAGTAGAAAGCTGGTCACCAACGAGGCAAAAGGAAGAGTTTGCAAGTATAAACCGTCAAGGTCACACATTCACATTCACACACAAGCTGAAAATCTCTGATAACTTTTTAACTCTCTTGGTAAAGATTTCCCAACGCAGATATCTTATATGTCAAAATGATCTCGGCGACAGAATACTATATGTAGTTGGATAAGGCTGATGGTTGTTGGCTAATATATTTTGAAATAAAGCTGCAACCCAAATGATAAAGGTCGGTTTTTGAACTCTGGGAAGTAAGAGGTCAATTCTGTATCAAAACATTTAATTGTGTTTTTTTTAATTAACCAGCATATGTTGCACCTCCCCCCACCCACACATTTTCCGTGGACATTCCTATGGATGATTCCATTGGCTGAATGTTCACCCTTCTCCTTACATTGTCCAGTCAAATTATTGCATCATGCGGTGCAGCAGTTCATGCAGAAGAAGTGAACAATACAATTTCAGCATCTGACGCTGAATTGCCAAGCCAATGAGATAAGGATCCCATTCAGAAGTTTGAACTTGCCAGCTTGATGTATGTGTAAAACCCCTCATTAACTGTCCGAAGCCTGGAAGCAAGCTACCGGCCAAGCATCTACTTCAACGTATCCCTTGTGTACCTTTTCAAGGCATGTTTCACTCTAGGCATCAGAAGCAATTCTCTGCAAGAAGTTTAACGTGTGAAGATTCTCCTGTACCGTTCTCACTGACTGGTACACAGACGGTTAATTGTCACCAAAAATAAACACCCAATTATCACTTCCAGGGCAGCTAAAGGCCATTTTCAAAATGTGTGCCCATGACATAATGATGTTTATTGTAAATATTTTAGCGCAAGATAGTGCTTTGTGGAGAAAGTCAGCAATCTACGGCTGGAATAATTTATTAAGATCTAAGATGGAGCAATTATGTGGAAAGGACTAAAAAAAAAGAAAGGGAAAAAAATCAAACTCTCCAGGAACCGCATACATGATTGCAATGTTGATTAAATCCCACTGGATCTAATGAGTTGATTTTCTGCTGTTAATATTGCATCTGCTGATGATGAATTCGTTAGGATAATGGAACGGAGCTAAAATATAAATGAGTCGCTGTCAAGAAGCAGATTTTTGTCATTTAGGTACTGACATTTTTGAAGGTTTGTGCCATTGGTTTGCATTTTTCCCCAATAACATTCACAATCTGGTATATATTTATTCATGTTTTTATAAAAGGTAATGTCTGACTCACTTAGCATTATAACTTAATTTTAATTTCCAAGATTTCAGGTTATGGTTAGATATTAAAGGATCAGCGCAGAATTACAGATCCAGTCTACAAAACACTCTCCTAAATATGAGCCAGTAATGCTCAACAGTGTTCCTGTGTATAACCCATTGCTTCATCCATAAGCTATACTTTTGAAGCACTTGAAAGCCAGTTGTGTGAAGGGGTTTTCCATCTACACAGCCCCAAATGTAATGCTACACTCCCTTCATAGACTTCTTTAACCAATCTCCTTCTGTCATGTATTCTGACTGCACAAGTGCCTGGGCTCCAGGCTACACTGCTGAGAATTGTTCTGCTATCTGTGTGACTCACTATTCAGCATTTAGGACTATCCCTTGTAGAGAGCACCAGTCTTTCCATTGAGGTCCATACTGCAATCCACTGATCAGCTCATACAGCTTCATGTAACAAACTACCGGACAACTCATTAAGCTTCATTCTCTAATGCAAAATCCATTGAATTGTTATGTATAGTGCAATGGTCAATAGAACTCCCAATCCAGACAGCTGATCAAATAATAGAGCACCATCAGTCAAAGAACTGACACTCATAGGTATTCTAGCTATCTGGCCAGTAAGGCCCTTTATATAAAATGCGCTGTGCTCTCAATTTATTAAATCTCAAGACGCTACTGAATTGGGCAGGCATCGTGTGGGTGTTAAGGTTATAATCTGCCTGGGTTGCACGAGGACTAACTACATATAGCCCAAATTCTTGACTTTTGGTTTAAAGTAAGATTTTAACGTAATTAGTTATATTATAATATGTTATTTGTTCAGTATTCCTGTTCCCTGGGGAAAATTCAACTTGCATAATTATTTCAGGTTGACCCAGCCTGTCCTCAGGCTCAGTGTCCTATTGGACCTGAGCTGAGCTTCCGCCCCCATATCCTCCCTATTCTGAATACTGCCTATTTCTGCCTCGGTTGCCCAGTAATTTCCCTGCCTTAACCCATCTGCTGCTGAAATGCTCACCCATTGCCCCTGTCACTTCCAGATTCAGATAATGACCTGGCTACTCTTCTATGCTCCTTGCTCTATAAACTTCAGTTCGTTCAGAACTCTGCTGCCCATATCCCCCCTCACCCCCCACACCTAATCCCACTCACCCACCCTCCTTGTCTTCGCTGGCCTACACTGGCTGTCAGTCCTTCTGCACCTCCAAATTAAAATTATCATCCTCATGTTTAAATCCCTTCATGGCCTTGCCCCTCTCTATCTCTATGAGGACCCTGTAAACCTAGAACAGTTGCCCTCTCCCCACCAACCGCTTCATCCAACCAATTTCCATCTCCCCCTGTGGCTTGGGGTCCATTTTTTGTCCAATGTCTATTTATGAGTCTTTAATGTTTCCTACATACAAGATGCTAAATAAGGGCAATTTATTGTGATTGGCCTTCGGACATTTCAAGAGGACAGAAAACCATGGTAAGGATACACTGTGCAACTTCAACATAGAGCAGAGTTTAATGTTCTCATATTATGGGCTATGTCCATTAGCAGTTAGACTTCAAATACAGTGATGGAAAAGACAAACGGGCTGAAACAAGGAGTTTTGGTATTTACAATTTTGTAACCATTCATATGGACTCCAAGTAAACACCTAATACACATGTACAAAGTTCGACAGAAGCCTGGAATACATTCCCAGCACACGGACACACCAATGGGGCTAAAAGCCTTGGTGCCTTTATTTGGGCATTGTGGCGATGGAGAGGTGCTATGCATCTATGCTTGCAAAAGCTTCTACACCAGGTCCTGTGTGTGAATATAGCAGTGAGTTGGGCTTATTGTTAAGAGGCTACTGGACCCAGATGTTGAAATATTCTTGTAATTAAAATATGAATCAAAAAAGAAAAATACTTAAGAAAGAACTTGCATTTATAAAGCGCCTTTCATGACCTCGGGATGCCCCAAAGAAATTTAGAGCCAATGAGTTATTTTTGTTTTGAAAGTGTAGTCTCTGTTGGAATGTGGGGGCAGGTACAGCTTTATTAACTAGAGGCTGGTGCTTTCTGCAGCTTTGCTCTGAATGTAACAAGAAAATGTTGGCTATAAAGGGCCAGCATGTAGAATAGAGAGAAATATATCTCAGTTATAAAACATCCCAGAAGTTAGGATAAGACATGCAGAAGCAGGGAGATTCATTCACAGCTCAAATAAAAGGAAGTGGTCCTGTTTAAACTGCAATTTGTGAATTCAGCTGAAGGCCCAGATGAAACAAATAAAATGCAGCCACTCTCAGTGGAACATAATAAACTTCGAAGTTTACAGAACTACTGACTTCCTCCCTACCTCTCCCCACTTTATCATCATCTTAATCACTATTGTTGTCAAGTTTCATGGCTTGGCTGACCTTTCTCTCAGCAGAGGATTATTCTGTTGCTTTTTGCCCATCCTATCCACTGGCATTTCCAGGGAAACGGTCTGGTTAAGGCTTGCCCTGGCTTTTCTTTCCCGGTGTCACTTTCTTGTCTTTTAACATGGTTTTGCTTAAAAGTTTTTTAATCAATCAAGTACAAGGCAGAAAATGGGTTTTGTCATGCTTGGATGGCGGGTCGTGCGATGCTTTGCATGGCGCTGTGACAGGTCCTCAAAAGGAAAAAAGGAATATTTTTTAGGGAAAACGCTGGTCTCCATGGAGCTGTCATTTGTTACACATCAGCGGCCATTCTCAAGCTCCGGCATGGGCTGAAGTTTCAAAAGGCGACAAAAAAAATAGTTAGGGGACAGGAGGGGAAGGCAGCCTCTAAAGGCAGCTGCCCTGCCTCCTCTGATGTCACCTCTTGGTGTGAGTAAGAATGGGCAGCGATTTAGATTGGAAAGAGGGCCCGCTAGGTTCCTGTCAAAATATGCATAATCGGCGGTATTTAATAAATGTTCAATTTTTCATCCTTGTTTCATCATTTGAAAAGTTTTCCACGAGAGGAACACATATCACTTGACAGAGCAGAACAGAGGAAAACTATTCACGCATTGCTTCTGGTAGTATATCCATTGTTTTGTAATGGTTAATTATCAGTTCTTAATGATTCAGCTTGGCTCGACAGACAATAAGTTGCTGCATGGATGAGTTTTTCAGGGGAAGGAAAGGGAGGGTGTTTTCTCTTTTGGACAATATTTTTATGTTTTGACACCAAGATTTATTTATTTTTTCCTTTTTTTTTGCCAAAGAGTTTGGAAAAGATTTTGAGGACACTTTTCACTGAGAGGGGAGGTGAACTTGTATTGTTGCTGTGGTGGATTGTCACTCTCCCTCGATAAAGGAACTCGAATGATGAATTATATAAGTGGTCTAATCTGCAGTTTTTTTTTTTGGTTACAGCATGCTGAGTGAATAATAATTTAAAAACTAGGCTTTTTACAGGAAAGGTTCAGCGATACATGGTTCCATGTGTGATCTGCTCAGGTGCCGCCTCACAACTTCTGTTCCACCCCTACTTTCTTAAGATCAAGGGTGTAAGAATGTAGCTTATTCTTGACCCCACTCTCTCGCCCATTTCAGTGCAATAATAACTCACCCACCCCTCTCTCTCTCTCACTGCCCTGGCTTGTAGAGAGCCTCAGCCTAGGAAATCGGGGTGAAGGAGCCATGTTTCCTGAGGATCCTGAGCTATTTTCTCTGCACAATTGCAACAAAAACATGAGGCACCTGTAAGCGCACTCTAGCACCGAGTGCCTGATATTATTCTCTTCAGAAATTTGATGGGGAGCGTTCATCGCCCATTCTCTGAGTGTAATAGGGACAGGCAGTCCCTGCACGTTTCGTGCAATATTGGCGCAGAATAAAAGGCGCAATTTTATCCCCTTAACAAAATGGCCACAAAATTGCCTATTGACTGGTTAGCGTTTCAAGGTGTCACAGAATTAGTCCACATTCCAGATCTGGGGGAAGGCTTTGCTGCGCAAGTCGTACTTTACACACTAGTTGGCATTAAACTTCAGCCGATTTTCCCCGCAGGAAGTTATTTGACATTCTTTGATACGATTAGGTCTCGGAGTTCTTACCAGACTTCATGTCACTTTTGACTTAATGAAGTGGAACTGAGAGGGGAATTCAGTTCATCGCATTAGTCACAAGCAGAGTCCCAGGTTGTTAGAAAACAGCAATGGTTTGGGACCGGGAAGTTACAATGAACGTCGTTATCATTCTGGTCAGTCTGTTTTTACACAAAATTAAACAAAGAACTAATTAGTGCTTCATGAATTAATAAATGCTCTGTTGCTCTGTAGGCTTTGCATTACTGGATGGAACTAGCAAATAAATAAGAAAACTGTAATAGGCAGGAAAATGAATTTTCTGTTTTCTCGCTGGCTGTCCTTTCCCATGTCAGAGCTCTAAGTGCTTTTAGCTCCTTTTAATCTTCACAGGACAATATCTCTCCTTCAAGTCAAATTATCCAATTTAACCCTTTGAGGACAATGGCAGCTTTTGTGCGCTTTTTTTTTTTCAAAATGTGCAGTCAGATTTTATCACCACAAATCCCCGGAATGTGCAGCATAGCAAGTAGCTGTTTGTATAGTTGCCCCTGTCAGTGTCTTTCCAAAGAGTGGCTTTGGAGGACAAACCTTCCTTTTAATGAGTAATATTGAGGTCCATTGAACTTGACTGTATGTTAATTAGAAATGAATAAAATAAAGTTGGGATTATTTACATTTTTTAATTTGAATGTTTCATCTCTAGTGCATAAATATGGCTGTGTTTTTACTGCCTTGTATGTACTGAAGTAAAGCTGGTACTGAGGGGTTTCAGGATAAACATTTAATAATGAAATGTTGTTTGTTTATCTTGCGTTTATTGGGCAAGAATTTTTTTAGAGCATTAGAATATTAAATGCATTGAAGTAGGAGCAATATTTTTGTGCACCATCTGTTTTTAATATCTGGATCTCTGTATTAAGTTGACATTTCATGCCAGACAGGAACAGGAAGGTGTAGACTATCGACAGGTAAAGCACGGCTCCTCAGGAACTGTCCGTCTCTGGTTATACTGCATCCACTTTCCAAAATCCCACCACAATTACCTTTTTTTTATTCATTCATGGGTGTCGCTGGCTAGGCCAGCATTTATTGCCTTTGTTCAAATGGCAACCACATTGCTGTGGGTCTGGAGTCACACGTAGGCCAGACCAGGTAAGGACGGCAGATTTCCCTAAAGGCATTAGACCAGACAGATTTTTACGACAATCGGCAATGGTTTTCATGGTCATCATTAGACTTCTATTGAATTCAAATTCCACCATCTGCCGTGGCAGGATTCGAACCCGGGTCCCCAGAGCATTAACCGTGGATCTCTGGATTACTGTTCCAGCAACAATAGCATGACGTCATCGTCTCCCCTCTACTCAAGGCTCTGACTCCTGTTCCAATGCCCAATCGTTTACCTGGCAGTCTGCATTTCGATGCTGTTGACTGTGGTGTGGGGGTGGTTGGGGAGGGAGGATTATCGCAAAGGCAAACACTGGGCTCACTTAACACCTGCGTTCTGCACAACGCTGGTCAGCGATTAGGAATGAGAGCCCAGTCTCTTTTTGCCCCCTTTATAGGAAAACCAGCTAAAATCCCCCAGCTGCTGCCCAATTTGGAACCAAATGACTCAACACCGAACAGGAAACCTCAAACTTTGTGCTTTTGCTGGCTAAATGCTCCCATGTGTCTATGAGCTAGACTAGAGCTGCCCAAACTATAGCCCATCAGCATAAAGGCCCAGTAATCTGGCCCAGGAAGTTCAGACGATTTGATCCTACCTTCACTTATAGAACTCAACATCTCCACATCCTCACAGCAGTGAAGCAGGTGGGAGGAGCAGGACCTGGTTACAATGAGACTCTGCCCTCCATTCCGCCTCTCAGTATGAGGGCAGCTGCCACAACACGCTCACTGAATGTCATGCACTCCTGCTGTGTGCCCCCGAAACGGCCCTGGACAGGAGCAGTCTGAGCACCTCGGACATCCAGCGGCATTGAATCTCTGGGGAAGGGGCTTTAAAACTGGAAAGAGCTGTTTCTTGATGGCAATCAATCAGAGAGTCGGCCTCCATCATCAGCAACATCCTCAAGTCTTTGTCACCCCTGGTTGACCCATTTATACCCCAGCGAAGCACTGCTGCAGAGTTCCACTCTCCTGTATCAGGCAGTTGTCCCTTCAATGCTATAAGGGGAGACAGTGACGTAGTGGTAATGTCACTGGGCTAGTAATCCAGAGGCCCAGGCTAATGCTTTGAGGGCATGAGTTCAAATCCCACCCTGGCAGCTGGATTTAAATAAATCTGGAAGTGAAAGCTAGTCTCAGTGATGGTGACATGAAGCTATTGTGGGTTGTTGTAAAAACCCATCCGAAATCTACCTGGTCTGTGACTCCAGACCCACAGCTTTGTGGTTGACTCTTAGTGTCCTCTGAAATGGCCTAGCAAGATGCTCAGTTCAAGGGCGATTAGGGATGGGCAGCAAGTGCTGTCCTTGCTGGCAATATTCACAGCCCATGAAAGAATAAATAAAAAAATAAGGTGCCTTACAGTGATATGCAAACAACCCCTGACCCCATGATTTGGAATAGGCTCTGAGAGATTCTACCCCATTCCTGAATCCCCTCCATTCAGTGTTCAGGCTTAGTTCTAACTCACCTGTCTGAATTCTATGGGCCTGTAGATTAATCTTTTTAACTCATTGGTATATTTAGTTAGGATTTATGTACCTTTTCTGTACAGATCCGCCTGTGTGATATGTCCCAGTTCTGTTAGTTTCTGCAGCTTACAATGTAGGCAATGGACAGGCTCGTGGATTTAACCTTTATGCGGGGTCTGGAATGCTCTGTATGCTATAGTTTGGTTCCTCATGTACCAGGCCTGGGGGGAGCCCCAAAGTTGTGCTTTTCACTCCAGTCAATTGTTGTCACTAAACAAAATAGATCTTTAAAAGCTGCCTTTTCAAATAGAGCCACAGGTTAAGTATGACTCCACTTCTCTGTGGCCTAAGCACTGATAACTTTACCTGTGGATACACAAACATCGAAATTCTATTTATAAAACAGTATACTTCAACCTCAGTATGTCCCAGAGCTCCTGTAAACTGAGAGATTCCTCTCACTCTCAGGTGAAGCTGTGTTACAGCCTGTGCAGGATGTGAAGCCTCCAGGAAGTTGAGGTCCTGGTTCAGACACATGGGAACACCACCACCTACAAGGTCCCCTCCAGGTCACTCACCATCCTGACTTGGAAATATATCAGCCGTTCCTGCACTGTCGCTGAGTCAAAATCCTGGAACTCCCTCCCTAACAGCACTGTGGGTGTACCTACACCACAGGGACTGCAGCGGTTCAAGAAGGCAGCTCACCACCGCCTTCTCAAGGGCAATTAGGGATGGATAATAAATTCTGGGCTAGCCAGTGATGCCCACATCCTAATAAAAGAAGAAGAGTCATATTGGACTCAAAACGTTAACTCTGTTTCTGTCTCCACAGATGCTGTTAGACCTGCTGAGCTTTTCCAGCATTTTCTGTTTCTGTTCCTAATAGTGACTGTATTCTGCTGAACACTGGATCTTTACCAGCTTAGTTTATAATTCCTTCGATTTCTTTACAACCTCCCTTTTCCCTCCAATGCTCTATGTGATTCTCCCATGAAGTGGTGAGTCCTTCCCATCTCCCTCAGCCAGAGGTGAGAGATGCTCGGCGAGCAGTTCAGAGGGGCTTCTACAGAGCCTTCCCAATGCCTCACCGATACCTTCGCTGATTTCTCTTCCCTTTCCCTCACCACATCTCAGCTGAAAATCTGAAGCAGACACCCGAGGGACACATGGATGCAAAGCCCACAGTCGAAACCAACGTGCAATGGTCAATATCATTCTCTAGGAGTAACACAGAACAATATGAAGACATGTGGCTCTGACTCAGTCCAGTTTGAAGTATTGCAGGTCATTGTATCTCCCTCTGTGCAGCACAAGTCCCCCTTTTTGCAGACACAGATAGCCAGACTGTCAACATAATCACAACTCCAGGGATACCTTGTGAATTGCCATTGCTTAAGCCAGATCTCCATATTAATGTTGGGAATCCCTTGGCATTCTGTATCAGGGCCTTTTGAGAGGAGATTTGATAGATGTTTTCAAAATTACGAGGGATCTGAGCAGAGGGGATAGAGTGAAAATATTCCCACTGATGAAAGAGTTGAGAACCAGAGACAAGATGAGGAAATTCTTTTCACCCAGGGAGTGGTTAGAATCTGGAATGCACTGCCTGAGAGTGTGGTGGAGGCAGAGTCAATCGAGTGGATAGGATCTGGAATGCACTGCCTGAGAGTGTGGTGGAGGCAGAGTCAATCGAGTGGATAGGATCTGGAATGCACTGCCTGAGAGTGTGGTGGAGGCAGAGTCAATCGAGTGGATGGGATCTGGAATGCACTGCCTGAGAGTGTGGTGGAGGCAGAGTCAATCGAGTGGATAGGATCTGGAATGCACTGCCTGAGAGTGTGGTGGAGGCAGATTCAATCGAGTGGATAGGATCTGGAATGCACTGCCTGCGAGTGTGGTGGAGGCAGGGTCAATCGAGTGGATAGGATCTGGAATGCACTGCCTGAGAGTGTGGTGGAGGCAGAGTCAATCGAGTGGATAGGATCTGGAATGCACTGCCTGAGAGTGTGGTGGAGGCAGGGTCAATCGAGGCGTTAGGATCTGGAATGCACTGCCTGAGAATGTGGTGGAGGTAGATTCAATCAAAGGAATCAAAAGGGAATCGGGTAATTATCTGAAGAGAGAGGATTTGCAGGGCTATAAGGTAAAGGTGGGGCAGTGTGACCAGCTGAGCAGCTCTCGCAGACAGCTGGCAACCGACACAATGGGCCGAATGGCCTCCTGTGTTGCAGCCATTCTATGATTCGAAGAAAGAAGGCTGAAGCCAAAAAGCAGTGATGTTTTTAAACATAGTCTCTCTCGTCTGGGAGGCTGTATCCTGGGCAGCCTCATTGCCTGCTAACTCAGTTTCTTGTACATAGAAGTTAATAGAATTGTTGATCATTTGTCGTACATTGTCAGGTGGGAAAACCACTAGCTTTGCCTCAGAGTAAACCCTGTGTAATCTTCCAGGTTTTGTTGTGTAACAACCAGTTGGTGGGATTGATACCTTTGTTACAGTTGCCTGTGTGGTGTATCTTATTCAACCCTCCATAAACTTAAGGTTATCCAAAACTCTGCTGCTTTTGTCTTAATTTGCAGTAAATCCTGTTTTCCTATTGCTCTGTGCTCAGCAACCAACACTGGCTCCTGGTCAAGCAACGTCTTGATTTTAAAATTCTCATCCTTGTTTTCAAATCCCTCCATGGCTTCTCCCCTCCCTATCTCTGTAACGGTCCGACATATCTGCGCTCCTCTAATCCTGGCCTCTTGTGCATTCCAAATTTTAATTGCTCTACCATTGGTGGCTGTGCCTCCAGCTGCCTGGGCCCCCAAGCTCTGGAATTCCCTCCCTAAACCTCTCTACCTCACTTTCCTCCTTTAAGACACACCTTAAGACCTACCTCTTTGACCAAGCTTTTGGTCATCTGAACTAAAATTTCCTTATTGTGGCTCAGTGTCATACTTTGTGTTATATTGTTCCTGTGAAGCACCTTGGGATGTTTCGTTGTGGTAAAGGTGCTATATAAATATAAATAGTCATTTGGTAGTCCAGAACTTGAGTATTGCTGAAGGAAGAGATACTGTCAACTCCCATCGTTCACCGGGGTTCCTTTCCCGTGAAATCTTGTGAAGGGTGAAATTGCAAACGGTGAACTTGCGCATGTGCAGAGACGGCACATGCACAGTGCACGCTTTCCATGTGGGAAAGACATGGGAAAGGTGAGAGTTTAACATTCTAAATTGTGGATAAGTGAAATTTTGGGGCCACGAACTGCAATTTGGTGTACATACATGTTTGTGTGGGTAAACAAATTCACGATACAGGGGGTTGCGAATGATGGGAGTTGACTGTATGGTCGAAGCTTTGTATCTTGCACTCATCGGGACACTTTGCAAGAATACCAAAAAAGGGGAAAACAACAATTTATACTGTTTGAGAAGAGAGTGCTAATTGGTTGGCAAGTGGACTTTTTTTCAGCTATATAAATATACATTGTATATATTTTTATACAGAGAGGCAGGCAACTGAGAGTGTTTGAGACAGAAAAGTGTGGAATTTTGAGACAAGAATGGGATGCTAGCTGGAACACAAAGGGAAGCTGGACTAGGAGTTAAGGGATGCCTGGAACAGGAATGGGAGCTGGCGGGTCAGGCAAGCTTTCACCATTAGGCAATTTCAAACCGCATCTGGTGACAGGAGCCCCAGATAATCCGGAATAAACATAACCCATGGATTCCATTTATCTCAAATGCCTAAATTCGCCACCCTTACGTTAACAGAGTCAGGCAGTTATTTGCTGTACAACTCCCGTTTGCCACTATGTTCAGGGTATCACTTACTGAGGTAGAACGTCACCACATTAGGAGGCGTCTCAGAGACTGTGACTGTGTCGAGACTATTGTAACTTTTCATTGTTCTGGGGTTTCAATGGACTGGAACCAGGTTCGTTACAATATGTTTCACTGCACTTTGTTACAATGAGATTGTCTCCGTCTTATTGAGGTATTCAATTAGAATCTGATACAGGGCCAGCGGTCCCCAGCAAAATAGGACGACAACAAAAAATATATAAAATATTTAACGGGAAAGTTTATTGCCAGGCAACTCGGCGTTTTTGAAGTTAACCCTTTAGAAATCACAAAAGTGGGAAACGTATTGGCAACGTATGAGCAATGAGCAAAAGCAGAAAATGTATTTTCTGGCCGCAGATGGAGATTGACTCATCCTCCAGTTTCCTGTATTCTTTTACCTCTGAGGAACGCGCAGTAAATATATCTATAATGTTAAACAATGCTGGGAGGGGGGAGGAAGGGGGTTTAATCGTGGCATTTGCAGGTGGGAAGGGGGAGGCTGAGTTGCCTGATGAATGAATTATGAGATTGTTGCACCGACCCTTCTGCATGAACCATTAGCATTTGCAAAGGGCAAAGTTGGAACCAATAAAATGCGATGTGTGTGCCAGCAAAGATTCACCTCGTTTTTATAAGATCAGAAACCCAGGCTTCCATCGAAACAAAGAAGCAGTCTTTTTGTTACACAGAATGACATTGAACTTAGAAACACAGAAACAGGCCATTCAGCCCAACTCCTAAATACTGGCATTGATACTCCACACATGCTCCCTCCCAACCTCGCTTCATCTCACCTGATCAGCATTTTCTCTGTTCCTTTCTCTCTCGTGCATTTATCTACCTTCTCTTTCGGAGGAAATTCTCCCTTCAAACGGGGCCCGTGTTCAGCAGTTTATGCTTCACGGTGGGATTCGGCTTTTCAAACTTATGTTGGGAACACAAGCTTTTTTTTTCAATGAGTTGCCGAGAAATGTCAATACTCCAGAATTAAAGAGCCAAGATGTAGAGTACTTTCCAGCCCTTATTCCACTGTATCCTAACTGGCCACCTAATAACGAGAAATACAATAAGAGTCAAACACCACAAGAAATGAGGCTGTTTCCTGACTTGATTTCACCCCCCTCCCCCCCTCCCCTCCCCCGCTCGAAGAGAAACTTACGTTATGTAACATTTCAACATTTTCTTTCTTTATTCTTTAATGGGACATGGGCATCACTGGGCAAAGCCAGCATTTGTTGCTTATCCCTAATTGCCCTTTGAATGGGTTGCTAGGCCAATTCAGAGTCAACCACATTGCTGTGGGGTCTGGAGTCAAATGTAGGCCAGACCAGGTAAGGATGGTAGATTTCCTTCCCTAAAGGACATCAGTGAACCAGATGGGGTTTTTATGACAATCAATGATAGTTGTCATGGTCACCATTACTGAGACTAGCTTTTATTAATTGAATTTAAATTCCACCAGCTGCTGTGGTGGGATTTGAACCCATGTCCCCAGAGCATTAGCCTGGGCCTCTCAGTTACTAGTCCACTATTACCACTTTATTATTATTACCAATATTACCAATATGCTACCATTTACCCCTAGCCAACTGACATCACCCAAAATTGACATTCTTTCAATACAGTATATGAACTGCCTCACTACACTTGCTATTACAGATTATATTTACAAAGTACAATTACTTTTCACATCAAACATTCTCTGGTGCCTACAGCCTGTGAGGTTTTACATGGTTTCCAGTTGTTCAGTGCACAATGGCAGGAGGATTCTAGACAGTGACCTTTCCCCATTGCGCCTTTGCAGTGGCTGCCCCAAGCTTTAGTGCGTCCCTCAGCACATAGTCCTGGGCCTAGGAATGTGCCAGTCTGCAACACTCAGTCGGGGACAACTCTTTGCACTGGAAGACCAACAAGTTTCGGGCAGACCAAAGAGCGTCTTTCACTGAGTTGATGATCCTCCAGCTGCAGTTGATGTTTGTCTCGGTGTGTGTCCCTGGGAACAGCCCGTAGAGCACAGAGTCCTGTGTCACAGAACTGCTCGGGATGAACCTCGACAGAAACCACTGCATCTCTCTCCAGACCTTCTTTGCAAAGGCACATTCCGGAAGGAGGTAACCAATGGTCTCTTCCCCACCACAGCCACCTCGAGGGCAACATGTGGAGATGCTGATAATCCTTCAATTAGTTTCACTGTCCCTCAGGTCCCAGGAACTAATTCCCATCCAGTGACCACTGTTCCAAAGTGATTGGGTATCAGGTGAGAACAGGATCAGGTCTGCTGTGTTGCCTTGTCACAATTCAACTTCCTGCCGACACACACACCTAAACTTCCTCACGGACAAACCAGGAGGTGACCAGTCCTGAGCGAACTCAGCATCTTCAGTAAGGGAAGAGAGAAAGACATCAAAAAGGAAAACCGCCATCATTGCTACTAGTTGACTTTGGTAGCATCCACCCATGGCCCTTTGAGTCAATATGGTTTTTGACAATGGCCCCGAAATATATTGGTGGCAGATTGGTGAAACTCGATGATCTAATGCTGCTTTCACATCGTAAAATTTCTTCCCCTAAACTTCCACTTGTCAGCTAGGGGAGGCGGTGGCATAGTGGTATTGTCGTTGGACTGGGTAATCCAGGGACCCAGGGTAATGCTCTGGGGTCCTGGGTTTGAATCCCACCATGGTGGATGGTGGAATTTGAATTCAAAAAATATCTGGAGTTAAAAGTCTAATGATGACCACGAAACCATTGCCGATTGTTGTAAAATCCCATCTGGTTCACTAATGTCCTTTAGGGAAGGAAATCTGCTGGTCTTACATGTGACTCTAAACCCACACCATTGTGGTTGTCTCTTAAAAAACTGCCCTCTGAACAAGGGCAATTAGGGATGGGTAATAAATGCTGGCTTAGCCCACATCCCATGAGCAAATAAAAAAAAAACTGGGTACAGGTTCAATTCTCTTTTGGAAATTTTAACAGTTAGCTGCCAATAACTAATGGCTGGGCGCCATTTTCCAATGACTAATTTCTCGAAACATGAATTGAATAAACGGGTCCACAGGAAACTGAGCAGGACTTATCCTTTCGCACTCCGCCATCAGTTAAATTACCCACACAGCAGGTGGAAAGTTGAGTAAATCAATGTGTAATCCCCATATGTAATCACTGTATAGTGGATAGAAGATTTACCCACCAGACTCTGTCCTCCTAAATAAGTGTCCCAGGTCTGATTGAGATTGACTTCTCCCAGTTTAGGAGCTGCAGATCTTGAGGCTACAGAATACACCCTAATTCTCAAACACAGTAAATGCAACAGAGCCAGCAAGGTACACGTTATTGGTGTTTAATAATTTTGAATCAACAGTGGTAAATGTCATGAATTTTACTAGTAACAGGTTAATGGAGTGGAATCGTGGAGCTGATAGGCAAGAGCCTGATCTCAGGAGGTAGGTTACAACAGTAAGATTAAATATTACAAGATGAGCAGAAATTCATTTCTAAAATCTCAAATTAAATTAGATTGAAACACACCTTTGCTGATGAAATTGTAAAAATCACAAATTCAATTTTAATTCTACTTTGTGCCAGCCACTATTTATACTGAGATATACCATTACAAGTTGGAGAATCAGAACAACTACATGTGGTACATTTTAGCTGTGATCTGTTTTGTATTTCACTGAGTAAACATTGAAAGTTTTCAATAAGGGAAGAGATTTTTTGCTGTATTAAAACTACATATGAAATCGCAGTCTCAAAATTTAACATAGAGTGGTGCAGTTATGTTAAAATCATGGAATCGTACAGCACAGTAGAGGCCATTCAGCCCATCGAGCCTGTGACTGCTCCCTGAAATTAGTTCTACTCCCTGCTCTTCCGCTGTGGCTGAGCATATGTCTCATTTTTAAGTAGGAATCCAATTCCCTTCTGAAAGTGACTACTGAATCTGCCTGCTCCCTCTTCCAGTCTCGCAACTGATCCGACTAAATCAATAATTATAAGCTTTTGTTTAATAAGGCGTTCGTATGTACTCTGCTTTGATTTGACCTAATTGTTATTTATTTATTGTTCTAACAATGAAACAGCCAAAAAGTGAAATATGTTTTCAATGCATTGCTGCCTTTTCTATGGAAAAGAATAGCCAGATGTGAGTTGAGCATGATGCTGCAGTGTTAAAGGGCCATCAGTGACCCATGAGCCCATAGAGTAAGGCTCCATACCAGGGGAATAATCTTGCTGCTTTGCACTGGGTGGATGGTGGTGTAGTTTTTTTTTAACATTTGTTTATGGAATGTAGGCATCACTGGCCAGACCAGCATTGCCCTAGTTCAGAGGGCATTTAAGAGTCTGGAGTCACATGTTGGCTAGGCCAGGTCAAAACAGCAGATTCCCTTCCCTGGTTTTTACAGCAATGGTTTCACATTCACCATTAGACTTTTAATTCCAGATTTTTATTGAATTCAAATTCCACCATCTGCTGTGGTGGGATTCGAACCCGGGTCCCCAGAGCATTACCCTGGGTCTCTGGATTACTAGTCCAGCGACAATATCACTACACCATCACCTCCCCTGGTAATGTCACTGGACTAGTAACCCAGAGGCCCACACTAATACTCTGAGGGATGGGTTCGAATTCAATGGCAACTGGTGGAATTTGAATTTAACTAATAAATCTGGAATATAAAGCTAACCTCAGTAAAGATGTCCATGAAACCATCATTTGTTGTAAAAACTCTATTTGGTTCTGCCATCCTTATCTGGTCTGGTTTACGTGTGACTGCAGATCTACAGCAATGTGACTGACTCTTAACTGCCCTCAGAAATGGCTTTGGCAGGCAACTCAGTTCAAGGGCAATTATGGATGGGCAGCCAATAAAACCTATTGTGCACTTATATATGTAAATATTGTGTTGACATTATAATGTGATATTGATGTAAACTGTATACTTTGCAAATTTGGCATGAACATGAAACAGTGACAGACAGAAACATACCCTCTGCTTCATCCAACCACTCTCACAATTGCAATGCCTTGTGTATCACAATATATAAACTCTACACCCCACCAATACAATGTGATCTGTGAGAGGCAAAAAGCAGATACAAATTTTTGGGTGGGGAATTTGGAAATTCCTCTCCCAATATT
The DNA here is from genome assembly GCF_964194155.1 of Cetorhinus maximus. Classification (NCBI taxonomy): domain Eukaryota; kingdom Metazoa; phylum Chordata; class Chondrichthyes; order Lamniformes; family Cetorhinidae; genus Cetorhinus; species Cetorhinus maximus. The sequence goes on from NC_135893.1 coordinate 5,126,159, forward strand.
TTCCATGGTACTAAAACTTGTTAAAGGCACGGCAATAGGATATGTTGGGATGACTGAATGATGCTTTCGCTTTTCCAAAATCTCTTCCTGGTAGAATTTGACTTTGGTTGTTATACAAAGTTATGCAGCCAGGTGCTGTCACTTTGTGCAAATAATGTTGAGCAAGTGGAAGGAGAGAGGCTGAACCACAGAGGGTGTGACTTGTGCTGCACAGACACCTGAAAGTGATAACTGGACAGCAAAGGACAGTGAACTTGTAGTCAGGTGGACCTATTACACAGATGGTACCAGGAAGCTCCCATTAATTTGCCCTGGGATAGACTTTATGATACAAGACCATCATTCATTTTTTTAGGAATTACGTTTCATTCTTTTGCACTAAGTCTCCATACAATCCCAACTGTATGTCAGAAATCAATGAAGCCGTGAGACCCAGTCACTTTCTTGCACTTACACTTATTGTTTGTCAAAGACCATCACTATATTCCATACTAAATTAAAACCAGAAAATGCTGCAAATACTCAGCAGGTCATATAGCATCTGTGGAGGAGGAAACACGGTTAACTGTGTGATTTCTGTCTCCACAGATGTTGCCTGATCTGCTGAGTATTTCCAGCATTTCCTGTTTTTATTTTGGATTTCCAGCATCTGCAATATTTTGCTTTTGTACTGTGTTCCATGCATTGGATTTCCAATAACTAGCTATTAATCATCACATTGTCATCACTTTGTACACCATCGCAATTATTAACACGCTGTTAAAACATTTAAGTAACAAACCCACAGTTAATAAAATATAACCAACCGTGTTGGTGGCATACTTAACAGAGCTACCTAAATTATCTTATGGAATAATTTGTAATAAATTCTAAGTGTGCAGTGAGTACACTTTTTGTTTACATAGCCAGAACCTTCAAGGGTTGGACCATGAAAAGATCACCACAGCAGTTAAGCAGCTCATAACGAGCAAAATGCAGCATTTTTCAATAATCCCTTGCACTTGTTTTCCGATGCGACCAAGACTCCGAGCGATGGCACTAGCGCTAAACAGACTGTTGGTGTTTTCTGCTGTTTTTGTAAACCTCTTTACTCAAAGCTACTTTTCTCATTCAAATTCACACCCAGAGGGAGATGGGTCCCCAAGTGACTGGAGAAAGGGGAAGTTTGGAAAAGATAAACAACACCTACTCTCTTCGCACATGATTTTTCAACTCTTTGTATCAAAATGATGCTCTTTTCTCAATGTTTATTTCTAATATTAGACACAGGGAGGTCCTGCTACTTTAAAATCTCCACTTTTGGCATTGTGGAAAGTTGCTTCTTTAAGACTCGTGAGCACAGGGTCCTGTGGACTGTGGTAGGATCAATCGCTGGGGGTCGGGGCAGGAGGGGAGGTTACCATCAATCAAATGCATTAACATTCCAGCCATCCCAATTCAGTTTCATACAGAACAACTTTCCCTTTTATAAAAGACAGTTTAAAAAATTCCATTGCAACCGTTACATTATTCCAGACTCCGTTAGTGCTTTCTCTCTGCTGCCTCAGAATTGTCACTGCAAAGATTTAGTTTACTGTTTTTCTACATTAATTTGATGAAGATCTTAACTAATGTATTCATAACTACCAGTAAGATGAATTTACTCCAATCGTAATTTATCATCTTTGTAATACACAGATTACACAGGAATACATGATTTATTTGGATCTAGCAAGTGAACATGCTGTTAACCCTTCATCTTCCGAAACCCTTTTGCTGAACTTATATTTGAGAGGTGTTTTGTATTATTTTTGAAGAGTGTATTGTATCATTTTTAAATTCTATTGATCCATCTTTACATCGTGGATGTGGACAAACAATGATATGCAAAACATGTCAAACTTTTTAATATTTATATTAGCTTATTTATCAAAATTATTTCCCCATTCGGATTTCACATTAAACAGGCAGCAAAAGAACAAAAGACTTGGGAAAATCAAGAGTGTGTGACTAACAAAGGGTTATGTGAGAGCAAGATCATCTGACAAGTGCATTAATACCCAGGCTTTCTACAGGAAGGGGGACATCTAGCTATATTGAAAGGGCACTCATACTGACAAGGTTATCTACATAGAGGGTAGCTGTGCTGTGAGGTGCTGAAATCTATTATGAGCAAATATCTATACTGTGGGGGTTTCTATACTGTGTAGGGGTTCAATAATGTGTAGGGTTTCTATGCATTGTTGTTTCTATGTTGTGCGGGTATCTATACTGTGGAGGTTTCTATACTGTGCAGGTATCATAGGGTGAGGTGTCTATATAGTGGGGGTATCAATACTTTTTATTCTTTCATGGGATGTGGGTATTGCTGGCTAGGCCAGTGTTTATTGCCCTTGAGAAGGTGGTGCTGAGCCACCTTCTTGAGCCGCTGCAGTCCATGTGGTGTAGGTACATCCACAGTGCTGTTAGGGAGGGAGTTCCAGGATTTTGACCCAGCAACAGTGAAGTAACAGCGATATATTTCCAAGTCAGGATGGTGTGTGGCTTGGAGAGGAACTTGCAGATGGTGATGTTCTCATGTGTCTGCTGCCCTTGTCCTTCTAGATGGTAGTGGTCGCAGGTTTGGAAGATGTTGTTGAAGGAGCCTTGGTGAGTTGCTACAGTGCATCTTGTAGATGGTACACACTGCTGCTACTGTCCGTCGGTGGTGGAGGGAGTGAATGTTTGTGGATGGGATGCCAATCAAGCAGACTGCTTTGTCCTGGATGGTGTCAAGCTTCACTCATTCAGGCAAGTGGGGATTATTCCATCACACTCCTGACTTGTGCCTTGTAGATGGTGAACAGGCTTTGGGGAGTCAGGAAGTGAATTACTCTCCACAGATTTCCCAGCCTATGACCTGCCACAGTATTTATATGGCTGGTCCAGTTCAGTTTCTGGTGGGGTGGGGTGTCGAAACTGTGGGGTATCTACACTGTGGAGCTTTCTATACTGTAAGGGTATTTAGGGTGCATCTATACTGTGGGAACATCTTTAACTAGCGTGTTTTAATAATGTGCAGTATCTGTACTGTGGGGGTCTCTATCTTACCTCCTTCTTAGGCAGCCCCTCGGGATTGAGGATGACTTGCTTCCACTCCGGTTCTGAGATGGCCGATAAGTCCAATGTGTGATCTGCAGACTCTGCCCCATGTGGGGCAAGTGATGTTTGAAGGGTCATTTGGAGGTTTGAGCTCTCCCTCCAACACTTCAGCTTTGCCTCTGTGCCTTCCCTATCTAGCCTCTTGATGTATTTGGTGCCTTCCCAAATGAAGCTTCCCCATTTTGGTTGGTCACAAGCCAGGGACTCCCATGAGTCAATGGGGATGTTTGATCTCTTCAGGGACACTTTGAGGACATCCCTAAAGCGTTTCCTCCTGGGAGACTCCTACTGTGACCGAGCTCCGAGTAGAGCAGTTGCTTTGGGAGTCTGGTGTCAGGTGTATGAACAGGTTTTAATACTATGGTGAAATCTATACTGTGGGGTGGCTATACTGTGAGTTTCAATACAGTGTGGGTTTCTATACTGTGGGAGCATCTATACTGTGATGGTTGCCAAACAATGGGGTTGTCTTTGCTGTTCGGTTTCTATACCGTTCGGTTTCCTTCCATGGGGGTTTCTATACTGTGGGAGTATCTATACTGTGAGGTTTCTATACTATAGGTGTATCTATATTGTAGGGTTTCTATACTGTGGGATTATTTATATTGTGGGGGATTCTATACTGTGGGAGTATCTATACTGTGAGGTTTCTATATGATAGGTGTATATATATTGTAGGGTTTCTATACTGTGGGATTATTTATATTGTGTGGGATTCTATACTGTGGGCGTATCTATACTGTGAGGTTTCTATACTATAGGTGTATCTATATTGTAGGGTTTCTATACTGTGGGTGTATCTACACAGGGGTTGCTCTACTGTGGAGTTATTTATATTGTGTGGGATTCTATACTGCTGGTGTATCTATACTGTGGATTTTATTTACCATTGCGTTTCTATATCTTGAGGCTTTCTGTACTCTGGAAGTTTCTATACTGTAGCAGTATCTATGCTGTATGGGGTTTTTAAACTATGTGGGAGCTTCTATATCAGAGTTTCCCTACTATGAGGCTTTCTATACTGTGGGGTATCTGTATAATGAGGGTCTACACTGTGGTTTTTCCATACTCATGGGATTTCTATACCGTGGGAGTATATGTACTGTGGGACTTTGTGTACTACGAGGGTTTCCATATTTTTGGGTATCTATACTGTGGGAGGATCTATACTCTATGGAGTTTCTTTATCTGGGTTGCTATACCGCGGGCGCTATACTGTTGGGTATGGGGGCGGGGGTCCATAATGTGAGTGATTCTATATTAGTAAGGAAAATCATTATTATTTTCTTATCATTTGGCTGTTTCGGTTTCTTCGATTTTTTTTCAGTTAAACAATATTCAGACACAGAATTTGGAAAGAGGTTTTTTTTTAAAAAAAAATTCTGGCACAGTTTCTGAAATAATCCTGGGACATTGGAAAACTTGGATTTTCCCGTGTCCCCCTCCCCGCTACCGCTCCTGCAACATGGAGTGACCCCGGGGGTGGGGTCTGAATGGACCGGGCTCCACCCGGACGAGGAGGAGGAGGTGAGGATGTGGGGTGGGTGTGGGGAGAAAGTTCGATGCTCCGCTCCAGTAGCGGACTGAAGGGCAGCAAAGACCTTCATGAAAATGTAACAGGGACTCGGCACCTGCTCAGTGGAGAAGTCGGTGCGTTTGGCGTCGTTCTAGCGGTCAAGTGTTAACCCCACAATCTCCAGCCCTCAGTACAATAACTGCATTGTTACATCGCTCAACATGCAGACTCTTGTCAAACTCCCTCAAAGTGCCGCAGCTCAACTTGGCAACTCCCAAAACAAAATATATATATACAAATCTCAGGGGAAGATGTGCTTCTGGACGCCACGCGTGGGACACATTTACAGGGAACATGTTCAACCATGTCACTGGACACAGCAAATTCCCCCCCACCCCCGGCCCAGTCTCATCCCAGGGGTTTTATTGAATAACTTTGTATTTGAAATATCTGGGCAGCCTCTTGTCCAGTGCACATTTTATCCAATGTTGTTTCAGTGTTGATATTGTAAGAAAAGCAGGGTTTCTCTCTCCCTCTCTCAGTGAGCCAGGTCACTGTGGTGTAAGTATATGTGGTGTAGCAATGCAGACTCAGGCCAGAGCTGCATCAATCTCTCTCGCTCCTGTCCAGTGTGAGAAGCTGTGGGATGCTCAGACCTGAGCCATGCTTCAGCGCTGCAGTGTTTGTTTGTTTGTTGTTTTTTTTTGCATTGACTTTCCCTGAGGAGCCATTCCCACCCCACCCCAGCTCCCTAACCACTTCACAGGCCGCTCGGGACATTGTTTCTGGACCGTGGTCAGTGGCCCCGATAGAGAGAAAGGCGGCGCAGGTTAAATGGCAGCAGCGGCGCCTGGACCTTGGGACTGTGGAAAGTGAAATGTCTCTTTGCAGCTTCTTGAACCCTGGTTACCAGGATTTTCACAGCCTTTTGGGGCCCTGGGCTGTTCATAAAAGGTGACTCTGGTTGGGTCACAGTGCCGGGACCCCTCTTAAATTACTCTCCTCCCCCGCCCCTCCTCCTCCCACTCCTCATCCCTCCCCCCCTCCCACTCCCCATCCCTCCCCCTCCTCCCCATCCCTCCCCCTTCTCCCACTCCCCATCCCTCCCCCTCCCTCCCCCTCCTCCCACTCCCCATCCCTCCCCCTCCTCCCCATCCCTCCCCCTTCTCCCACTCCCCATCCCTCCCCCTCCCTCCCCCTCCTCCCACTCCCCATCCCTCCCCCTCCTCCCCATCCCTCCCCCTTCTCCCACTCCCCATCCCTCCCCCTCCCTCCCCTCCTCCCCCTCCCCATCCCTCCCCCTCCTCCCACTCCCCATCCTCATCCCTCCTCCCACTCCCCATCCCTCCCCCTCCTCCCACTCCCCATCCCTCCCCCTCCTCCCCCTCCCCATCCCTCCCCCTCCCCTCAAATTAAAACAGAAAATGCTGGAAAAACTCAGCAGGTCTGACAGCATCTGTGGAGAGAGAAACAAGAGTTAACATTTCGAGTCTGTCTGACTCTTCCTCTCAATCTTGGTCCCCCTCCAAAAAATCCCCCACAAGAGTGTAAATAGTCCAGCCTTGTAGGCTTCCTGTGGATTCCTGCTGGTACCTCCTAACCTCTGCTGGGCTCCTGATGGATCTATCCCAGTAACTGTGTCTTATCACGAAAGGTGGTCAACCTACCCCGAGCCGAGGGGCAGCCTGGCCCTGCTCCTGACAGAGGCTCCAGCCTGTGTTACCCGGACACTGACACTCAATGTCTGCCACAGTTTCCAGAATCCTGCGGGGATGAAGGACCCTCGGGGCCCGGCTCCTGGGGGGGAACCGTGTGCTTCCCGCTGTCCGGACAGTAGCCCTGGGCATTGGGGTGGGGGTGGGTGGGTGGGGGGCAGCCGACCTCTGGTGTCCTGCCTGAAAGGCGAACAGAAGGGACAGAGGCCGGAGTTTTCCAGCCCTCACGCCGGGCGAGATTTTAATGGCTCTGCGACCCCCGGGGGGAGAATCCCGGCCAGAGATGTGAAGAAAGGCGCCAGTGTTTGTGACACATTTACCAGGGGTCCCTGCACAGAATCATTGGGGAACATTTAACATCCCTGAGAACAGTGACTTTCCAATGTTCGTAAGATTATTCTTCAACTTAATCAAATTCTGCAGCTTCTGGAGGATCCTCAGGAGGAGCTCCTAACGTTAGACACCAAGGTTGTCTTTTTGACTTCTCCCTGTCCCACTCCATCAGGGGCAGGATTGGAGTGGGACTGACCAGGAACTTTTGTACTAAACAGACCCCCTCATCATCACAACATCTTCACCTGGTGGGTCAGAGGGCCACAAGTCAATGACTCTTATTACACGTTCATGTCATTCCACACTCAATAAGACCATTTTCATGTTAAGATCAACTTTTTCTGGACAACCTTGTGTCACCGTTAACTTTCCTGCTCTCTTTCTCTCTCTCTCTGTAAAGCTGACACATCCTCTCCCTGTTTCCCCCCCCACCAAGCCCCCAACTCTCTCCCGGTCAGTCACAGGTCAGGATTGTCCATTCAGAATCAGTGATGCTCTCACACCCACATTCCAATGGGTGTGAAACATCCCACGAGGGGAAACCAGTGGAATTGCAAGTGAAGCACCAATTCACACCGACTCCAACCTGCTTTCAATGTGTAGCCCATCCTCATACAGGCAGGTTCAGGAAACAGAGCAATGTAACTCTTAAGACGATGTCTACCTTGAGTCATTAGGGGAAACGCGTGCTCTCGGAGAGAGAGAGAAGAAATACGCTTGAAAAAAAAACTTAACTCCAGTTGAGTAAATTCTGTTGACAATGTCTCGCATGAATTTCTAAATCAGACAAAATGGCATTGCCATATATGGAAGTGCCCAAGGTTTGGCACCTGTTTTTTTTTAAAGCAGTGTCTTTGTAGCTACGGATTTATTAAACAAAACATTGGAAAGTCAAGAAAGAAACAGACTTTTATTGAAGACTAAATAGAACAGTAAACATCAGCAACAAAAGCATTAATGTAATTGATTGTTGAGCAACAGGCTGAAAGCTGTGTTATCAGGTTACCGTAGCAACAGAAATTTATTGTCAGGCTGCTTAGAATGAATTGAAGCAAACATTCTTTATTTCACCGGAGTACTATTATATATTTGCAGCGGCGAAAACGGGGGGGGTGGGTGAGTGGTGGTGGTGGTGGTGGGGGAGATGTAGAGAAGTGTCAATTGCTGCTTGCTCCACATTGCTCATTGCTGGCTTAGATTATTCTCAATAATGAACCATTTTGCACCCCCCCTCCCCAAAAAAAAAACCCCAAGGTGTGTTGTCTTTAATAGGAGATATCTCTCTGGCTGCAGAGAGTTTTCTCCAAGTAGTAGCTAAACAAATAACTTGCCTTTTTTTTCTGCTAGGAGCAGGAGAGATCAAAGCATGGAAAAATCGTTCGCCTTTTAGAAGAGAATTTTGACCATGCAGGTGTCCTTTTTATCCCCCCCCCCCCTCTCTTGTTCAAAGACAGATATACAGGGAGAGGGAGAGAAATCCGTATAGATCTAATCTAGTTGCAGCCTGCTATTTTGAACAGTTGTATCGAAAGTCTCTCTCTCCCACCCCCAGCTGCCTGACCTACATGGCTGTCACATGTCACAGACTAACTTGACTCGCCGTTTCATGGAAAATCTGAAGGAAAGGGTTTTAGGTTTTATCCCTCACCGTCCTTCGGAAGGGGTGACGTAAAATGAGATGTTATTGTCAAATGTTGTTTAAATTAGGCTCCTGACAACCCAGGTTTTATTGGATTTGCACTGGTTCAGAGGCATGTGTATCATTTACAAATTTACATTTATTCCGTGGATAGGGAGCTGCCTGGCAGATTGCTGGGTAAGAGGATCAGGCGCTGAGGTGACTTTGTCTTCCCCTTTTACACTATTAACAGCTGCCTGTAAATTTTACGCTGTCCTTGCTTTTCAGCCAATTATACCAAAGAGGTTTAGAAAGCTTATTTTCTCTCTCTCTCTCTCTCTCTCCGTGGGCCCCATTACTTTTATTTCCTTTTACTTTTGAGTGACGCTTAACCCTTTCTGCACTCTGGCGCCAGGTTTATTTTTTGTTGTTTATTTTTATACCCCCCCCTCCCCACCCCCCCAACAATGATAGATCAGAATCATCCTCTTTCTATTGAGACACTCCATTTCTATTCTGAAGGGGCTCAGTTCTGTCCGCAATACTGCAAGCAAGCCCCAGCAATGACATTTTTTTTGTTTGTTAGTCTGTCGCATTGTTTCACCAACAATGTGGCTGTCTATCCTTAACAACTGTTTTGGGTTCTGGACACTTTGTGTTCATTGTATTCTGGGTTGTTCAGAGCCATTGCTTTCTCAGAATATCACTTTATGGGGAAGAAATGACAGAAAAGACCTTTTGTTTCTCAAAGATTAACCACTTAGTTTCTGGTGTCCTATTGATTCCCTGTTGTCATTGGCCTGGATGGATTGATTCTGTGGTGCCTGTGAGAGCAGTTGATAACCTGCTTGGCACCATCTTTCAACTCGCAGCATTCTGTTCCCTGGTATTTCAACATAAAGCTGTAACGAGCATAAAACACCAGGGCCCTTGTCCAACCTTTAGCAATTCACCTGCTCTTGTCCACCGATCATTTGCACTTGGTTAACCCGTTAAAGGCCCACAGCTTTCTCTGCTGACACACCTTATCGATATGCACATTTCCATCCACGTTCAACCTCCGTCACATAAAGAAGAGATTTGCGAAGCAGTTTTTTTTTGTTGGACATTTCTTAATGGCGAAAATCTTTAAAAACGGGGTTCGCTCAACGCAAAACTCAGGCGACAATTATCATTCGAAATGTCAGTGGAAGCCATGCCTGGAAACTCTACATTTTGAAAGAGAGAGAGAGAGAGAGAGAGCGAGGTCCACTTCTACATTTGGAGTCAAAATAAATGTTATGTTTATCGGGTGGGGTGAAATGGGGTTGGAGAAGGTTTTCATGGAACATTAACACTGGCGTGGGCCAGTTGGGTTAAATGGCCTGTATCTGTGCTGTACTGTTTGATGTAATATTGTGTAAAACTAGCTGGTGTGGTGGGCTCCTGTCATTGCTGTCAAATCAGCGGAGTGCAAGTTTAACAAATTTAGCTGGGTCTCCACAGTTTTCTGATCCCCAGTCGTGTCAGTCCTGGCTAGTAACCAAGCTTCTGGCCAAGGGAAGGATGACTCTGGTGATGGGGCTGTCCCACAGTTCACGCAGGTGACCTTCTAATTCTACTCTCGAATATTTGAGCCTGGAAATGCACGGAATATCATTTGCACAATATCATGTTCAGCACAGAAAACAATAAGCTTCCTCTGAAAGTTGCAGAGGGCACTCTTAGTTCAGGCTTTATTGCAGTAATCTGTTGGCTGATGGGTCCCACTACATCAGCCTAAGCACACAGCCATCACAGGTTAGTGAATTTATGAAAGTGACCTGAAATTAGCAGGTCAGTCATTGCAGAGAGGAATACTGCGGTCTCCAAATGGGTGCTTTCAATATCCAGTTTGTGTCACGAGATGTAACTGAACAGACTCGCCACACATTTAAAGGGATATGTTTACAGGGTCAACGGTCAGAATAAGAGACTTGCATTTATATAGCACCATTTACAACCACCAGTTGTCCACTTGGCATTACAGCCAATGAAGTATTTTTGAAATGTAATTACTGATGTAATGTTAGAAATTAGGCAACCAATTTGTGCACAAATTGTGCACAAATAGTCCCCACAAACAGCGATATGATAATAACCAGATAATCTGTTTTTGTGATGTTGATTGGGGGATAAATATTGGCCAAGACACCAGGGACATGTACCCTGCTCTCATAGCGCCATGGGATTTTTTTACTTCCATCTGAGAGGGCAGAGGGGTCCTCAGTTTAACATCTCACCTTTGACAGTGCAGCACTCCCTCAGTACTGCACTGGAGTGTCAGCCTTGAATGTTCTGCTCAAGCCCTGGAGTGGGTTTGAACCCACAACCTTCTGCCTCAGAGGTGAAACTGAGCCACACCCACACCGATGACCAACCTGTGGTAGGAGCCTGCCTGATTTTCATCCCAATCGTTTTGATGGGGCAGGATTCGGACAGATTCTACGCCAGGAGGTCACTCCACTCCTGCCAGATTCACACCCAATTAAGGCAAGGAATTTTCCCAACGTGTCAATAAAAACGTGTAGAATAGAACAGAAAAACCTTACAATCTGCCCTTGGTCACTGAGTGATTCTGCACCAAAGCTTTAAGCAGAAAATATACAAAATAACTAAATCTGCCAGCAGCTGGGTGAGCGCCATAGCCCCTGTGGAAACCGTCAGTGAGAGCCCTGCCAATTGCCTGTCGGAAGGGGTAATACCATATGAATGAGGCAGTTTATATAGAATGACATCCAATCTACAGGACAGAAACAGCCCATTTGGCCCAACTGGTCCATGTCTGTGTTTATGCTCTTCCTCTAACCCCTCTTCATCAACTCTATCAGCATATCCTTCTATTCCTTTCTCCCACATGGGTTTATCCAGCTTCCCCTTAAATATATCAGTGCTGTTTGTCTCAGCCGCTCCCTGTGGCAGCGTGTTCCACATTCTATCTGGGTAAAGAAGTTTCTCCTGAATCCCTTAATGGATTTATTAGTGACCATCTTCTATTTATGCCCCCTAGTTATGGTGTCCCCTCCCATCAAGTGGAAACATCTTCTCTACGCCCAAACCCCACATCATTTAAAAAATCTCAGTTTGGTCACCCCTCAACCTTCTCTTTTCCAGAAGAACGAGACCCCACTTGTTCAGCCTTTCCTGATAAGCAGTTCCTCTCAGTTCCAGCTCTTACTTGGAGGGATGGCAAAGTTATTAAAATTGTCACATTAGAAGCATTAAAGCAGGGGGCCTTGTCAAGTGGCCATCTGCATCTGAAATTAAGCCTGCATGACCCCTTTTCGTTATTGTAGAGCCACCAGGGTCAGTGAAGGTAGGGACATTAGTTGCTGTTTTCTATGTAGAAGCCTGAGGTGTCATTTCTAATAGAGTCATGACCTGCAGTTCCAGCAGTTAAGAACCCCCTTCTGACCAGAAGATCATGGCTTGACTTCCAGTGGTGTTCATCATGAGAGTTAATCCTCCAGCAACAGAGGCTAGGATATTCGGTAGAAGATATGGGCAGATGTAAGCTCCTTCATCTTGTTGGCGGGAGGGTGGAGGGAGGCTCATTATCACATTGTTTGAGCTGCCTCGCCTTAAGCCCCATCCCTGATGGATGATCAGGGTAGCATGGACAGCAGTTGTGAAGTCAGACGCCTTTACTGTTCTGTGGGGAGAAGGACATCATGTGGTGGGGAGTGACCTATAGAGCAAGAGGGAAAGAGAAAACTGAGATAACTTCGAAGCAGCACCTGCTGAGACTCAAGCTTCACATAAAAACCTGAATAGGTGCTAAATGAGAGTTTTAAGATGATTCTATAGGTAAAGGTCAGTTTTTACTGGTCACACTAAATTATACAGAAAATATGAAGGCCATGTTTATAATTTAACTTCTACAGGCTACTTGTCAATTCGTTAAAGGGATGTTAATCAGATGGCTTTAACTTAGAATAAATTAACCAGTGACTGTTCAAACCATCGTCACAAAACAAACAGTTAAAGAAGATAACAATCCATTGATATTTTATATTTGGGTATTAGCTCAATGCAGTTCAATGAGTTGTTTTTGCACTGTATTAAAACAAAGTTAGTACTTCGAACCTCTACTAATCAAATCGTTAGCTTCTGCTCAAACTCCCTTCCTGATGTCTACTGCACCTGAAATCCATCTGGTGGTGTAATCACACAGGGACCTTATTTCTCAACCTCCAGCCCTGATGGACAACCAAAAGTGTTTATCCTCCCTCTACTGGGTTCCACTCTGGCATAGAGGTGGGGACCTCATTGAGCACAGTTGCCTCAGAGAGGGGGGGCAGAGAGAAAGGGGGGGCAGGGGTGCTTCTCAGCAGAGCATGCAGTGTCCTACCTGCCTGCCTACAGGAGGGCATAGCAAGAAGTCAGCAGAGGTGGAAGGTAGAAAAGAGACAGTTGCTTACAGCACCTTTATTTGAAGTTATTTTCAAATTTTGAGCCAGGGCAGAACTTCATGAGTGAGGACATCATCAGTGACTACACTCAGCAGCTGGGAAAAAGGAGTCATTCTGTACAGAAAACAGCACAATGATGTAGATTGAGGCTGTCAGCAGAAGCTTTGGCACCTGGTACAGAGCAGAGTTGGAGCATGAAATATTAAACGTTGCATTTTATCAACAAGAAACAAACAATAAAGGCTCCACCTGCTCGGTATCTGTGTTTGAAATACTTTCTAACCTTGCAGATTATCAGTACACCATAGTAGCATGACTCTGGGCCGATGGGGTATCTTTTCATTGGGAAACCTGAATGCCAGGAGAAAACGTCTAGGAGGAACAGCACCAAGCTTGGAAAGATTAGGGCAAAGGATGATGCAAATCAGGATTAGTTGATGCCAAGTTGCTTTGTAAAAAGCTAAGCACTTATAAAAGACAGAGGCTGGGGTAAGGAGACCAAGATTACTAGTGATTTTGATACAGCAAATCAGGAGAAAGCCATTTCCACTGTTTGCTGAGCCATTGATAAATGGGATGAATTTAAGATTACCAAAAGACCAAAGGGAAAAGTTATGAGAATATCTTTATGGAGAGTTGTTACAACGCAATAGCGCTGGACTCTCCCCTGCTATCCCAGCCCATGTTGGATTGGATACAGGCTCCTCCCTGTATCAGCCTTGATTTTACCTCCCTCGACCCTGTCGGGAACTCTGCCCGCTGCCCATCTGTATTGTTTTTATTCATTTACGAGATGCCAGTGTCATTGGCAAGGCCACCCCATCCCTAATTGTCCTTGAGAAGGTGGTGTTGAGTCTTGGTGGTTTGTTAGGCCATTTCAGAGGGAAGTTAAGAGTCAACCACATTGCTGTGAGTCTGGAGTCACATGTAGGTCAGACCGGGTAAGGATGGCAGATTTCCTTTCCCATTGGGCATTAATGAACAAATGGGTTTTTCTGACAATTGATGGTAGTTTCATGGCCACCATTACTGAGACTTTCTTTCAATTCTAAATTTATTAATTAGATTAATTTAAATACTCCAGTTACTGTGGTGGGACTTGAACGCATGCCTCTAAATCATTAGGGCCTTGAATTGCTAGTCCACTGACATAACCACTATGCTTCCATACTCACTTATTAATGTCAGTAGAGGCCTGGCCTCATGTTGCAACACATCTTCCTCCTGTATTTCCTCCCCTCCTCCACTTTTACCATCACTCCTGGGATTGCCAATTAGAAGCGGTAGAAGTTTGGAACTCTCTTCCTTTGTATTAACCAAAGATTTAAGGGAGGTGAGGCAAGGGCTGGTATATGGAGTTATGTCACAGGCCTCATTGAATGGCCAATCAGGCTCGAGGGGCTAAATGTCCTCCTCCGAAAGTGGTAATAGACTCAGGTTATTGGCTGTAATGTCTGCAGTTGGAGGGAAAAGAACCATGTAGGCGCCTCCACTCCCCAACTTTTGGCCCCCAAACTTTCCTTTGTTGACCTCTTGGCCCAGGCTTACAACCACCGCAGTTTCCTCTCATTGGAGCCTTTCTGCCTCTTTATCATCCCTGGCTGCCTCTCCTGGTGCTGGTTAAAACACTGGAAAAGAGATAGGCCATTCAGCCCCTCAAACCTGTTCAATTCGATTGTGGTGTGTGCAGTATTCCCCCTACAGCACCATTATAACCCCATCTCTCCCCCAGCCTCCAGCCCTGACTGGTTTCCTCTTGGTGGTGGGAATCCCACTGGGAGCCAGCTCTCCATGGCAATGACCCTCTACCCAGGAATATGGGTCAGGACTATGGTGGGATTATTGGGGGCGAGCAGAGGTCCCATTCCACATCTGACCCGCTGCAGGTAGAAAAAATCTATACAGAGCATCATACCAGAAGCATTCATGGAAGTTGAATCCATAGTCGATTTTTAAAGGGAAATTGCAAAATATTCAATGGATATACAGAAAAGGCAGAGGCATGGCACTGAGTGAGTAACTCTCTCAGGGAACCAGAGAAAACTGAATGGGTGAATGACTTCCATCTGCACTGTACAATTCGATGGCTCTCTGAAGTTGAGGCCTTCAAAAGATTGAGTTAGAATCAGACACTGGGTTGATGTAGGCTGGAGGAGGAAGACTGGGTAGGTTGGTAGTTTTGCATCAAAAGAGGAACCAGAGAGGAAAGTTGAGACCAGTAAGGATTATAATAGCATTTACAAAATAGAAAACAAAAGGAAAGGTCATGGCAGAGAAGTTGGAGGCTTCAAGAATATAATTTTGAGTCATTGAAACAGCTGCTTAATCACTTTTATATCTTGTCTCATGGGCTGCTTGATGCTTAACAAACATATCATAGCTACAACATACATAAAGATGGCTGACGTTCGCCAAGGAATGATGCAATGCACTTTTAATTTTGTTCCTTTTTGCTGCATTCTGCAAAAATTCCTGTCGCAGGATTTCAGAGCGGATCATTATTTACATCGTTAATGTTAAATCTTAATACAGGAACTGTCCTCTCAGGGAACAAATAGACCTGCAAAAAAATTAAATAAAAAGCCATAGGAATTGCCTGACGAGCTCCATTAAAGTGTTGATGTTTCTAAGCACTGTTGTGGCATGAACAGTCCATCCACATCAGGAATTTAATCTTTCACAACTTCACATGCACAACATGTCAGTTGTGAACAAAATTAAAATTGCAACACGTTACTCCCAGGCGAGCGTCCTCCATCACTAAAATAATGACTTCTGTAAACGAGAGTATGACAGGTCACTATTAACTATTATATTTATATAACAAAATGGGGTAAAGTGCTGCCACACTCGCTTAAAAGTTATGGGACGATCAGTAATGCACAGAAGATCCATCCTAAAAAGGGTTAAGAGAAGTTTGTCCTCCTTAATAAAGGGAAATGGCGTTGTCTAAAAGAATTAGCAGCATCCATATCTTGAACCATACGACACAATAACGATTAGCTCTAATTACCAGCAGCTTGTGGACAGCTAAAGCTGATTAAGACACTGTTTAACAATATTCGCAGATGTATACTTAACCATACTAACCCTTCCACCCCCACCACCCCACTCCCTCCTTCACACAACCACCCCCCTTTAAATGGCAGGGCATTTGTCCCTCACCAATTAAGAGTAATATTTATCCAATTTAACATCGCAGGCGCAAAATGTAAGGAAGTTTCTTTGGTGGGGTTTTAAACAAATGAAGTAATGTGTAGAGACTGTGAGGGAACAATAGCAGCAGGTGGTTTTTTTCAGACATCCTTCATTGTGATTGGAGGGTGCTGTGCTGTTGTTTTATCTGACTATTCCAGGGCAGGGGTGGGTGGGAACAGTTTTCACTGTTTGACCTGTAGGATATTGTCGTGGTAACAGTGTCTAGGTGCTAAAATAACATGCTTACAACCTTTAGAATCATTTTCTCTTCCCTTCCTCATTTGTTTGTCTTTGTTGCTATAGAGCAAAGCTCCAACAGGGCTGAAAAGCTTGTAAATAAAACACCTGTACTGATTTTTTTAAAAAAAATTTAGTTGGCATTAAATACGCCCCCTCACAATTATTTTGTGCCTGCGACCTTGCAGTTTGCACATTACATTTGTTGGCAATTGGGCATCTGATTTTTTTTTTTAAATTTAGCTGAAGTTTCTATTATTCTTTACAGATTGTACTTAATTTCATTTTATTTCATTTAATGAAAGGATAACTTTCTGCATTATTACATTACGAAAACCCATAATAATGTTATTTATAGAGAAATGCTCCAAAATAGGCTGCCCGGCAATGTGTAATTCAATTAAGTCAGCAGCAGATTTTAGAACAATTTTCCATTACATATTTTGTTTGCACATAATAAACCCAAGAAATCTTTTTGGAGCAAGATTCCATGTCAGATTAGGCCAGACTTCAAGTGAAAATGGAGGTGCCTTTTAACCCCTGAAATCTGCACATTTCTTCTTTGAAGGAGGCCTGTTTTCCTTCCACACATTTGTACAAAAGTAGAATGCCATGGATGCTGGAAATTCACATGTTTGTAGCTTGATTTATAGATTGGTTCTGTATTATTTAATACCTCCTTGTCCCCACTGCTTTCTCTCTCTCTCTCTCTCTCCCTGATTTCCCACTTGTTTAGGCATGGGCAAAAAAGGAAACAAGAATCCACGGGCATAGATTTTGACATTATAAGATAGTTAAAAGAGGGTGACGGTGAATCCACAGCTAATTTTACATTGCTCCCAATTTTTACCTCCATTGAAGTGAGTGGGAATACCAAATCAGGAGAGACGAAGACTCACTATTGCCAATCTTACTCTCGTGGGTGAGTCCAGAACTAGGAGACACTGTTTTAAAAATTAGGGGTTGCCCTTTTAGGACAGAGATGGGGTAAATTTTTTTTATTTCAGAGGGTTGTGTGACTTTGGAACTCTCTGCCTCAGAAGGGGGTGGAGGCGGGGTCACTGAATATTTTTAAGGGCAGAGGGAGATGGATTCTTGTTAGGCAAGGGAATCAAAGGTTATCGGGGGTGGATGGGAATGTGGAACTCGAAACACAAACTGATCAGCCATGATCTTATTGAATGGCGGAGGAGACTCGAGGGGCCGAATGGCCGACTGCTCCTATTTCGTATCTTCGTGTGTCCTACGCTATTACTGTGTCAATAGTTGCCCCATGTATCCAGGCAAGCTGTTGCTTGGCTATGCCTGTAGGAGGCAGACTCACCAGGCAAACTGTATCTGAGCTGAAAGAAGCCTGTAAGTGAATGTCAGAAACAAGCAGTTGAGATTTCAGTGCTGTGATGGTATCATTATTGAGGGGTGGGGGGGGCACATTCATCATTGCAATGGAGTGTAGATGGGATGGTCTGGAGGCAAAGAGGACCATTTTCTTCTTGCTAATCTGTCCCCACCTCCTGCTTTGAAGGCGTTGCCTTCTCACTATGTTTGGGTCCCTTCCCTTAGGCAGGCACTGCTGAGATACTGAGGGAGCGTTCCTCCTCGTGGAAGAATCTAGAACGAGGGTGCACGGTTTGCACACAAGTGGTCTCCCGCTTATTTTGGAGATGAGAGATGAGGAGGAATTCTTCTCTCAGAGGGACATTAATCTTTGGAATTCTCTCCCCCAGAGAGCAGTGGAGGCTGGGTCATTGAATATATTTAAGGCTGGGTTAGACAGATTTTTGATCCACCATCTAGGAAGTCAAGGGTTATGGTGGGGATGAGGGGGGGGGTGCAGGAAAGTGGAATGAAGGCCACAGCTCTGAACTTACTCCATGACAGAGCAGGCTCGAGGGGCTGAAATACAGACTCCTGTTCCCACCTCTTACGTTCTGCCCTCTGAAAATTTACCTGGATGCCTTTGTTTATTAGCCTTGCCAATACATATTAACACAATGTCTCTCCAGACTAGAAGCAAGATTGATTCAGATCGTGATCAGAGTGGAAATCTTAACCCTGTACGATAGTCCCCTTCCTAAGCCAGGGAGGCTGAGGTCACTGGTAACACGCCTACCATCGCCCCAGCGACATCAAGTCAATGCAGTCGAGTATTCACATTTAGGGAGGAGGGTTCCTAATGGAGTAACAATGGGTTGAAGGTGAGAACCGTGTTTCACGTTGCTTGGGGTGTGTTTGATCATTCCTGTTTGGGACACGAGGCAGCGCGAACTCTCCGCGGGAGCATGGGGTTCCATTTCGCTGAAGAGAAAAGTTGTTACTGTTCAGTTCAAACCACATTCACCAATCACGGACACGTGATGATTCCCATACCCGGAGGGTCCACGTAAATGAGGTTGAAATGAGGGAAAGAAGAAAAAAAAAAGTAAACATTTATTTTTCTCAATCATCTGACGAGAGAAGGAAAAGTGCTCTGCAAAACATGTTTGTTTCTAGGAAACTAAAATATCATTCGTTCCCCAAAGGATTAATTATGTACACAGGTTATATAAAAAAAAATACATGGCAGTATCAGATATCTAAACTTCAAATTTCCAAACACCCCTGTCCAGGGCAACACCAGCTGCCAAATCCATGCGATTCCTGACAATGTCTTAGGGAATTGGAATTCCCAACAGGAATATCTCAAATTAATTCAATGTCTTTGATGGACAGTCGATCAGATTCCCACCAGTAGACTGATTGGATCTGAGGCTAGTCAGACCCTCGATCTCAGCTTGACCAGTGCTCCTGATGGGCAGCTTTAGATTCCAGGTTAACCCAGTTCCCCACGAGCTTCTGATTGTCCCTACATTGTGAGCTAGAACCTGCAAGCTAGCACACTCTTAAAACCAGTACAAAAAAACATTCATTTTTCTCTGACTCAAGGTTTTTGCTACCTGAATTTCTGTTACCTGAGTTTAGCTTTCCCGTGTTGTCCTGTGACAAAAAGAAAACATGGAAAATCCAAATTAATCCAGCAAGGAAATCCATTATAAATAACCACAACCTTGGCTGTGCTGTAAAATTACTTAGTAGAAAGCAAAGAAGGACGAGTTTAGTCACAGATATTCGACTTTGAGGAGCAATGAATGACCGATCTGAGAGTTGGGAGGTGATGGTTCGAAGCATTTATACTCAGGCAGCATCAGTGCAGGTGAAGTGAAGTGAGTTGGCAACAAGACTGACAGCTTTGCCAAACCTGGACTTCTGCTGTCAAGGATACGTCGGAAGGAAATACAGGTACAATCATTTGATAAACTATTGTTGGTTAACACAAAAGGCTGCTAATAAGGCTAGGGGTTAGGTGCTTGAACTCTCCAACCTCTTGAAGGCCCTTGGCAGTGACTTTGACAAAGTTGTCTTCAGCGTTTTCAGCAGCTCCACCTCCTCAAGACCCACTCAGTTCCCAACTGTTTACAGCTAATCCCCCATTTTCTTCACAGAAAGTGCAGCGTGTGTTGTTAAAATGATATATGGATGTTAATGATACCAAAAAAATGCCTGTGAAGTATTCTATTTGACAATGTACAAACAGTTCAAAAATGCTATTGTAACAATCCTCCCTATATGGAAGTACAACAGTGTTAGCATTTCTGGAGACTGGGATAGAGTGGTGCAGAACAGAAGACATTGCCCATGAACTGAGTCTTCTTATAGGGAATGTCTGTGCTTTTAAACAGTTTCGTTGACGAGGTATTTTTTTGCCGGTTATGAAATCTTCCTCTAGGTAAGGTCAGCACATCGGATATAATATTTGTGGGTAAATAGTCAACCTGCTGTTGTTTTGACAATTTGGGCATTTTTAAAGACTGTAACCAAACTTCTCTAAATAAGGAGAGTGTTTATCAGTTTCCTGGGCTTGGATCTCCTTGGGTTCCCGAAGTTCCACCATTGCTCAACTGGAAACACTTTTCTTTAGCGTTTCTGGGCACTTTGTCGGCACCAGTTCAGACAGAGGGTGAAAATTCACAACTGTCTTTCAGCAAACGCACAAGACTGTGTTGCTGAGAATGCGAGAGATGTTTAAGGATGACGACGCTACCCCTTTAGCCGGTGTATATTCAGTATCTTTTAATATTTGCACAAGTTTGCACCTCTCCTGCACTGGTTGTCAATATAACAGGTTATTGGTCATTATCACACTGCTGCTTGTGCAATTTTGCTTTGCGAAATTGACATTACAACAGTGACGATACTTCAAAGGTACTTCATTGGCTGTCAGGTAATTTAGGAGATCCTGAGGTCATGAAAGGCACCATATAAATGCAAGTTCCTATTTTCACTCTTTACTGTCACAGCGAAACATCACTGTTTTGGCTCTCTGTCTGACCGTTAGGCACAGCACAGAGATTCTGAAATAAACGGCAGGGTGAGAGCGGGGGGGAGTGGAAAAGCCCACCAAGAATTAAAGGAACGGTGCAAAAATGGAGCTGGGAGAAGGTCTTGAAAAATCGTGATTTTTTTTTTCATTTGTTCACGCCAGGTGAGTGTCCCTGGCCCATCCCTAGCTGCCCTTGAGAATGTGGTGGTGAGCTGCCTTCTTGAACCGCTGCAGTCCCTGCGGTGTAGGTACACCCACAGTGCTTTTCTGTGTAGCGGTTTGACACAGCTGAGGGGCTCACTTGACCAGTGCTGAGGGCAGCTAAGATTAAACCACATTGCTGTGGGTCTGGACTCATATAAAGGTCAAGACCAGGTAAAGATGGCAGATTTCCTCTCCTGAAGGACATCAGTGACCAAGATGGATTTTGAGAATAATCCAGTAGTTTTTATTATCATTATTGATGAGACTTGCACTTTATTCCAAATTTATTAATTACATTTAAATTCACCGGTTGCCGTGATGGGCTTTGAACTCATGTCTTTAGAGCGTGAGTCCAGGCTTCGGGATTACTAATCCAGTAACATTACCGCTGTGCTCCTGTTGCCATTGTGGTGAGAGCATAAACAAGCAGTGCCTCTTGGCGCGATTAACTTCATCACGTTGTGTGTTTGGAAGCAGATGGAGAGAGAACATTTTGCCTGACACAGTTTAATGAAGACAGTGCCCCTTTTAGTTCAGAACATGTACATGTTTTTCATGGTTTCTCTGTGACGGTGCCGTATGCTACTGAAGCCTTGGATCTAAACACGAGGAAAGTCTGGCTGAGAAATCTGCCCGGGACCATAAAAGTTCCTGGGACCTCAGGGGCCCACCGAAACGGGAAGTGTCTGTCAGGACGTCCTGGGGCAGCCGGTCGCCCCTGGCGTCCCTAGGTAGTGCTGGAATTTTTCGAATCCCTTGATCCCCCTCCAGCCCGCCCCCTCCCCCCCCCCCCACTGTACCTTTAGTCACACTTCTCTCAACATGGTCCCCCCCCACTGTCAGAGCCACAAGAGAGTTCAAACACAATTTAACACACTCGAAAGGTCAGATTTCTCAGTTTGGTGAACCCCACAGCTTTTATCACAAAAGCCACTAAATTCACATCTTTCAACTCGTCCTCACTTTTGTGGCAGTAGAAAGGCTTTTTTGAGTGGTGCTGAATTCGACCAGTACTTCCCGTTGAGCTCTCCTGAGGCTCTGGTAAACGTCCATCTCCCTGGGTTCTGGCTTCCCTTTAGCTTTGACTGATGTTCCCCGCTTTGCTGCTCTCTCGTCTCTGTTTTTTTCAGTCAAAAAGACAGCATCCAAATTACACTGAACTTTTGTAAGCACTCTGCCACCAGCTGTGCAAGACTTTTGTTAATTTTGTAACTCCCTTGTTTAAATTTGCATTTTTGCATGCGTATTTTACATATTGTTTCTAATCTATTGGAAAGCAGTGTAGTCTTCTGGATACTTTATACAAAAGGGAATCTTGCGAACATTTTGTTTTATTGTTATGTTGCTGGTTGTGGAATGTGAAGGCAATTTTCAGCAGTGAATTTATATCCACCAGATTCAGGCGGCCCTGACTTAATTCACTTCAGAGCTTTGAGATCTGAGAGGGGAACGAAAGCATTAAGACGGGGGGAAAGGAGCTGAGAGAATGTGGAGAGGGAGAAAGAGTTACGGGATGGAGAGAGAGAGAGAACAGAGTCGAAGAAAAGAGATAGGAGAAAGATCTGACAAAGGGAAAACAATTGAATGTGAGAGATCTGAGTGAAGCAGAGCAGACAGTGAGAAAGGCTCATGGTTTGTCTTTTCTCACACCAGCTCATTTGCAAAGTGGCCAATTAAGATTTGCTTATTGGTTAAATGAGAGGTTGCAGTCGATTCTGGCAACCCCACTTAGTAACCCGGCTAAGAACAACCTGAAGCCGTTATAGGCTTGTGCCAGGCAATGCCAGGGTGAGAAAAGGCTGTTGTTTCACTTCCAGGCATGGACAGGTGGAATTGGAAGGCACTTTGTCAGGAGGCCGGGAATTCCAGGAGTACCGGTGCCGGACTGACAATCCTCAGTCAAGGTTGTGACATTTTCTGAGTTGTTACACAGGTGAAGCATCTTGTGAGTGGAAGCGGCCTGGCCTGGCCTGACCTGGTTGAGTGACCGTCCGAGCAGTGGGCCTGAAGAGCGGGATTGAAATCCCAGACTCGCCTGTCATTAGCACCTAGGCTTCCTCCAACAACAACAGCAACAATGCATTTATATAGCGCTTCTAACACGATAAAACATCCCAAAGTGTTTCACAGGAACATTACCAAACAAAACTTGACATCAAGCCATGAAAGGGGATGTAGATGAGAAAAAACAAAGTGGTAGCATCTTAAAGGAGAATGAGAGGTAGAGTGATTTAGGGAGGGAATTCCAGAGCTTAGGGCCTTGGCAGCTAAAGGCACAGAGTCCAATGGTGGAACGATTAAACTCAGCAATGCTGAAGAGGCCTGAAGGAGCACAGGGATCTCAGAGGGTTGTAGGGCTGGAGGAGATTAAAGAAAATGAAATGCCTGGTATTGAGTTTCTGTTGTTACTGAGGTGTTGGGTTAAGTGGAGCAGGGAGGGTCACTAGCGGCAATTTAACTTCAGATCACATTGCAACTGAGTCCTTGCCAGAATGACATTGGCAAAAGATGTGAGCTCATCCACAAATGCTCACCCTTCTCTTGTTAGTGGAAGTCCTAGACCCACCGCCACTGAGATTATGACAGGGAGAGAAGGAAATGCAACCTTACTGCAGAGAATAAAAGGGAGAGGAGTGTATTTGTTTGAGAGGAAGGCAGGAAGAAGAGGAGAGGGTGAACAGGTTTGTGCTGGTGGTGCGGAGTTCCAAGTGCTACCAGCCCCTGCTATGAAATAGGGTTGAAAGTCCTGCTGCATTTTCTGTGCATTAGAAACACGGCAGGTTCCATTGAAACACTCGCCCCCAATCCCTGGCCCTATTTCAAGAAAGAGTAGAGAGTTCTCCCTGGTGTCCTGGCCAACACTTATCCCAGAACCAACACTCCTTTTAAAAAATATATAGATTATCTAGTCATCATCACATTGCTTGTTTGTGGGAGTTTGCTGAGTGCAAATTGGCTGCCACGTTTCCTACTTGCAACAGTGACGATACTGCAAAAGTACTTAATTGGCTGTAAAGCGCTTTGGGAATTTCAAGCATTAAGAAAGGTGCTATACAAATGCAACTCCATCCTCTATTTTAGGAACTCCGAGATGGTGAAACTCTAGGTTGGACATGCAGGTTATTGCAGGTTTCTCTATAAATGTGGCCTAGTTTTCCAGAAGTCTCCATGTTGGTGATTGTTTTTTGTCAGTTCATGGGATGTGGGCGTCGCTGGCGCATCCCTAATTGCCCTTGAGAAGGTGGTGGTGAGCTGGTTTCTTGAACTGCTGCAGTCCATGTGGTGTAGGTACACTCACAGTGCTGTTAGGGAGGCAGTTCCAGGATGGTGACCCAGCGACAGTGAAGGAACGGTGATATATTTCCAAGTCAGGATGGTGAGTGGCCTGGAGAGGAACTTGCAGGTGGTGCTGTTCCCATGTATCTGCTGCCCTTGTCCTTCTAGATGGTAGCAGTTGTGGGTTTGGAAAGTGATTTCGAAGGAGCCTTGGTGAGCTCCTGCAGCTCATCTTGTAGACGTTACACACTGCTGCTACTGTGCGTCAGTGGTGGAGGGAGTGAATGTTTGTGGATGGGGTGCCAATCAAACGGGGCTGCTTTGTCCTGGATGGTGTCGAGCTTCTTGAGTGTTGTTGGAGCAGTACTCATCCAGGCAAGTGGAGAGTATTCCAGCACACTCCTGTGTTGGGCCTTGTAGATGGTGGACAGGCTTTGGGGAGTCAGGAGGTGAGTTACTCGCTGCAGGATTCCTAGCCTCTGACCTGCTGTTGTAGCCACAGTAGTTTTATGGCTAGTCCAGTTCAGTTTCCAGCTAATGGTGACACCAAGGATGTTGATAGAGGGGGAATTCAGCGATGGTAATGCCATTGAATGTCAAGGGGCGATGGTTAGATTCTCTCTTGTTGGAGATGGTTACTGTCTGTTGAGAAAAAATTTGCAGGACCAGGGGGATGACCTGGGGAGTGGGACTAGCTGATTGGCTCTTGCAGAGAGTCAGCATGGACATGACAGGCCAAATGGCCTCCTTTCCACCTGCAAACTTTCTGTGAATGCTACTTGCCACTTATCAGCCCAAGCCTGAATGTGCAAGGCCTCGCTGCATGTGGGGCACTGAACTGCTTCAGTATCTGAGCAGTTGCGAATGGTACCGAGCGCTGTGCAATCATCAGCAACTTCCCACTGTCATGGCTTAAGTAAGACTGCATGCGGGGAAGATATCCTCCTGGGGTAACAATCGAGACGGGTGGTGGGGGGGGTGCGGGGGAGAGAAAATGTCTGGGGTCGGAAGCCCCCCGGGGTGAAGGACAATACTCGAATGCTTCACAACGGGCCCGACAATTCATCCTTCCGTCAGCCACAATCCCTTTCGTTCTTTTCTCTGCATTGTCAGGTCAACAACACAACCCTGACATGTTCTTTTAAATTTAACCTCACCTCACTAAACACAATTATTGGGCAAGCTGCACTAAAGGAAAAGTAGTTCAATGCTGAAAAGGCTTTTGACTTATAAAGTATTCATTGTCTCCTAGTAACAGGCTATAGTTTATCATTTCACCTGAAATTACAATGGAAACTGATACCTTATCACTAGACCACAGGGAAGGAGATACCAACTGAAAGTGCCTGGAATGTGTGTTTTTTTAACAATAACAGGCCAAATCTCAAATTTCAAACAAAGCATGAATAGAAAGCTTGTTTTATTACCAAAAGCACTGTTAGGTCTGAAATTGCTGCAATTGATAAAAATCACTTCAACTTCAGGAGCCGCCCAATCAACGTAATAAATATAATTAACTTCAAATATTTAAAGCTGCAGAGACTCCCCAACCCCTTATCTTTGGCCAAAAAATTTCCTGAAATTATTTTTAGAATTTATCAACAGAGTCCAGCGGATTTTGGTTGGTGTAATAGAATTAAAGTAGTTTATTTTATTTTTTTAATTTCGGGATGTGAGTGTCACTTACAAGGCCAGCATTTATTGCCCCTTGAGAAGGTGGTGGTGAGCTGCCTTCTTGAACCGCTGCAGTCCAAGTGGTGTAGGTACACCCACAGTGCTGTTAGGGAGGGAGTTCCAGGATTTTGACCCAGTGACAGTGAAGGAACGGCCGATATATTTCCAAGTCAGGATGGTGAGTGACTTGAAGGGGAACTTCGAGGTGGTGGTGTTCCCTTCTATCTGCTGCCCTTGTCCTTCTAGATGGTAGAGGTCGTGTGTTTGGAAGGTGCTGTTGAAAGAACCTTGGTGAGTTGCTGCTGTGCATCTTGTGGATGGCACACACTGCTGCCACTGTGCGTCGGTGGTGGAGGGAGCGGATATTGAAGGTGGTGGGTGGTTGGGGTGCCAATCAAAAGGACTGCTTTGTCCTGGGTGGTGTCGAGCTTCTTGAGTGTTATTGGAGCTGCACTCATCCAGGCAAGTGGCGAATGTTCCATCACACTCCTGACTTGTGGTGGACAGGCTTTAAGGGCAATAATAATCATCTTCCATTAGTGAATCTGAGCCTCGGACAGTATGGAAGGTGGTACAATCAACCCTGACTTGCTGGTCATGCCCACCAGTGCAACTGACCTGCAGGCTGTGTACTCCTGAGAATGGTATAGACACAGAAAATGCTGGAACTATTCAGGTCAGGTCTGGCAGTATCTGTGGAGTCTGAATTGTTTCAGGTCATTGATCCTATGTCAGAAATGGGAGTGCTCAGAGATGAGCAAGAGCAAGGCAGGGAAAGGGGTGGACATGAGGAGAGAACAAAAGGGGAGGCTGTTTGATAGGATGGAGGACAGGAAAGTTTAAATGACAGAAGGATGATGGTGCAAGGCAAAAAGAGATGGTAATGGGACAGGTAAAGAAACCAAAGATGTGTCTAGAGGAAGTGCAAATGGGAAAAAGTAGGGTCACCACCAACAGCTGCCACCCAAAACACTGCGGCAGAAGTAATGATTGAAAATGACCTTCTAAAATTATTGAACTCAATGTTGGGGAAGAGCATAGCTAGAGGCCATCAGTATAAGATAGTCACCAAGAAACCCAATAGGGAAACCTGAAGAAACGTCTTCGCCCATAGAGTGGTGAGAATGTGGAACTCGCTACCCGAGGGAGTGTTTGAA
The DNA here is from genome assembly GCF_964194155.1 of Cetorhinus maximus. NCBI lineage: Eukaryota > Metazoa > Chordata > Chondrichthyes > Lamniformes > Cetorhinidae > Cetorhinus > Cetorhinus maximus. Next base: position 5,152,997 of record NC_135893.1, read on the forward strand.
TGGAATAGTATCGATGCATTTAAGGGGAAGCTAGACAAGTATATGAGGGTGAAAGAAACAGAGGGTTACAAAGGTAGATTTAGATGAGAATAGATGGGAGGAGACTCAGGAGGAACTGGCTGGGCCGAATGGCCTGTTTCTGTGCCCTATATCTGATGTAATCCTGTAAGACTGGAAGGCTGTAAAGTGCCTAATCGAAAGGTGAAGTGCTGGTGAGGTGAGGATGGTATTCTGTCCCATCTGGACCGAGTGAAGATCCTTCCTTTGGAACATAGGGGGGCAAAGAGGAGACATGAGCTTGTCTATAAAATCATGAAGTTGTTTGATAAGGTGGATGTGGAGAAACCGTTTCCACCTGTGGGTGAGTCCGGAGCTGGGGTGGCATAAATATAAGGTGGCCACTAGCTGATCAAGTGACGAATTCAGGAGGAATTTCTTCACGTACAGAGTGGTGAGAATGTGGGACTTGCAGCCACTTGGAATGGTAGAAGGAGAGAGCATTTTTAAAAAAAATTATTCTTTCATGGGATGTGGTCACCACTGGCAAGACCAGCATTTGTTGCCCACCCCTGATTGCCCTTAAACAGAGGAGCTTGCTCAGCCATTTCAGAGGAGGCCAGACTAGGTAAGATTGGTAGATTCCCTTCCCTAAAGGACAATAGGGAGTGGATTTTTATCACAATTGACGACGGTTTCATGGTCACAATTACAGAGCCAAGCATTTAATTCCAGATTTTATTTACTGAATTTAAATTCCATCGGTTGCCGAGGCTCCACCAGAGCCCATGTTCCCAGACCAGTAGCCTGGGCCCCTGGGTTACTAGTCCAGTGACATTACCACAACACCACCTCCTCCCCATTTAAAGGGCGGCTTAAAGTATACGTGAGGATGAGGGGAATAGAGGGAAATGGGGAGGAGGGGGGTGGTTAGTGGGAAGAGGTAGAATGTGAGGAGGCACATGTGGATTATAAACGCCGTCACAGGATGGGCTGAATGGCCTGTTTCTGTGTGTTAGATTTTATGACACCCAATGTCACTCTGTACCTTAAATATGGAAAGATTAAGGAATTCAGTTACAATGTTTAAATTTATTAAAATAAATTAAGGAAACAGATTGATCCTTTACAGAGATTACATGTAGCAGGGTTTTTTTTCAAAAACGTCCAATCCTTTTTGGCAAACTCTGTCGTGTTTTTACGTTGCTAATCCTTAGACCAATATGTCGTTAATTATAGCTTAATAGCATTTGAAAGCATGACACACTGGTCGTTCCCCACTTGGGTAGCATTGCCGTTCCATTGGGGTGGTACTTCTAAGACGATGTATACCCAGTGAAATCAAATCAGTCAAGAGCTCCCACTGTTCTGACGTTACAATCCATTGCTGGAAATGAGACGTTTTTTTTTTGCTTGCAAGCCTGAAATTCTGAACGCCACTTCTCCTATGAGAATCTCAATGGAAGCTTTAATTTAAAAGAAGCCCTTATTAGCCAGTTTCAGTGGTGCACAATATCAGGAACAGCCTTGGACGACACAAAGCCCATGCAGAGTAAGCTTGTCTAAGCTTTTCTACTGGAGAAACATTGCTGCAGGGGTCAAGTCCAAGAGAGCAGGAAAGAGGGAGCAAAGAGTAAGGTGCATAAATACAGTCATGGTGATTGGGCAGTGCCAACTTTAACTTCCAAAGCCTGAAGATTGTGGAAGTATGAGGGTCTGAGAGAGATGAGGAGCTCCACAGTCCTCAGAATGAGTCAGCTTTCAGAGAGGATGCAGTTGGATGAAAGAGGAAGACTGGCACATTGGATCTTAGAAAGAACAAAAACATAAGGTTCAACAGAGCACCGACTGTAGTATAATTGATGTAGAGATTGGGGGTTAGAGCTGGTGGAGAGGTCACCTGCCAAATAATAAGTTTGGATGAGACGAGAGACTGTCTCGCTATGGAATCCAACATTGATTGAGCCCAAATGTCTCCTGAATGGCAAATGGGAGAGAGTCTTGCTATGAGCGTGAACAGTTTTTGTCTTTTCTCTAAGGTGAGGGTTTAATGGGATGCGGGGGGTAGGGGTGGAGGAGGGGGGGGTTGGCAGGGGGAGGTGAAGTCAACAAGAAATTTCTAAAATCAAAGAAAGGTGACCGAAACACCATCGCATTGAGCAGTCCTCAATTGTGCCACCTCCACATTGAAAGTGTCTTGTACTGTTACTCAGCTCCTGACCACAGTCTCCCTTGGTAATTCAATGTGAACATCACTGCTGTTTAAAAATTTCATCCTGGTGACAGTTAGAATGTGACATTCTGCTCGATTGGGTCAGGAGCGGGTGGCTCTTAGAATAATTACAGCCTGTAAATTACAAATCCACTGCACAGCTGCTTGCACATGTCGCCAGCAACAGATTGTGACTCAATGTTTTTTTGTTCTTTGACTCAATTTCCAAAACAAAGAATTGAGGGAAGTCGACAGAGGTTGTCTCTCTCTCTCAGTTCCCACCTGCCGAGGGCCTGTTCTGCACGTTTCGCCCCCCAGTCCATCACTCTGTGCCAGTCTCTCTGAGGTGGTTATGGTTCGTTGCTCTGTGATTCATGCATGCCAGATTCACCAGCGCTCTGAATTCTGCCCCAAATTTCTCAAACTTTTCTTTGGAGGGAGAAAAAAGTGACTGGGCTTAGTTGCAAATGTGACCTGGTGCTGGCCTATTTATTTATTTGCTTACTTAGGCTGGGACGTTCAGACATTGTGCACTTTTCTGTACATAAAGGAGAAGCAACATTCTGTTTAATTCCTCCCACTCTCCTGCCCTTGTTGTCTGACTTGTGCATCAGCTGTTATCCAAAGGGAGCAATGGCGGATTTGCTCTCAGGCTTTCAGTTACTCTGACCCTGCTGCTACGACGGTGGTGTTGTGAGAATGGGCCCCAGCGTGACTGTCTCATTGATCATTTCATTCTTGGCAACGTCCCCCCCCTCCGTGTGTTAAGGAAGCGCCTCTCCTTCCGCCACTCTATGCCTCCCACAGCAGCCTGGAGGGACCAGGAGCTCCAAGAAGGGGCTGGGAGAGGGAGGGGGTGGGGGGGGGCAGGAGCTGAACTCTCAAGTCAGCTCCGAGCACTGCGGGGAGAGCTCCCAAGAATCAATGGCTCCGCACCGTGCACCTCGGTCCCGGTGTTCAGCCCATTCCAACAATGCCTCGGGTTCCACCGAGGATTTTTCACTCAAATTTGGCTGCAGCAAGTGAAAGGGGGAAACATGTTTATGGGATGTCAGCTCACCGGTGCCTGGTTTGCTGATTAATTCGCCTGCAGTAGAAATGATTGCGACCAGAATGGAGCACACGCAGTGGATTATGGGTGCCAAAGAGGAGCAAACATCTACTTTCTAGAAGTTGTTCCATTTATAGAGGACAGATAAAAGGTTGTCTCCTTATATGGTCCCAGAATATGTTTTACATTTGTTAAAGGGGATGGGCAGGAGCAAACAGCGCTGACACATCAAGCAGTTTACCTTAAACTGGAGGTTTACTCCTTGTGGGTTTCCTTAGCACCTTACGTTAAGGCTGCATATTGTCTGGACACTTATTGGTTCCCTCACCCTTGACACAGAAACAGTGGCGGGTTTCACTTTGCCATTTTCACTGCAGTTTTGATGTAACTTTTCTCCCTTTTAAAACTTAAGAATCACAATAGGTTTCAATATTGAAGGTGCCCGGATGCAAAATTCAACCAGACAAAATGTTTGAACTTTCTCTAGATCTTTAGGATAACAAATCAATCTCCTTGTGCAGGACCACTGCACCCCTGCTTCCCTTCGCCACCCCCCCCTCACGCCCCATTCTTCCCCCTTCATTTGATGCCATCCTTTGCATACCCAGCATCAACATTGGAGAGTGACTATCCCTTAAGTGCATGACTTCCTTAGGCTGGCACTGTGACATCTGCCACTCTGCCACTTATGCATGGGGCACGTCTTCCAGGATGTCTGCCAGCTGGGCTAGTTCAGCATGGCTCACGGGGGCTATTTTTTGGTGTGAGGGCAGTGCCACAGTGCCCTGCTGGATCTGGGTCTATGCCACAGCCTCTGATGGGGGAGTTCAGAGGTCTGATAATGAGACCCACCAAAAAGTGCACCCCCACTGCCAGTGGGTTCTGGTGAGGCTGGCGCAGTTAAACTTGGCAGCGCTCTTACCTGCATTTAGGTTGGCACATCAGAAGGTGATGGCACCTTAACTCGAGGATGGGCTTCAGCACATTCTCAGCCAATCGGAATCCTGCACTGTTGAGGGAACAGCACTCCTTTACCGAGCTTCTTATCAGACACGAATGGGGAGCAGACTGGTCATTGCAATGCTGCATATACCCAGTTAGAGGAGCTCAGTTTGAATCTCAGTTGTCGCTCGATAGCTGCCTCATGCAGGCTGAGATTTACCAGCCTTTGCCCTGGCACAAGGAGGGAGTGTGGGTGAAAGAGGGGCGGGTTACTCCCAACATCACGTTGCTCCGTCATGTTACTGGTGGGTTTGATAGGGAGGGTAACATTGACATGCAGATGTCTGCAGTCCTCCTCCCTGTCATTGTAGAGGGGGCAGTTCACTGTTTGTATAAATGCCTTGTTCGTGTGTTGGACAGGAGCAGAGCTGGGGTCAGATTGTTCACCCATCATTAACTTGCAACCCAGGGGCCGGAGGGAAATGGCAGAATTCCTGCTGTTGCAGGCGTGATGAAACGATGACACGATTCCTTCCAAACTTCTTTCAGGCAACTCGAACTGCTTTCTTCAGTTTCTGGCTCTGCTTCTCCATTTTACTCCATACTCCGATTTTCGTTGGAAACTCCATTCTGGGCCTCAGCATGATGTTGGGGACACTCAAATATCTTTGCTGCCAAATGTTTTTGAATTGATGTTGGGGCAAAGGGTCCCAATGGGTCAGCTGGAACAGCCGGGGTTTTCCGCTTATGCACTTGGTCAATGATTTTAATGGTCGGGAGGAGATGGGCTGGTGACCACAAAGCGGAAACTCCAGTCAATGTTTGTATCTTCATCCAATCCAGAACAGCAAGATCCCAGTCTCAATCCCCAGGCTGTGCTCATTTACTTATTTTCTTGTTAGGGCATTGTTAGTGGTATTACAATTGGCCTTGATTGAATAATTGGAAAATTGGCACAGGTTCATGCTTTTGATCGCTATTTAGCATCACTGCACGCACCCCCCTGTCATCGCCCTCCCACCCCCACCCGCCTTCCCAACCCCACCTCACTTTACTGGCCACGGGCATCAGCCTTGGGTCACGGTGCCCAACCACTGTTAAACCTGCCAACACTCAATGTCATGTGTAATGTCCAGCTGGGCACGGGTGCCACAGGATGCCAGCGACTGTACCCCAGTGAGGGCAGACACCACCTTCAGGGTAGAAGGGAAGGGGGGGAAAACTGCAGAGAGATGTAGGTACCATATTGAAGGAAACTTTGTTACAGGTCCCAGGTGAAGGAAACGGCCTATTTTCAGGAAATGAAAGGGGCGACCTCGGAGGGATGTAGGGCACCATGCCTGCCCTAACTTTGCACAATTGTGACTTTTCTGTTCCTCCTTTTACTCCCTGCCGGCAAGTTAATAACGACTACAGTATACAAACACTTTGCAAGCTTTCAAAGAAAGCAAGAGTTAGGACATCAGTTTTTGGCCAATGTCAATGTCCCCTTTAACCCAGCCCTTCCCTTAGATTACAACATTACATTGCTGATTTATCTCCCTGCTTGTCCTTAGCAAGTAGAAAATGGCGTTAATTTTTTTATTACCTGTTTGATAGTGCAGCCTTATTACTCTACCCCCTTAATGTTCCCTGTATCCTTGGTAACCAAATGAATAAACGGCCGCAAGAAAATGAGATGATTAAACAGGTCACCCTTGCAAAACAAATTCGCTTTGGTGAGCACAATTTGTGTACTTAGCCTCTGCTTTTACAGTTTACCAACAAATCTACTGTTGCAAAAGTACAAGAGGTGATTTCCAACCCCCACTCCAACCTCGACACCACCTCCCCCCCCCCGCCTCATTTTCGTGAATCAGATTGAAATGAGAGTCATACGTTGACACAGTTTCTTTTCCCGGGGAAGAAAGTAACTGTTTTTCTCATTTTTGACAAAAAAAATGTCCGGTCTGATCTTATAGTCGCTGCAAAAATGCCTCGCAGCCTTTCATAGGCGGTTGAGATTGTTCCCAATGTATTTTTGAATTCCGCTGTATTATTATTGGGGATTCCGTGAGATTTTGGATCACATCCATCAGTAACTGTATAGTATTGCACTGAATGGTATTTATGAGAATTAATAGCCTTGTTTGTAGCTTTTGGTGTTTACTCAGCAATGATACTTTGAAATTCTATCAATTTCATTCGAATCAGAGGGTAACCATGAGCACTAGATATGATTCCTGTAGTATTGTACTCTGGAATCCCATGGGAATGTAATACACACAGTTGGATTTTTGTAGCAAGTCAAAAGAAGGAATGTTCCCTCATTTTACTCTGCAGTTCCACCAGATTTCATTCTAATAGGAAATTGGTCTAACTGTTTGTGACGGTGTCCCTACTAGTCGTTTTCTGTTGTATAAGTTGCCTGTTCTTTCCCATTTGCCACGTTCTTTTGCTACCCTTTCCAACACAGATTTATGGGTCCTTCTCCTCTTATCACAATCATTTTCTCGCAAACACAATGAAATTCTTGAGGGAGGCGGTCTTGCTGAATAAATATTCTACGTGTGAAACCCTGCTGTGACCTTCAGGAAAACCGGTTCTTTTAACACAAAAAAAAAACAAGCCTCGAAATGGATTATATGTAAAAAAAAAACATTGAAATTGAAACTTAAATCAAACTGTTCAGTGTTTGTACAGCCTCTGCCAGTCTTTGCCTATGGTCTTGTGGGATAGGGTCACAAGGTCATGGCTAATCTTTGGCCAAGGTGACAAGCAGTCACAATGCTTATTATCAGATTGGTTAGGGGCTTTTGTCTACCGCCCTCAGCTTATGAATTTTATTCAAGCATTTGAGCCTGGCATCAAAATGCTCAGAAAGCAAGGTTTAGATAAATTGAAATTTGAGACCCAAACTGTATGAAATGCCAGAGGTTTCTGGCAATTAGCTCCAAAGAATATTTCCCAAATCTATACATTTCCAACAACATGCGGATTAAAGCATGGTGTCCAATCAGGATATTTTGGGTGTTGAACAGCCCACGAGCTGCATTGCCAGGATGTCATAGGAGCACAAATAGGAGCTGGGTTAGGCCACTCTTATCCTTGTTTTCAAAACTTTCCATTGCCTCATCCCTCCCAATCTCTGTAATCTCCAGCCCCACAACTCTCTGGGATATCTGCACTCACCTAATTCTGGCCTCTTTGTCCACCCGATTTTAATTGCTCCACTATTGATGGCTGTGCCTTCAGTTGCCTAGGCCCCAAGCTCCAGAGTATCTTCCCAAACACATCCCCGCCTCCCTACCTCGCTTCCCTCCTTTAAAACACTCCTTAAAACCTACCTCTTTAAGCAAGCTTTTGGTCATGATGAGAGGCAGAGTAAATCGGGCCTTTATCCTATGGAGTTTAGAAGAAGGAGAGGCATTCTCATGGAAACGTAGAAGATTCTGAAGGGACTTGATGGAGTAGATGCTGAGAGATTGTTTCCTCTAGTCGGGGGTATCTAAAACACGGGGGCAACAGTCTCAGGATAAGGGGCCGATCATTTAGGACTGAGATGAGGAGAAATTACTTCACTCAAAGGATTGTGAGTCTTTGGAATTCTCTACCCCAGAGGGTTGTGGATGCTCTATTGTTGGATATATTTAAGGCTGGGATACGTGGATAAACAGGGAATCAAGGGATATGGTGGGGGAGGGAGGTTGGGAAAGCTGAGTTCAAGCACAAGATCACCCAGGGTTTCCAACCCTCCAGGTTTGGCCTGGAGTCTCCAAGATCAATCTCCAGGACACTGTGAGCAACCCAGGAGAAAAATCATCGGGACATTAAAAGGAGATTGTTTTTTTCGTCATTTTCTTTGATCATTTCTCTTTACCAGATATAAAAATATTGAAAATGGGGAAAAAAGGCTGTTTGGCTGACAGTCAAGCACCACGCAATCGGGTAATGAGTCTCTTTGCTTTCCAGTTGGCATAGGAAGGCAGTAGCCATGAGGATGGACGTGTGGGGGCAGGTCATTTGATGAAACCTCCAGGAATTCATTTAATCACAGTTGGCAACCCTGAAGATCCGCTATGATCATATTGAATGGTGGAGCAGGCTCAACAGGCCAAATGGTCTACTCTTGCTCCCATTTCTTGTGTTCATGTGTTTATCTGACTTAATATCTCCTTACATGGCTTAGTGTCATACTGTGTTTTATAATTCTCCTGTTAAGCGACTTGAGACCCGTTGCTATATTACAGGCCAAACCAATGCAATATTCGTTGTTATTCGGCCCTTCAAACCTGCTCCGCTATTCAGTAAGATCGTGGCTGACCCTCTACCTCAACTCCGCCATCCCGCACTGTCCGCACATTCCTTAATTTCTTCATACCCAAAAACCTATCAACTTCTCTCTTGAAAATACTCAATGACTGAGCATCCACTGTCCTCTGGAGTAGAGAATTTCAAAGACTCACAACCCTCTGAGTGAAGAAATTTTTCTTTGTCTCAAGTTCTCTAATGGCCGATGCCTCATTCTAACCATCACATTAATCACCAGAGTAGGTCCACAAGCCTCATTCGACAGCTTGTCCCTTATTGCTGCCCCCGTCTGAGTCATCTGAGGGAGGACATAAATCTCTGGCTGAGGACTGCTCCCTTCACATGCCACCTCCTGGATGGCTTGAGGAGCCCCTGCTGCATTGGCTCCACCATCTCAATGAATGGGTGAAGTACGGGCAAGGGCATGCAAAGATTTTTAATGAGGGCGTTGCACACAGTGTGTAAAAAGGAATCGTCTGTCACACAACCAATAGTGTAAACACTGTGACGTCACAACATAGATGCCAAAGGACTCGAACCTGATACTGTCCATATGCATGACAGGATCAACTTGAGCTCTCAATTCCTAAAGTGTGAATGGAGTGGGGGAAGGGGGCTGGGTGTGCGCTGGGAGGAATGGAAGTGCGTTAATAAGGTTGTCTAATTGGGGAAGGAGTCCTCGGCCACTACAAATAAAACTTATGACATTGTCAAATCTGGTTTTTCTCACCCTCTGACTCCCCGTTAAACTTTGCTCCTAGTTATTCAGATTCTGGTGGTCCTTTCTTTAGGCTTGAATGCAGAGTAAAGCGAGACACTCACTATCTGGTACACCAGCAGAGACAGGTTAAACTCAGCTGGTGATGGTAATTTGCCAATGATACAAGAAGCTGTGTGAGGGTCTCTTCATTTAGTCCTTCAATTCCAGATACTGTGATTGAATTTCCAACGTCGTTTTGGATAAGTGTGGTGTGCACTTAAAAAAAGCTATGAGTGATAAATAAATTGCTTGTTTGTGGCTGGATTCACATGTACTAGCAGCCACTTCCCTTGTTCTTTACAGAGCTTCATTTGTGATCAGATAAGTTCTGTAAATGACAGAGTTTCTGACATCATAGTAATGATAGTGACCACAATGCACTTGAGAAACCTTTATAGAAACAACCATTCACACGCCACTCTAATCTGCGGCCTGGTTAGAGTTTGTGAGTTACGTCTGGTTTGAGTTGAAGGGAATACAGTGGTCAGGTAAGTTAGAGTCGTTGTTGGCTGTCCCTCAGTTCGAGGATGCGTCTACTCAGGGCCGTGAGTTTCTGTCATGGGCCTGCGTGTGACCAAACAGGCCGATTCTCAACCTGCAGATGTTTGGGCTCAGGATGTATCATGAGGTAGCGGGATCCGGACTGCAGGAATTGCTTCCTTTTCTTTCCTTCTCTGCCTTATCATGGAGACATTGGGACTCAAAGTGTGATGAAGCTTGATGGGCAAGTTTGAACGATTGGTAGCAAGCTCCTCCCAGTCATTAATGTCAATGCTGTGTGCTTCAAGGAGAGCCATAGGGTATTTCTGAAGCATTTTCTTTGTTGGCAATTTGAGAGTTGGGAAAACAGGACCTGGTGGAGTAATAGTCATGGTACTAACCAGGGGCTGAGGTTAGGTTACTAATTCGAGGTCAAGTGTGAATTATATTCTGGCAAGCAGTGTATTTGAATTTGATAAATTTGTTAAGACTAACTTGATTGTTTTAAAAACCCAACTGGCTCACTGATGCCTTATTTGGTGCAGCCTCTACATCATGTGTTTAGCTCTTAAAACCTTTGAAGTGGCCAGCTCACCAGTCACATTGTGAAAACAATCACTGAAGATGACAGGATGGGCAATAAACGTGGTCTTGCCACCATCGCAAATGTCCTGAGGACAAGTGAGAAAAACGAAGCTCTCTACAAAAACATTAAGTTGTTAATGACCTCAAGGCCAAACTAGAAGGAGGTTCTCACCCCACTGAGAGGAACTTGAGGCCACTTGAGTATTCCCAAACCATCCTCGAATGCCAGGCAGTGTCAAAATCTGCACACCCAAACAGTCGTTTTGGATTTTCACGGTGTAAGTTCTCCCTTTGTCAGTAATGAAATTGCTGAGCACACCCATCAAATAACCTACTTTACTGTAGAAAAGCCTGGCCTGTAACTTGCAGCAATAACCAATTTTAATTAGCTGTTAAATGCAGCGCACACTTTAACATGTCAAATAGTTTTGCGACAATGTGGGGTTTAACTGGTTGCCATTATGCAAATAGCTGTTGTCACCTTTCTGTATTTTTCTTATTTTCAATACTGTGCACAAACCCATTCAGAGAGGGGTTGCCAAAAAGGTTGAGTGGGGTTTTTTTTGGTGTTTGGCTTTGTTTAAGAAACACCAATTTATTTAATCTCTATTGTTATCATTTGACATTCAGGCTAATTTCCTAACATGGTCAAAAAAAAAAATCCTGAGGTTGAGTAATTTCATCTACCAGATATGGGCAGGACTTAGATGAGTTAATATACCAATCAAATGATTAAAAATAGCAGAGGTCAAATTTCAAGCCTCTGATATTTCCAGAGATATAAAATGTGTGAATCCTGAGCTTCCAGTTACACATTGGAAAACCTGATTTACACACTTAAAAAAAAAAGTCTTTCATATTGAAATGAGACACGAAGGATACTCTATTTGCTAAAGAGAAAAGTTCGGCACTGCTTCAAGCGGTTCCCTTTAAAAAAAAACCCATTCGTCCTCAGAACCTTTTCTTTTGGAGGAGACGAAAATTAAATGGTGAAGCCCTGTGCAAAAGTGAAATGATATATAAACGTGGGTTCCAGACCTGGAGACATTACATGGAAGGAAATAAATGATAAAATAGCAGGACAATTGGTGGGAAAAAGTTGCTCAGCGTTATTCTAAAATGACAACAAACGTGGAGAACTCTGCTGGTATTTGGAATTTGGAATGAGTTCTACCAGCGATATAAACATAAAGCTGTGGCATTTCGCAATAAGCATTTGGTGCAGACTTTTTATTAGTCTGTGTCAGCTCTCCAGTTGCCTGACGTAATCTTCCAAAAATTAGTGCGGCATTTGAGTAGCCAGTTGCTGACTTTGACAGGTGGATCTCTCTTTTCCTAATACCATTTTAAAAGTGACTCACGCACCATGTGCTTCCAAGAGGATCTCTTTAAAGAGACAGTATCGCTTTTGTCAGTCAGTTTCAGTGCAAAAAAAACTTAAGCCTCTGCAGCTTTCGCTTTTACTTACCCTTCAGCTGTCGCTCGATGTTCCGTGTATTTATCTAACTATGTTTAGTCAGATAAATTGGCAGCTGTTTGGCGAAATGAGCAACCATCTTTCCTGAGCTGCCTTGACATAAAAAAGGAGTTTCTCGCTGTGCAAACTGACATTTCTAGAACTGCCATACCTGCTGCCAGTTGTGCCGGGCCAGTTTTTAAAGTAACTTTTAATGGTAGCTTGATACCCTTTGGCCCTATAATGGCAATTAGACTGATGAAAAGGGAAGAGGTGGTTTCAGATACAAACACTACAGTACTTTTATATGACACTTGGAACGGTGAGAACCAAGCAAGTACACGAGATTAGGACTACAATATAATATTATAAACCTATTTTTATATATGGAAGCTGTATATAATGTACCCACAGTTAAAACTGTCTCAAATTCTTATACTCTGACATAATTGAGTCTACCAGCTTACATAGAATTCACAGCACAAGCCGGTCAATTGTCCCATCTGGTCAATCAATGCCAATGTTTATGCTCCACAGAAGCCTCTTCCCACCCTTATTCAATTCACTTTATCAACATATCCTTCTATTCCTTTCACCCACATGTACTCATCCAGCTTCCCTTTAAATGCATCGACACTATTCGCCTCGATCACGCCCTGTGATAGTGAGTTCCACGTTCTCACCACCCTTTGAGTAAAAAAAGAATCTCTGAATTCCTTATTGGATTTATTAGTGACTAGTTTACATTTCTGGCCCCTCATTTGTCACTCCCCCACAAGTGGAAACATCTCAAAATTGACCTTATCAAAGCCCAATCATTAAACGGAAATAGTATAATTAATAGAAACAGTGCTAAAAGTTGACATTTGTGGGAAGGTAAATGGTTATTTTCAGCTTTGCTGCAAATGTTTAATGTTATGAACGTGGCCCCATGGTAAAACTGTTCATCTGTTTGCATCACACGGAAAGTTTAACTCCGGGAGTGGGTGACATTGGTACCAAGGTTTGGGTCACTTCAAAGCCACAGACTCTTGGGAAATATCTTGTCCATGGCATCCATAGTAATGGCATCTCCTGTTCTCTGAGGCCCACGGGCTCTTTCTCTCATCTTTTTTGATGATAAGGAACAAGGAACAACAAGATCAAAGGAATTAGGAAAAGGATTTGAGTCAACACATTCCCAAGTAGTGGTAAAAGCAAAAAACTGCGGATGCTGGAAATCCAAAACAAAAATAAAAATAAAAATTCTGTTGAAGAGTCGTACGGACTCGAAACGTTAACTGTGTTCCTCTCCGCAGATGCTGCCAGACCTGCTGAGTTTTCCCAAGTAGTGGTACTTGTTCTTGGTATAGTTGGTAACCTAACTGTCTGTAACCTGGACAACAACAACTTGTAATTATATGTAGGGAAAACTCCCAAAGGACCCCATGGGGACATAAGGGGAAATTAAATGGATACTAAGCCAATGGAGGAAGTATGAGGAGGATTGGCACAAAAGCTTGATCAAGAAGATGAGTTTTAAGGAGGGTCTTAAAGGAGATTAGAGAGGTAGAGAACTTTGGAGAGCACGGAGACATGGTGTCTGAAAGCACATCAGCCTAGGTTGGGAGAAAGGTGGGGAATAGGCAAACGGCTGGTATCAGAGGAACAGAGAGTTTTTGTTTAGTCTTTCATAGGATGTGAGCATCGCTGGCAAGGCCAGCTTTTGTTGCCCATCCCTAAATGCTTAATTGGTGAGGTTGTAACAATTGAGAAGGCTACAAAGGTGGGGAGGGACAACACACATGACATAGTTCCAGTAGTCAGCAGCACAATGTGCCAGATTTGTGTAAGATGGCAATGCCCTGGGGACAGTTTACCAGGTTACCAAGCTGAGAGCACATAATCACAAACTGGTGAGACACGTATATCATCAATACATCACTAAGGCATTGATTTCAACTTTTGTCATAAAACTAAATTGGATATGAGAAATTGATGCACATATTTTAGAGTTTGCATCATGTAGAAACACTTTCTGCTGTGGTTTAACATCTTCCAGCCATACTGGAGATTTGAAGACAACCAGCTTGTGCCGGTCTATGAACAGACATCATGGTGGGACAACAAAAACTCTTTAAAGCTCTATGAGGAGCCAGAGGTCAATATACACAGGAACACAACATTAGGTTGCATGTGGGTAAACTGCTTCAACTGAGAGTTGCTACACCCTCTGTGAACATGGGGTATTGGTTGCTACCTTCCCCCTTTGACATTGCCCAGTTCAGCTAACAGTAGTGAGTCTGGAGGCATTGAATTTTTCTTCATTCTTTACGATACAACCTAACACATTTGAAAGTGGAAATAAATAGAACATAAAAGATGAACGCAAAACTCACCATGCTAATCTTTCATGTTATACATCGAGGAACATTGGTCTCAATGGAAAAAACCTTCAATTTAATAATCACAACATTCCTACCAAATAAAGTGAAGAGGATTCTTTGAAGTATTTTCCAATACTAACACAGTGGAATACACTGTTTGTCAACTGCTATATAATTAAATCTATAATCCATGTGAATATTGACCATTGACCAGAAACTGAACTGGACTGGCCATATAAATATTGTGGCTACAAGAGCAGGTCAGAGACTAGGAATCCTGCAGCGAGTAACTCACCCCCTGACTCCCCAAAGCCTGTCCACCATCTACAAGGCACAAGTCAGGAGTGTGATGGAATACTCCCCATTTTCCTGGATGAGTGCAGCTCCCACAATACTCAAGAAGCTTGACACAATCCAGAACAAAGCAGCCCACTTGATTGGCACCACATTCACTCCCTCGACCACCAACACACAGTGGCAGCAGTGTGTACCATCTACAAGATGCACTGCAGGAACTCACCAAGGCTCCTTAGACAGCACCTTCCAAACCTATGACCACTACCATCTAGAAGGACAAGGGCAGCAGATAGATGGGAACACCACCACCTGCAAGTTCCCCTCCAAGCTACACGCCATCCTGACATGGAAATATATCACCGTTCATTCACTGTTGCTGGGTTAAAATCCTGGAACTCCCTCCCTAACAGCACTGGGGGTGTACCTATGCCACATGGACTGCAGCGGTTCAAGAAGACAGACCACCACCTTCTCAAGGGCAATTAGGGATGGGCAATAAATGCTGGCCCAGCCAGTGATGCCCACATCCCATGAATGAATAAAAAAAGAAATACTGTTTTATTCATTCATTCATGTGTGCTCTGCCTGAAGACAAGTCCTTGGCTCTAGTGTAACATAACAGGAGAGAATAGTTGAGTTCGAAAGGTCAAGTCCCACTTGTCTCATATTTTAGGTCATCATCCTCGGCTCCTCTTCCTCTGTCACAATAACTGGAGAATGGAATCGTGTGAATGAAGAATTCATTTATTAAAATTAGCGAAATGAGAGAGTATTTCGGGGATGATGCAGTGTAATGCATTAGAGGATGCTGCCCATGTAACATCAAAGATGTAAAACTCAACCCAGCTGGGCAAAGTGCAGACACATCCCAGGTGACTTTAAAGGCTCCAAGAATATGGGCTGTTCTATTTGAGATCCAAATAAGAATAAGCCTGCAGCAACTCTTCACTTGCCTGGATGAGTGCAGCTCCACCAACGCTCATGAAGTTCAACACCATCCAGGACAAAGAGCCTGCTTGATTGGCTTCCTATTCACCACGTTCAACATTCGCTCCCTCCACCACTGGCACACAGTAGCAGCAGTGTGTACCATCTACAAGATGCACTGCAGCAACTTACCAAGGCTCCTTCAACAGCACCTTCCAAACCTGCGACCTCTACCACCTAAAAGACATAGGCAGCAGGCGCTTGGGAACACCATCCAAGTGTTCTATACCTTGTCACTGACATCTGGATGATCTGAAAAATATATTTCCCCTTCATACTAAGATCCCTTGGCCAACATCATTTAGTACTGTTCTTAGCAACTCCAGCTAAGTAATTATATGGATGCTGAAATTCCATGGGAGGTGAGGGTTTGGATTTCAATTTCTCACCGTAACTCCAGCAGGAAACTGACAGAACCCCAAACAAGCAACAGAGCCCTAAACAAACCGGTTATATTGATGTTCTTGCTGGTCTCTCTTTGGAGTTATGACACAAGACGAGGTGAATCTCTGGGACAACAACAAGTCCAGTGCCCATTATTGTAAGGAATATCTTGAAAATCTCGAATCTTAGAATATCTTGAAAATGTCCATAGTTTATTTACCGTTTGCCTTAAGTCATGGTGCCCAGTTTAATCTCAGCTAGTGTGTTCCCAGGTTCTATTTTGTTGGTGGTGCGCTCATTTCCATTTATTGGTTCTCAGTGCAGCATCCCTTCTTGATACATTCACTAGTCATAGTCGAACTCTAGGCCATGTTGGCTGACACTGCCAATGAGGCAGTGTGGGCTAAGGGAATTGGGGTTACATTAAGTTATCTCTAATTCATCCCTGAACAAAGAGTGATCAAATGGAAACAGAAGAGTTGACAGAGTTTACATTCAGTGAGGAAGGAAACAGCATGTTTACCTTCTTTCTTGAGTGCCAGGAATGCAGTGTTCGAATGGCGACCCCTGACCCTCGTGCCTCCCTCCCTCATTTCCATTGGGATCGCCCTATACTCTTCTGCTGGAGGCCAGTTTCCAACATGGCAATTCACAGCATCATGTCATGAGTTGGCCCCATATGCTTAGCAGGCCAATCAAGACAAAGGTAATCTTTTCTAATGGTTCAACTGGTAAGACCAAGAAAATCTGCTGTGCCATGAATCCTCTGGAGGATTTAGGTCCTTTGTTCCTTGGCACCCAATCGATGGCAGGAGAGCTGCACATCTGCACTCCATGATATTCTCTATAGATATAAGCACCTCTCGGCTGGTGTGCACAGCGCAGGTGCGAACTCTCGACATCTCATCGCACTTAGGAAGACCCTGATCTAAGTTTGTTCCAGCAAAAAGGCAAAATCCTGGTTAATATTGTCCGTTCATCTGGCAGATAAGAATTGACCTTAAGAGGGCTGCAATGTAATGACTTTGCCATTTTAGTTTGAATGACTGTGTGTGTATGCAATAATCCAGAGTGTGGCTTACTAAAGACCATAAATTTAGAATACAACATGATTTCAGTTTATTGCTGAAGACAGACCAAGAGGAAAAGATACTGTCTATTTCACCTCTCCTTCGACTAAATGACCTTTCCACTTGTGTTAATAAAGGCTGGGGACGATTAATTGACCATTCATCGACTACAGCTGTTGTTGATTAAAATTTTTATGGATGACTTGCTGAAAACTAATGCTTAGCCCTCTCGCCATAAAGATCCTCAATCTCACACATCTTCACAGATCGGTCTTTTTTTTTAAAATGCTAATAAAAATTACGGCAGACTTGTGTCCACAGCCCCAGTGCTGTGAGGGAACGAGAACTGCAAAGATAGTCAGAAGGTAAAGGAAAGGAGTGATAGGGTCACTAGGATTCAAAGTTGGCACGGTCAATTCTGTGCCCTGTTCTCGTGGCCTGGAATGTGCCCACCATGCACTGCCTGATGTTCACCTTGCTGGTAGTGTGCCATTGGCATGGCTTCAATCTACATTGGCTTTGACAAAAGTGGATGCCCAATGTCACCAGGAAGGACCCCACTGGCACCAATTCAGCTCTGATTCATCCTAACTCTGCAGGAAGAAATCGGGGAAATTATTCTGGAAAGTAATAAAATTCCAAAGCAAATTACCTTTGTCATGGAGAGCAGACAAAATACTGCAAATGACCAGATTCTTGGGAAGGGGTTAAGTAGTTGTGTGTCACTTAGGAAATGGGTGGAATGCAAGAAGTTGATGAGAATATTGCCCCCTTTCTTCAGAGATTAGTTGCTTCTGTGATTCTCAAGGACCCCTATCCTGGATATTACCATTGGCGAGGTTAACAAACGATGTTTAACCCAGCGCAGGGTATTCCTCTAGCCACAACTTTAGTCAAGGCCTTGCCTCCACATATAGTAAGATATGGTTAACACCGGCATTAAAACTGCAGAGAGAGGGCGGTCATGCCAACGCATTAATGACAGAAACACCTACAGTAATTCTCAGTTTCATTAACCCGACAAAAACTATGGTTGACCACAGTGAAAATCCACGTATCACATCATCAGCAACAACAGTGGGTGTGCTCCAGGGATTACCAAGCACTGTGAAAATCATATTTGTAGTGAGTGCAGTTGGCTCTCATGACACCCCAGCGTACTCAGTCGTCTGTTTTATACCTGATCCTACATGGCTGTTGTGACCGAACTGAGAAGCAACGTCAGTGTTCAATTTGTGGAGGTGGTGCCGGACCCTTAACCAGTTTGTTTATCCAGCCAATAAGAGACTGTAATGTTAGGGGGAAAAAAAAATGAGTCAAATAATGGAACTAAAAGCCTCATTCTTAACTAATTAACAAACGGTCCCAGTTTCTTGTTGAGTCATAGCAGGTCTGCTGGTGCCAAGAGCACAGAGTTACTTGTACTGCAGGTCTTCCTGATTTCAGTGGAAACAAGACAGCCACTGGTGTGACACCATTGTTGAGGCAGCATCCCCATGTGATTGGGTCATGCGCTAGTGTTGCAGGTGACTTTGTTCAAACACTGTCACTATTGGAAACACCTTGGGCTATTCGAGATAAACGCACTCCACAAGAGGGGTGTTAATTACTCTTTAAGGCTGGCTGAGCAGCAATGCCATTCCAGTCTCACTGGGGAAGGGGTTTTTGGTGGGGGAGTGGGGGGGGATAAACTCCAGGGTTCAAATCCCTCCCCCCTCTCTTGCCTAGTACCTATATTGAGCTGTTAGCACAAACTGACAGGGGAGTGTGTTTTAAAAGTTGTAATTGTTGTGCCACTTGAAACGCATAAGCCCAGGAGTTGAGAAGTAATATTTGTAAACTGATCCTTAATAAATCTTTTAACCCTTTGGGTATAGATTCTATATTGCTGTTTGCATCCAAGCCCTCAATAATGTAGAAATTTGTCCTGTGTAACATCATCACCATGAATATTATGAAGGAGGAAGCAAATATTCACAGGAACACTCAAGAGCCTTGTTTTATTAATGGTGGACTATCAATAAACCTAAAAGTGCTAACCTTGTCATATTTAGCAGCTTAGTGCTGGAATGCTTTCATTACTCAGAGGGTTAAAGTGCTTGAACATCCATTATCGTTTCCTGCCTACCTCCCTATCTTGGGCATTTCTATCCCTTTTATGTATTTAGCCCTCCGAGAACTAAAAAGAACCTTTCTGAACTCAGCAATTAATAACAGCAAGGAGTTGGATTTTTTTAATTTTATTGACAGACTGGCTTCACTGAGTCTAATGCTCTGAATGAAAGCCTGTTTGTTCCCTCCTCCACAATTTCCAAGATGACACAATTTTGTACCGTGTAATTTTTTTAAAAATCATGTTTGATGAGAAACAGACTGCAGTGTGTTGCAGTCAGCACTGGCTTCCAAACTGGACCAGGGAGCCATGGGCATCTTTGGCCTGGATTTAATCCCTTCATTGGAACCCTGTTGAAACTGGCGGAAGGTGACTCCATCCTTGGGGACAGCACCCATGTAAACAGGCGCTCCAATTCTTACATCAGTTCTGTAGAAGTAGTTTAGATTATATTCCAGATTTTTTTTAAAAACTCTAAAAATTACAATTCTGGGCAAATGAATTTGGATGTTGAGAACATTGATAAGTGGCAACTGTATCACTACTGACCCGATACACGGTAATACCAGTGTAATTAACTGTATCAGTCTGGCCTGGATTTCGGTGTTAAAATGCCACTGTCTCTCTCACCCTCTCTCTCATCATGTTTGAATATAACCAGCCTGAGGGTTTTGATGGCAGTGCGCTTTCACCACAGTGAACGAGTGGGTTTGATTCGCTCTGGGAAAAGCAAGTTTGCTTTCTTGTTTAATGAGATGTAAATGATTTGTTTCCTGTCAGTTTCCCCCCCTTCTCATCTGTCAGTTTTCTTTGGGGCCAAATTCGTACAAAACAGTTGAATACCCGGGAAGTGTTTCGTTTCAGTAGAAACTGAAAAAAAGAGTATTTTCCCCCCACCCAGTGTGTCATTTCCATAACCCAAGCGCTTTTACAAGCAGTTAGTTCCCAAATAAATTAAAAAGGTGTAGAAACAAATAAGTTATTGACTTTAAAGGAACGGACTGTACTCAGATTATTCTGAACAATTTATGGTAACTAGCAGATAATCCTGTTTTTCTTTTGTTCCCATCTGTGGTAAACATGGTTGAATTCCTACAGTCACTCTCTTAGTCAGGAGGGTGAGGCAGGGTGACCTTCAATCTTTGTCACTGTGTTGACCTGCTCAATGCTCATAAACTTGGAATTCTATCCTGAGGATCTGTTCTGGTATCCAATTAAATGCTCAAGGCTTAAAATTGGACACAAAGATGGTATATGTTATTCTCCCCTCAGATGTCAATCTCATTCTTTAAACATCACACAGTCTTTACTAAATGTGCGACTGACATCTAAAAAAAGAGTAGCTTTTACACAGCTGAAGTTATGTGCAGGCTGTTTAATGTGAACAACTTGAATGTTTTCTGTAATAGGAACATAGGAACGGAACAGGATGAGGACATTGCGACCTCTGGACCTGTTTCGCCATTCAATGAGATGATGGCTGATCTGTGACCTAACTTCATATAACCCGCCTTTGCCCCATATCCCCCGTATGGATAAAAAAAAATGGATCAATCTCAGATTTAAAACGTACAATTGATCGAGCTTCAATTGCTGTTTGTGGAAGAGAGTTCCAAACTTCTACCACACTTTGTGCGTCCAAGTGTTTTCTAAATTCACTCCTGAAAAGCCTGGCTCTAATTTTTTTTCACTATGTCCCACGGTCCTAGACTCCCCAACCAGCAGAAATAGTTTCTCCTGATCTATCCAGTCTGTTTCCCTTAATACCTTGAAAATTTCGATCAAACCGCCCAATAATCTTCTAAATTCCAGGGAACATAACCCTAGTTTGTGTAATGTCTCCTCGTAATTTAACCCTTAGAGCCCAGGTATCTGATGAGATCCATCCATGGAACACCTAGACACATATGCCTGGATTTTCAATGTCTGCTCTCTGGTTGTCTGATGGGAGTCCCATCTGCCCAGGTTTGCACTGTTGTACTTTTTCCCCTTGAGATGGGGGCGTTTTCCTCCAGTGAATGCAAGGCTGAATGCACATTCCAGACCCTGGTCTGCTTAGACTCCAGAATGCCAGTTGAACCCACTGCTCTTGGGAAAATCTGGTTTAAAGGAACATTCCTTCAGGTACACTGTCCAGTCATCACCTTTGAGATTCCCTGCATTAGATGGGTGTTGTATTGGAGTAACAGTGTGAGATGTCAGTGCAATAGAACACAGACTCCTAACTTAAGTTCCACGGGGGACTCTTCACCTATCTATTAGAGTAGGTGTTTTCCATTGACTTCCTCACTGGTTATTAGAGTTGCCAACTATTATTAAATGTATTCCTGGAGATTTCATCACGTGACTTGCCCCATGCTCTTGCCATGAATCAGCTAACACATCCATCCTTGTGACGCACTGTCTTCCTATGCCAATTGGAAAGCAAAAAGACTCATTACCCAATCAGATGATGCTTGACCGTCAGCCAAACAGCCTTTATTCCCCAGTTTCAATATTGTTATATCCGGTAAAGAGAAATGTCCAAAGAAAATGTCAAAACAAACAACCTTTTTTAAACAGTGCCCTGGAGATTGATATTCCATTCCTGGAGATTCCAGCCCAATCCTGGAGAACTGGCAACCCTACCGTTTCTATTTTTGGAGCGGTATTTCCTAATGAGCTGTAACCAAGACTGAAGAGTCCCCACCTACTCTCTAAGGGATATGAGGAGCCACAGTGGACACCAACCCACAACTGGTGCTCTGGTCTTCACTCACCAGAACTGTCTGGATTTGGGTGTGAATCCCAAGCCTAACTCAGAGGTAGGGGGGTCACTACCACTGAACCAAGGGCCACTTTGTCCCCTATATATCAACCCAGCTGTATGTTGACAGGGCCCCATGGGCTGAATTTTTTTAATTCATTCATGGGATGTGGGTATTGCTGGCTAGGCCAGCGTTTAATACCCATCTCTAATTGCCCTGTTGAGAAGGCATTTAAGGGTCAACCATATTGCTATGTCACACGTAGGCCAGACCAGGTAAGGACAGCAGATTTCCTTCCCTAAAGGGCAGTTTTACAACAATCGGCAATGGTTTCGTGGTTTAATTCCAGATTTTTACTGAATGGTGGGATTTGAACCCAGGTCTCCAGAGCATTACCCGGGTCTCTGGAATACTAGCCAGTGGCAATATCACTATACCATCGCCTCCCTCCCCCCTCTGTATCTTAACTTTTCTGTGATTTAGAGACCCTTTATCTAGTCCCCCCCTTTGCCAGGTCTGTCTGAAGTGGGGCTTGAACCCTTTACCCTTTTGTTCAAAGGTGGGGAGGGGGGGGTTGTGGTTATCCCAGGTAATATTCTCTACAGCTAAAAGGCTGACAGGAGAGAACAATGGGATTTCTCAATCGCTCTTGGCAGCTCGCCGCCCAGCTCATGTCTGCTTCAACAGCGAAGAATGATGTGTGTACAAGCTGCCTCATTAAGTACAAAGGGTAAAGAAGGTTATTCAACAGTCTTCACTCTCCTCCTGTCAGCGAATGACCACATTAACATGTTCACACTTCAGCCACAGCGGCACAAACTGGCTGCGAATTTAGGGTCAGGTGGGGGAGAGAGAGAGAGACAGGGCGCAACTTCGACGGAGGCGCAACTCCTTCTTCGCCAGCCCGGCCAATCCTTCGGCAGCAACTCTTTAACTTCAAAGCCAAAAAATAAATAAAGTAAATGGGAAGTTGCAGCTCCAGCTGAAAACCGTCCCGCGGAGGAAATTGGGGCAGGAAATTCAGCGGAGAAAAGGTCTAAAGCGAATCACATCAACATTTGTTACACTTTCTAGGTGACATTGGCCGGACAGTTACAAAAAGAGCTCAGACCAGGGCAGCCTTGCCAATCCTTCGCAGGTTAAAAGGTCCCCCAACCACCGCCCCCCCCCCCCCCCCCCCTCTACAATTCCCGCCCTGTAACAAAGCGGATGGTGGGTGTCCCTTTAAATAAACCCACCCTCGGAAGTTTCAGTCCAAGTTCCGCGCGCCTTTCCTTCGCCAACAACCACCCCCCCGCCCCCAAAGAAAAAGCTGTGAAATAACATTTGATCAGTTTCAACAGTTGCAGACAGCGAAGGGGGAGACATAATAACAAATGTTTCCTTTTGCAGTGGTTAGCGGGGTCTAATAAATGTATTTTGCAAACGTCATACCAGATTATCTGCTAAAGTTATTTTGGACGAATGTGCTGGATTTACTGCTTAATCTATTGTACTGACATCACTCTTAACAAGCGAAATTAAATCAGGGATAAATTCATTTCAGTCACTCTATCCGTGGAGTTATTACAAAGAACAAACACACAGGATAAAGGACAACCTAGTAATCTCAGGGAGGGAGAGAGAGGGAGGGAGAGAGAGGGAGGAGGGAGAGAGGGAGGAGGGAGAGAGGGAGGGGGGAGAGAGGAGGGGGAGAGAGAGAGAGAGGGAGGGGGGAGAGAGAGAGAGAGGGAGGGGGGAGGGAGATAGAGAGGGAGGGGGGAGAGAGGAGGGGGAGAGAGAGAGAGAGGGAGGGGGAGGGAGGGAGAGAGGGAGGGAGGGAGGGGAGGAGGGGGGAGAGAGAGAGGGGGAGGGGGAGAGAGAGAGGGGGGAGGGGGAGAGAGAGAGGGGGGAGGGGGAGAGAGAGAGGGGGGAGGGGGAGAGAGGGGGGAGGGGGAGAGAGGGGGGAGGGGGGAGAGAGGGGGGAGGGAGAGAGAGGGACGGAGGGAGGGAGGGAGAGAGAGAGAGAGGGAGGGGGGAAAATGACTAGCAGAATAGATCATGCTCGGGGAAAAAAAAAACAAGCCATCTCCTCTCCTGCAAGTAGAAAACTGACACTCTTTGTATATGTAAATGAAGAATTTTAGACTAATGGAGAGTTGAACATTTCTAATTTTGTGATGGAGAGCGGATTTTGATTGAAAGTAATTAAGCGAGCTCGCCTGTAAAATTAATTAAAGGAAGGAGGGAGAGGGAGGAGGGGAGGGGGGGGGTTTGGATTTTTATTGGATTGGATAGTGATACGGCTCTGTCAGAATTTGGGAGGGGAGGGGTGAAATTGGGGTGACCTGAATTCGGTGCCCTCTCTCCTCCCATATGGGACATTTGTGTCACTCTAATCTCCTTACAGTGGCTGGTGCGCATTTGTTAGAAATAATCAAGCAAATATGGTCAGAAATTGTCAGCTTTTCAGATCTAATTTGCCTGACAGCCCCGTGTGTGGCGTTTTTCTTTCGCCTAAACTCTCTGTAAAACGCATCTGACAGGACTGCAGACAGCTTGTACCTTACAGTGATTTACAGCAGATAAGCCTCTCTCCCTCTCTCTCTCCTGCCCGAAAGAGAGAGAGGGAGAGAGAGAAATAGCTGAATTTCTCGCATTCTAATAGAAAATCTTCTAATTTTGGATCACAGCAAAAAAAAAGGGTCCTTGAACCCAGGGGAGCAAAGGGATTTGAGAACCATTTAATTTTTTTCAACCAGTGCCAGCAACACTTATTTTTTAAATTCCCTGAATGATTATTTTTATTTAACTGGTTTTTTTTTTAAAAAAAGGATAAATACTAAGCAGCGATCTGTAACATTCCTGGGAAGGGCTGGGGTGGGGAGGGGGTCAGCCTGCCCGAAGTACCCGATGTGACAGTTCAAACTTGGGGGGGGCGGGGGGGGGGTAGGGGAGAGAGTCATCGTCAATGTCAGCTCAGGCTATTCGTAGTTTATCAACATAAAACTGCAACAAGAAAAAGGAGAGGGTTTTTTTTATTTTACCCGCTTAAAAATGTTAACTATAGCTGGAAAAGACAATTCTGTCACATAACACTGTTCTATACTTCTGTTAGATGCAGCAAGATTCAGGGGCAAGTAAACGGATGAATATCTGTCATTTCTCAAACCTTTTCCCAAATTATCCTTGCTTGAAGGGCCTATAACAATTCACATTCTCTTTGGAATGAATCCCTATTGAACAGACTGGAAAAATATTGGTTTTGTAAATTTTCTCCTCCAGTCAATATTTATGGTTAATTGTCATCCATGCAACGATTACAGCCTTCACTCTACTGCTCCCTCCATCTCTTCCTTCCTAGAGTGTCGAAGGCACTGACACTACTTCCCAGTGAGGCTAACAGTGGAATGATCTGGCTGTGTTCCACACAGCCCGGTTTTAAGT